>NC_092876.1:96986324-97313824 GCF_028372415.1 Notamacropus eugenii
CTATTGACTAACCTGACTGCCAGAGAGCCATTTCCCTTCTCTGAGAACTCTGTTTACTTCCTTCTGAAATAAGGACAACCATCCCTGAGGACCTCACTTTCCAGGAGATAATTTACAGAACAGGGATGGGAAAGAACTGACAAATCACAGCATGTCAGACTAGGAAGGGCCCAGGGACCTTTCCAGTGTGGAAAGCACTGGACATGGAGCCAGAAGACTTGAGTTCAAATTACAGATATGCCTCTTCCTAGCTCTTGGACCTGAAGCAAGGTACTTGACTAGCCTGGGCCGCTGTTTCATCCTCTGTAAGACAGAGGCCAGAATTTCATTTTCTACCTCAGGGGGGTTGTTATGAGGGTAGTATTTTGCAAACTGCTAAGCACTATAGGACTGTGAATTAAGATGCAGATACTATATTCATGATGCTACTGAGAAATCCCTCTGGGGAGGGCAGGGTTGTGGAAGGTTTGCCAGTATCATTAAGAGGTAGGGGTCTCAAGAGCCCTCGTGCCTCTACCACTGGCTGCTGACACTTGGAGCGATGTTCCTTCTCTCGCTTCATGTGTGAAATCTGGCCCAGCTGGACACAGAAAGAATGTTGAAAACTATCCTTACATGTAATTTAGAAAAAATAAAATACTATTTTGCTATTAAGAAAAGACTCAAACCCAAAACAACAAAACTCCCAAAGCGCTAGGTATCTGTTTGGCCTTTAAAGTCCATTTCCAACAGGAATTCCTGGCACAGCAGGCCCCCAAACCCTGCTTAGAGTGGGCCACAAGAGTGAATTTGCCATAAGAATCTGAGTAGGCCATTTTAATTTGGGGCATGGCAGATGCAGCCCAGAGTGGGTGAGGCTGGGCATATCAATGACCCCTGGATCCCCATGAGTGCTTTACTACCATCTCACTGCATGATCCTGGGCAGCTCCAATGACCTCTCTAGACCTCAGTGTCTATTAAATGGAGGTAACATAGAGTTGTCCTGTGTCTATCTTCAAGGATTCACTTCCAAGATCAAGGAGAATGCTTCACTTTGGCCTACAGCACCAGCTTGAAGGACCTCCCCTGAATACCTGCTCACAGGGCTGAGCCTAGGGCTGGCCCCTGCCATTGAACACTCTTTCCTTTCTCACCATCACCCAATCCCCACTCCCCCTTCCTAGCCCAGGTCTCACACCTCATCGAACAGCTGCAGCATGATGGTGAGGACGTCTGGATGGGCTTTGTCCACCTCGTCGAAGAGCACCACAGCATTGGGGCACTGCTTCAGCTTTTTGGTCAGCTGGCCCCCTTCCTCATGTCCAATGTAGCCGGGTGGGGAGCCGATGAACTTGGCCACCTGGTGGGGAGATAAGCCTAAGACAATCACCACTGGGCACCACAGATCACAGCTTGAAACACAGTGGGGATAACGTGTCTGCACTCTGTCCTTAGTAAAGGGGCCAGGTGTCCAACCAAAGTCAAATCCAGAAAAATCACTAACAGAAATGATGGCCCAGCAAATGTCTGTTGGAGAGATGAACCCCACCTTCCCTCCCGACAGGACCTGCATGCCCAGGGAATGCAGTCTTCCTCCAGATACTAGCTTTCTTTGCTCCCCCAAATACAACTGGTATTACTTCAGCTGCTAAGGCATATGGTAAATTTCAGGCTTTTGGATGTTGGGAATTAATCTGATGCTTGTCATTATCCATGGGCCTGCTGGCACAGATAAATACAAAATGGCCAAGTGGAAAAAGGCATGCAGACCTTCTTCATTTGACTATGCCCCCCTCTTCCTGTCTGAAACTCTATCCTGCTTCCCTGGCCACGTCCCACACTCACCTCATGTCTCTCCTGGAACTCAGACATGTCCAACCGAATGAAGCCCTGCATGTAAACCAGAGACCACAATAGGTGTTTGGGTCAAGAAGGCAGAAGAGGTATTTCCTTAATACTCTGTCTTCCATCAACTCCCAGGTCTCCCAACTCCCCCCCCCTCCCCCCCAGCCAATTAATAGTGCTTCGGCATCAAGAGGCCTGGGTTCAAACTTCAGTGCTGAACTTTTACTAGCTGTGTAACCCTGGGCAAATCCCTTAACCCTTCTGAGTTTCAGTTTCCTCCCCTGCAAAATGGGGACAGTGACTCTGTTGATGTTGAATTCCCAGAGTTGCTGGGCACTGTGAACATGAAAGTGATTGCTTCTGATGGCTGTACTGCTAAATCCCTTCACTAGAGCCCCGGGGCTCATTGTGCCATTCTTCCAAACTGGAGAGAAGCACTATACTCTCACATGCAGGTCTGCTGCCAAGAGTCTTGGCCTGAGAGACTGAAGACCTGGGTTCCAGTCCTGATTCAGCCACAGGTTCTCTGTAGGACCTTGACCTAGTCCCTTCTTCCCTCTGAAATTTGGTTCCCTCTCCTCTAAAATGAAAATGTTGAGCTAAGTAATATCTCCAGTCCCCTTATGCTTTATAACCTAAACTTAGCACAGTAATAAATAGCCCTGGCCTTAAGAGTCAGAGGGCCTGGGTTCAAATGCCACTTTTGATGTGTACTCCCCTTAGTTTTCTCATCGGTAAGGCACTGGACAAGGTGGCCTGCCCTTGAGGTCCCTTTCCATCCTAGACTTATGATCCCTGGTTACTGAACACAAATGGACAAAGTCACAAAACTGAGCGACCCATCACGCATTACAAATTTGTGGTAAATGACCATGGCTCGGTCCCAAATGCTGCTCACCAATCCAGACTTATCTTTCTTATATTATCACACATCTGGGCAGCTAGGTGGCACAGTGGATAGAGTGCCAGGCCTGGAGTCAGATAGACCTGAGTTCAAATCCACCCTCAGACACTTACGAGCTATGTGACCCTGGGCAAGTCAGTTAACCCTATTTGTCTCAGTTTGTCATCTGTAAATAAGCTGGAGAAGAAAATGGTAAAACACTCCAGTATCATGGCCAAGAGAACCCCAAGTGGGGTCACATAGAGCTGGACTGAACAACAACCACCACACATCTCAAAATCCTTTAATAGTCTTTTGTTGCTCAGATTCTGGCTTGGCTTCTGCTCAACTCTCTTTGCCACAGAATCCTTTCCAGACCCAAAGGACAAAGCACAAGCTCCCGCAGAGGCCCTGGGTTTTAGCTTGGCTCATGCAGATCCCCATGTCTAGCCTTGTCTTCCTGCCTTTGGAATTTCTACTCCTCCCAGAAAATCATCCTGGGAGTGTTGCTTTGATTTTTTTCAGAAGACTTCCATGATCTTATATTAGAAGGAGGGAGGTAAGGAAAGGGGCCCAGAGAGCCTTTAAACAGAGATCTGAATTCCAATGTTATCCCTTGCTCAGCTCAGTGGTGAGGTTTTCCAAAACAACACAGCAGTAAATGTCTGTTCAGAGGTTAAGGGACACGAGTCGCTCTGGAGCAGAATCAGATGCTGGCTGGCAGCAGCTGATCCTCCTGGGATTCAAAGACTTTGGTTTTAATGTACTCTTTCCTCTCACTTTAATGCACTGGGGGAGAACTTGGAGGGCATCTCAGCCCGAAGCCCAAAGCATGAATGCCCAAAGCTCATGTCCAACAAATGGTCAGTTAGCCTTTTCCTGAGACCTCCGTAAGTAAGGGAATCACCACACTTTCTCTTTGGCTCTGATTATCAGTTGGTGCTTCCTGACCTGCCCCATGACTCCCAATTGCTCCTTGTTCCGGCCTCTCAGGCCAGGCCCAAGATGTCTTGTTTGACTCTCTCGAACAGGGAAGTCTTTGCAGCGTCTGGGTATGGCCATCATTACCCTCCTCTTTTATTCTCCAGGCTAACTATCCCTTGTCCCTTTCCCAGAGCCTTGTGGCCTGGGCCTCCAGGTGCTTCCTGTTCCCTCTCTTGCTGGACACTGGAGAAGAACAATTACTCTTAGCCAAGACCTCGTTGAAAGCAGAGTCACCCCAGGTTTGGCAGAGGCCTCCTGCATACATATCCTACAGAAATTCTGGACACTGGTATTAGGATTCCTGCCTCAGTCTCCCTATTATGGCAGCAGGCCTGGGGCTTCTGTTCTACTTGCAGAAGTATCACAGAGGACTAAAGAGAAACAATTAATGAGGGTGGAAATGATCTCCCTTTGATGTGGACAAGGCATGTACTTTCTCTATTTTCGAGAGGAGAAAGTACTTGGCCATGAACGTCACGCATGGAATAAGTGGGAAAGCTGGTACTGGAGCCCAGGTCCTTTTAAATTCTAGCTCAGGACTCTCTATTAAAGGAGAAAAAGTCACCTAGGAGCCTGGAGAATGTCACCTGTACTGATAGATAGGACTGAAAGAGCATTTTTTAAGGTTTGCAAAGTTTTTTACACGTATCAATCAAAAAACACTTATTAAGCACCTACTATGTGCCAGGCACTGTATCATTTCATCTGATCCTTACAACAACCCAGGAAGGAGTAGGTGCTATTATATTCCCATTTTACGTATAAAGAAACTGAGGCAGACAGTGGTGAAGTCACTTGCCCAGTACAGGTCTGGGGCTGGGTTCAAACTCAGGTCTTCGTGACTCCAGGCCCAGCACTCTATTCACTGCGACCTCCACAGATCCTGTCATGCAGAGGGGCAGCAGAGCATCCTGAACCTGGAGCCAGGGGGCCCTGGCCTGGAGTTCCCTGTTAAGAGCTGATACTCCCTGATATTGGAGAGCTCAAAGTGTACAGGCATGGGAGTTCATAGGATTCAGCGGGGAAAGGGACCAGGGAGATCAGCTAGTCCCAATGACTCCTTTTACAGAGGGGGAAACTGAGGCCCATAGCTAACACAAAGCAGAGACAGGATTGGAATCCAGGTGCTTTGATCCTCCAGCATTCTTTTTATAAGACGATGTTAGTTCTTAGTGCTGACATTATCTTCATCACCACTATTCCTGAAGACTGAAGATCTCTCATGTTCTGGTGACCACCTGAAAAGTTGTTCTCTTACAGGCGTCACGTGACCAGATTTCTGTGCTAATCAATAGCTTATTGTAATGCATTTGGTTTGGGCTGCTGTGATTTTATACTAGAGCTGAGTTTTAAAAATAATTAATAGTAAGACATGGCCGGGTCTGCCAGTATTCTTGTCCCTTCTACAGACAACACAGTGAAATGGGGTCAATTTTGCTATAATGGTAGCACTGATCTTTGACAAGGTGTTGTAAAAATACATGCTGAGTTAAAAGTCACTAGCCCTGAGCTCCAGCTGGGGCTGTCATAGACATGGCCATAGCCATGTGACCCTGGTTGAGTGCCTTTTATCTCTCTGTAAAGTGGAGCGAACACCATACACCTGGCCAAATTCACAGCACCAGAGTAATCATTTTACAAGCGATTAAACCTCCTTCCATGACTCCCAATGAGGGCTCGACTCTGCTGCCTATAGAAACATTTTAATAGGGGAAATTTCTTTCCCCACTCAGCCCACTAACAAACCCTGCTCTGTGTCAGCAAATCTGTAGCTATTTTGATTCTCGGTGCTCACGTATGAAGACGTATGAAGACAGACCAGATAAGATTATAATTTGTAATTAAATATTAACCTTTCTGACAGTATTAAAATGGAACAACCAAGAATCCTTCATTCCTAATCAGTCAGTTCCTGCCTCTAACTGCATCTCTACTAATAGTCTGCCTAGTTTATGACCCTTTCCTGAGTGCTAATTGTCGGAATTGCTGCCAACTTGATTAACTGTCTTTCAGCAAGCTATCTGTGCAGACTATCATATTAACATGACACATAGCACCCACTGCCACGTGGCCTACTCTGGGGTAGGGAGAACTGGAGAGCAGGGGGCTTGGAGAGGAGAAGGTTCTGGGAGTAGGATTCTGTCCTTGGTTTAGCTCTTCTCTGAGAAAGGGGCCTGGTAGCATGGTGAGGTGGGACTGGCCACTAAGGGGGTCAATGCTTTGGGGGCCACTGTGGATGAGGTATGTGAAGTGCTACGGTCACAGAAGCAAGGTGTGGGCCTTGAGCCTTGAGGTGTGGTTGAAGACATTGAGGAAGAGTGAGTAGAAAGAACACTAGATTTGACACAGGCAACCTGGGTTTTTGTCCCAGTCCCGGAATGTATCAGTTGTGTAATTGTGGCTTCACTTCTTTGATCAGTTAGCTCATCTGTAAAATAGGGACACTGTTAAACTTATGTTACTGATCTTGCAGAGCTATTAGGAACAGGCTTTGTAAATTCATGTACCCTAATAATGTGAGTTATTCTTTGTCTGAAAAGGAGCGTCAAGGGACAGGTGCTAGGCCATGGATAGCACAAAGCCTCTGGGGTAGCTGGTGGAGACCTCAGAGGAGCTCCAATGCTAGCTGTGCTGAAGTAGCATCATCCTGGTGGTGGAGCTGTGACCTAGCCCAACTTCCTTGCTTGCCCTCTGCGACACTCTCCAATTTGCCCTGTCTAAGCTTGTTAGTATGGAGGTGTTTTTATGTTCTCTGAGAGAGGGGTCCCTTACATTTCTTTGTAATCTCCCCTCTACCACACTAAGCACAGTGCCTGGCACATAGGAGGCACTCAATAAATGTTTGCTGACTTGGAAAGCAATCTGCAACCATGCCTCCAAGGGTACTAAACTATGTATGCTCTGACTCAGCTCTGACACTACCAGGTCTCTACTCCAAAAAGATCAAAGAAAAAGAACTCCTGTGTATAAAAACATTTATGAGCAGCTCTTTTTGTAGTGACAAAGAACTGGTGCCCATCAACTAGGGAATGGATGAACCAACTACAGTAGAGGAATGTAAAGGAGTGCTACTGTGCTGTAAGAAATGATGAAGGGGTGGTTTTAGAGAATCCTGGGAGAGCTTGTATGAACTGATGCAAAGTGAGTAGAACCAGGAAAACAATTTTTTCATTAAAAACAACACTGTAATGACAAATAACTTTGGAAGACTTAAGAACTCTGACCAACACACTGACCATCCATGATCCCAGAGGATTAATGATGAACCATGACACCTATCTCTTGAAAGAGAAGCAATGGATCAAGGGTGCAGTTTGAGACATGTAGTTTTTGGACGTGGCCAGTGAAAGAGACATGTTTTGCCTGACTAATGTACATTTTTTTTGGTGTAAGGGTTTTGCTTATCTTTCTTTTTTAATGGGGGTGGGTAGTGGTGGTGGTAGGAGAGAGAGAAAAAATTTTGTTCATTAAAAAATATTAAATTAAAAATGCTGGGGATATAAATACAAAGTGAGACCCCCTCCCCTCAAATAATTGGTCAGCCGGCCTCCACTTAAATGCTTCTAGCAATGAGAAACTAATTCTTGCAAAGTAGAAAAGCAAGTATCGTGATACCCCTAGGAGGGCATGGTCCTAAACAACAGCTTAAGTATTGCCAGAGTTCCCACGTAGAGGTATGGACATCGAAGTCCCAGGTATTCTCCAGGTTAGTGCTAGAAGGGAGAAGGTATTACAGGAGGCATGGAAAAGACTGTTAAGAGCAGGTTTGGTTGCTTTGATAGAAACATTTTCAAGAGGACCCTAACGACCATTTTTCCTGACATTATTCCTTTGGATGAAAATACTTCTTGTGGAACTGGAAATTAAAAAAACACTGACTGAGAACTACGTATGTGCAGGGCCTTGTGCCTGAGTTATGGAACTAACAGAATTTTGGAGTTATAAGAGGCCATCAAGTCCAAGAACCCCCTCAACAAATGGCCAACCAATCAAAGCCTAAACAAGTCCTGTGATAAGGGATTCATTACCCCAACTGGGAAGACAAAAATGGAAAAGACCTAATGCCCTCATGTGGTTCACAGTCCAGTAGATGGATAAGACTGTACAAGAATGACTACAATGTATGGCAGTATGTGATAAGAAAGATCTACTTGGCTAGATGAGGGAACAATTACTTGCAGCTGGGGGATCAGGGAGGGATTCATGGAGGGAATGGCAACTGAAAGGAACCTGGAAGGATAGGCAGGCTTTAGTAGATGGTGGGTGGGAAGAGAGAAAGGGAGGGAAGAAAAAAGAATGTGCAAAGATTTGGAGATGGAAATGGAGAGAAATCATTTGGAGAATATCAAGTTGTCTACTTCGGCTGAAGGGAGGATGGAGATACAAGGCCAGAGTCAGATTCTGGAGAGTCTTGAATAGTGGACATTCATCCATCCCACTGGGGACTGTGGGGAGGTAGGTATGATCAGAGATGGGCTACAGGAACATGATTCAGCCCCAGCATTCAGAAAGGATGTTAGGAGAGATACTGTAGACAGGGAAGTTACTGAAGATGTAGGTCTGACCATCTTTTTGGATGGGGGCTAAAGGACTGGGCTTATATAGTGCCATGGAGAAACTCTACTAAGCTTGAAAAGCAAAGAGCCAAGGAGACAATTTAGCAAATGAGACTCTGGCCTCTGAATGGGGCAGTTGTCAATGCACTGGTGGCAGGGGATGGAGGGAAAAAATGAAATTCTTCCAAATTTTACAGGCCAATAAAGTAACGATTTTTCAACAGACTCCCTTAGAAGTGATTACAATGCCCCATTAATATGTAGTGCCTCAGTTCACCTTTTCAGTCATCCTACAGAATTTCTACATTGGGAAGGAGGGCCCCTAGTCCAAATCCCACCTGAACAGGAAAGGAAATCCTGTAGGAACAACACTGCTGACAAATAGTCACCATGCCTCCAATCAAAGGCCTTTGGAGCCCTGCCAGCCCGATCCATTCTGTCAAAGCCCTTCACATCAGGACATTTCTCTTTCTATTACGTTGAACTGAATATATCTCTGATTTCTACCCACTGTTCCCAGTTCTGTCCTCTGGGGCCAAACAGAACAAGTCTAGTCTCTTCCACATGACAGACCTTCATAAATCTGAAACCAGCTACTGTGCTCCACACCCTCAGGTCACAGTGCACTTGCAGTCCATTCAGACCCCTGGATCTTTCCCTAGGTTTTGCTGCTTAGTGACATTTCCCCATGTGGAGTTTCACCTGACCCTTACAATTGTCTCTGGAGGTCAGTAGCCCAGGGACTATGCTCCCCATTTTACAGATGAGAAATCAGAGAGATGGAAGGTACCTTGGCTTTCCTCTGGTACAACCTTTACACAGAAGGAGTGCCAGGACATCCTTGACAAGGGGCTGTCCAGAAAACAGAGACTGCGTGGCTGAGTAATTTATGCAAGGCTGAATGGCAGATCAGTTACTGAGGCAGTACCAGAAATCCCTGGGGTTCCCTGAGACTCCTCCAGAGATCTTTCTACTGTCTCCACTGCCTGCTGAGGCCATGATTTGAGAATCCCTCTCAAGGCAGTAAAACAATCACAGTGGAGGTACATGCTCTGGCCCTGCCCTCAGGGGACATCCCCTCTTACCTTCTTGCCGTCCTTGTGCATGTACTTGGCTGTCTGTTTGGCCAACTCTGTTTTTCCTGGTAGAGAGTGGAGAGAAAGGAGGGAAATAATTTTAAATTAGCTACCATTTTTTGATTCTCAAAATTCAGTGCTGAGCATCTAAAGATGATCAGGACACCAAGCCTCTGCTCTCAAAGAGCTTACTGTTGGACAGGAGGGATAACACACAAATGGATATGAGTGACCGTAGCCCTGATTAGACCACAAGGGCACAGAAGAGGTAAACATGGAGTGTGGGACAAGAGACTGGAGGCAGGAGATGCCCCTCAGAGGGAGGGGAGGGGGGTTCAGGGAAAGCTTCATGAAGAAGTAAGACAAGAGCTGGATCTTGAGGTAAGTAAAGGATTTCAAAAGGCAGAGACAGGGAAGGCAAAGAAGCAAGGTATACCTGTCATTCTGTGGATAAAGGATGGAAAAAGCAAATGTTGATATTTGAAATCAGACATGATAAAACTGGGCATAAAGAATGGCCTGGTTTGACTAGAGCATGGGAAAGCTAATACTATGAGATAAGATTAGAAAGATGGATAATAGGTTGGAGCAGACTTTTAATGGCAGGCTAATGTATTTTATCCTATAGGAAATGGGGAGCCATTGAAAGTTTCTGAGAATGGGAATGATATGGTTAGACTGGTACATGAGGAAGACTTTCTGGAGTTATGTGGATGAACTGGAGACACAGGAGAACGAAGGCAAGGTGACCAATTGGGAGGCATTACAATAGCCTAGGCAAGAGGCCCAAGGGCCTGAATTCAGGTGATTCAGATTGCACAGAACTGGGCTTGGGGCAGAAGAGAGGTGATGGACTGCTGTCTGCTGCCTGTGCCTCATCCTGAAGAACAGGGCCAATTCAGGGCCTGGCAGCAGCCTGGAGTTCTTCCCTTAGAATCCAGGTCTTCCCTAGTCCTTCACATGCCACCTGCTCCAGGAAGGCCTCCTCACAAAGCTCCTCCATTTTCTTTCTTTGCATGCCTGCTGGACACTAAACTGTACTATGCTTCCCCATATCTGATAGGATTTTGAGGCTTGCTTTTCTAGCCTGAACTCCCCTAGGGAGGGGCCCAGGCTTCTCTCTCCTTTCTCTTTCCCTAACCTTGGAATCTGGTGCTTGTCAGTAAACCCTAAAGCTGTAATGAATGAAATTATATCACCATTACTGAGGAATATGACTGCACAGCCCATGGCCCCTGCCCAGTCCTACCCCCAAGAGGACCCGGTATCTTCATTCCTTGGTGGTCAATTATGGGTGGTCTTGGTTTCTGGGTTAGGAAAGAATTTACAGTCACATCTCAATTATCTGTACCAGTGGAAATCAGTGGGGGCAGATAATTTCAAAGTCCTTTGGGTCTGGCTTAGGAGCCTAACTGAGAAGCGGCTTTCCCTTCCTGAGCCAGATTTTCTTGTCTACTCTGAGCAATGCACTGCTAGCCAGCCAGCCGGGTTAGCAGCATGTGGAAACTAGCCCAGGCTTAACAAGTATACTACGGATAATCCACTAAGTAGAGAAGTCATAAACAGATAATTGAGAGCTGATATGTGTTAAGGAGAGGGATTCTGAAGTGTGTCAGACCTCAATTCTTCCAGCTTTCAGAGCTGGACTTCACCCTGGGATCTCACTGCACCCTACAAATCCTAAGCACTGGGCCTGTGTGTGGCTGCCTTCTGTCTGCAGGGAGCTTACAGTCTGGCTTTAGACACAGGACACAGACCCTGACTAGAGAACAAGAAAAGATAGCCCAGAGTCTGCTTTAAGAGAATCATATGTCAAAGTGTCTATAAGGGAGGGTTAACTGCTGTGGGCAATCAAGAAAGAGACCAGTGTGGTCAGGAGGGATGAGAGACTTCCTGGAGTAGGTGGGATTTTAAGGATAAGAGAGGCAGAGGATGATGGTGATGATGGGCATTGCATAGCTCCTTAAGGTTTACAAAGCACTTCAAATACAATGTTTCATTTGAATTTCACAAAAATCCTGGGTAAGAAGTCCTAAAGATACTGCTCGTTTTGTAAATAAGGAAACTGAGGCTCAGACCAGGCAAGGCTTACAGTCATGTAACTGGCAAGTATCAGGGGCCACATTCAGACCCACGTCTCTTCTGACCTCTTGTCTAGTGTTCTTTTCTTTTTTTTTTTTTCACTTTCTTTTTCTTTTATTTTGTAATGTTTAACAGTCACTGCCATACAATTGTGATTTTATCCCCCCCACCTACCCCCCACTCCCCCCCTCCCTCCCCACGACTGCATACAATTCTGTATAGATTCTACATATACTTTCCTATTGAGTATATTTTCACTATAGTCATGCTATGTAGTCAGACTAAGATAAATGAAAGAAATCGTATAACAAATCAGAACATGATACACAAACACATACACATACACAAACATGATCTGCTACAATATGTGAGTGACTTCCATATTTCTCTCTCTGAGTGTGGCAGGCATTTTGCCTTGAGATCCTCCATTGGGATTTTTTTTTTTTTTGGTAAGAAGTTCTTGTGTTATTACAAAAATCTAAGTCTACCAGAAAAAACTCTCACACACTGTGGTTGTTGCTGTGCATAAAGTTCTCCTGGTTCTGCTCCTTTCACTCAGCATCAGGTCATATAAGTCCTTCCAGGCCTCTCTGAAGTCTTCTTGTTCATCATTTCTTATGGCACAATAGTACTCCATTACATTCATATACCATAATTTATTCAGCCATTCCCCAATTGATGGACATCCCCTTGACTTCCAGTTTTTGGCAACTACATAGAGTGCTGCTATAAATATTTTTGTACATGTGGGACCCTTTCCCATTTTTACGATCTCTTGGGGGTATAGTCCTAGTAGCGATATTGCTGGGTCAAAGGGTATGCACATTTTTGTAGCCCTTTGGGCATAGTTCCAAATTGCTCTCCAGAATGGTTGGATGCGCTCGCAGCTCCACCAACAATGAATTAGTGTTCCAACTTTCCCACATCCTCTCCAGCATTTATCATTTTCTTGTTCTGTCATGTTTGCCAATCTTATAGGTGTGATGTGGTACCTCAGAGTTGTTTTGATTTGCATCTCTCTAACCAATAGTGATTTAGAGCATTTTTTCATATGATTATAGATAGCTTTAATTTCTTCCTCTGAAAATTGCCTGTTCATATCCTTTGACCATTCTAGTGCTCTTTTCACTGCCCCACAGTGCTCAGATCCTGCCAGGTCAGAGGTCTGAGAGAACAGAGACATGGATGGCAGGAATGAACCTGGTGGGGGTGGAGGAGTGGGGATGGGGTTTAGAGAGACAGACAAAAAAAATTTGGTTCACTTTTTTTTTTTTAAAATGGGAAAGTAAGGGTGATTCTACAGTAACAGCAAGAGAGGTGGTAGGGCTTACCCAAGATCACAAAGGTGGCAAGGGTCTGGCTGAGGACCTGAACTCATTTCTCTGTTTTTTTTTGGAGAAGACAGTGAGAAACGACTATCCTTGGGGAAGGTAGTCTAGTGTTTGAGGGACAGGCAGGACTAAGGTGCCACAGCTCTGGGAAGGTCAGCAGTCTGCAAGTACCCTCTCCCCTCAGGTCTGAGTAGCCCTGTGAATCACTTCTTCTGTTTCCTCTTGGTGGCATAAAATGAGAAGATGGCTCTGGGGGAGGTTCTTCCCTGAGGGCCTGCATGGAGGAAGCCTTAATAGACATCTCTCGCTTTAACTTTCCCAGTATTGGCGTGGATCTGTATAAAGCTGAAGATCCTCAGACTCTCCTTTTCACAAAAGTGTGCCTCTGATTGTCAGTAGCCAGACCAGGCTGCTTGTCACACAAGGCCCAGAGAGGCAGAGCAAGGACTCCAGTCTGAAACAGCCCATAGGCAGCTCCTCAGCCTCTCAGTCAAAGGAGAAGAGTGGAGCTACCAATCAGTCAAACCAACAGATAATGCCCTGGCCAAGGGCTGCTTTCTATTGTGTTTAATGTAGTCAGAATGTCTTGAGCGCCTTCCTCCTATGTACCTTCACAATAGGTACCAGTGTGTCTATCTGACTTCCTCTCAGGTATAGTTTGTGCTAATCCTAACAGAAGGGGGGATTGAAATAACAGCTGTAGTTGTCTACAGAGCAACCAATCTCCAGATGGATAACTGGGAGCTGGCCAGATTGGGGTCTGCACATTATCAAGGGGAAACAGGCACGGGGGAATGCCCTCTGCCCTCCATGGAAAACAGCTATCTGGAAAGAGATTTAGGGGGAAAGTCTGTCCCCTCTCTGAGGCTGGCCTTGGGTAAAGTGTTCCTCTCGGACATTCCTTTCCACAACACTGCTCTGGGCAAAGTGTCTTCCAAATGGAGTTTGGTGCTCCTGCTCTTGTTCCTTTGCTCGAACTGCTCTGGATGCCTGGTATGCCCTCCCTTCCTCTTTAGCTCAAGCACCCTCTCCTCTAGGAAGTCTCCTACTCTCCCCCATCACAAATGATAATGATATGCCTCACAAAGCTCTGGACACCTGAAAACCTGATCATATAACACTGCTGATTACAGCTATCTCTGCTGGTGTCTTAAACTCTCTGCCACTTAGTATCCTCCCTGCACTCCTATCTCTCCCTGTTCCCTTGGGTGCTTTACAGACTTGGGATTTCCCTAGTGTGGGCATTCCTACCACTATCTCAGACCACAACCCCTCTACAACCCAGTGGGTGGGCTTTAGCTCATAGCGTAGTTTGGCGCCTGGCTTGGGCTTGTCAGGGTAGCTCTCAGGACTGTGAACTCCATGGCAGCAGGGCCTGAGAGTGAACCTAAACTTCCTATTTCTGTTATCACCTGAGCACTGTGCCCCCCCGAGATCCAGCCCAGGGGAGGCAGGGGCTTTTGTGTGTGTGTGTGTGTGTGTGTGTGTCTGTGTGTGTCTGTGTGTGTGTTTGTGTGTGTCTGTGTCTCTGTGTGTGTCTCTGTGTCTGTGTCTGTCTGTGTGTGTCTGTTTGTGTCTGTGTCTGTCTGTGTCCACCCTCAGCTGTTCCAGAGGGGTGTGTGCATGTACATCTGTGTATGTGTGTGTGTGTGTATGTGTGTGTGCGCGTGCGTGTATCTGTGTATGTGTCCACCCTCAGCTGTTCCAGAGGGGTGTGTGTATGTGTGTGTGTGCACGTGCATGTATCTATGTGTCCACCCTCAGCTGTTCCACTCAAGTGCAGGTCGCCCTTTCCCCACTTCCCACCCCTGCTGGCTCCTTCTCCATCTTTGGGGCTTGCTTTACCTATCCCTGACGATCCCAAGAAAAGGAAGACAAGTGGGTGTTCCTCGTCGTACCAGCCATTCTCCTTCCTCCGAATCGCTGCAGCCAAACACAGAGAAAAGGGGGTAAGCAGGGAGGCAGATAAATCAATGACACAGAAGCTGGGATGATTATCACTAAGTATACAATATGTTTTACTGTTCCGTGCCCACTCAAAGTCCTCGCTACCATTAGTGCTGCCTAATTTGATTAGCCAGCAAGGCCCCCAGAGACACCTAATCAGGTTAGCATGGATTTGGAAAGCTGCCCAGAGCAGATTTCGGATAAAGTTTTCCAGGATGAGCACTCAACGTTGCCAGGGAAACTGAAAGGCTTGTGGAGGGTGAATGAAGGCAGGGGGTGGGGGTGGGGGTGAGAGCCTGGGAGGGACAGGAGCAATTCAGTGGGGGCACAAGGGAGAATTTGAGGAGCTTTACAACCCAGGTTCCTCACCCATACCCTTTCTGAGAAATTCACAGGTTTGTAAGATTGAGATTCAGAAAGAATCTCTGAGCTCATCTAGTACAATTCCCTCATTTTGTAGCTGGGGAAACTGAGGCTCAGAGAGCAGAAATGTCTTGTCTAAGGTCACCTAGAGGACAAGGAAAAGAGTTGGGATTCAAACCCATGTTCTCTTTCCACTACAGCACACCATTTCCTTAGCATAGAAAGAAGTCAGTTACTTCTGTCTTACATTAAAATAAAAGAATGAACCCCAGGCCAGAGCAGACAAGGGAGCAGGCACAGGAGAGAGGAACGCACTGGTGGGGGGGGGGGGGGGGGGCAGTTTTGTCACACCAAAACTCATCCCTCTGAGTCAAGAAAAGAGGAATGCAATGGGGGAGAAAAGCTGTTGGAACAGAGAAAGCACACACAGTATTTAGAGCAGTGCTAAAGGCCTTTTCTTATTCATGGACCTTAGGAAAGTCATGGAATCTCAGGGATGGAAGAGCTCTTCAAAGGTTACCTAGTCAAGTCTCCTTCCCAGTGGGGGAATTTCTTGTACAGCAACCCTGACAAGATCACAAGATGTCAGGGACCCGGGAGACAATGTAGCCCAGGGGTTTACCCTGGGATCTGTGGACCCACAGGGGATGAGGATATATTTGAGTGGGGGGGGGGGTCAGTGAACTTGGACAGGAAAAAAAAATGACACTTTTATTTCACTATAACTGCTTTTATTGGAAATCCTATGGATTTTACTGTATGCATTTTAAGACATTCTGAGAATGGGTTTATAAGCTTCCTTAGAATATCAAAGGGGTTCACAATGTAAACCCCTTGTTTTACAGATGAGGAAATGAAAATTCTGAGAGTGATGGGTTCAGCTCAAGCTCACACTGTGGACATGTGGCAGATCAATTAGAATTGGGATCTTTTATCCTAAACTACACTAAACTTCTAGCCTATGTTTGAATACTTGAGAAAGGGCTTTATATGTTACTTTATTTGATCCTCCAGAGATGGGAAACTCAATACCTCATGAGGTAGTAAATTCTGCTTTGGAACAACTCTAATGATTAGGAAATTTTTCCTTATACTGAGCTGAAATGTGTTTCTCTGTTACTTTTCTCCACCAGTCCTAGTTGTGTCCTCTGGGGTCAAGCAGCACAAGACTAGGCTCTGTTCCACACTGGACAGTCTGACCCACTGCTTGCCTCCTTCCCTTCTCCAGGTCCTACAACTGACCGTTGTAGGTAAAGTCTCCAGTCCTTTCACCATTCTGGCCTACCTCCTCCTCCTGATCTGCTCTGAGGGTTAGTAGAAGAAAATGAGCATGTTTAGCCTAGAGAAGACTTAGGGGAGATGTGATAATGGTCTTCACGCATCTGAAAGGCTGCTGTACCAGAGAGTAACTGCCTCTTCTTGGCCCCAAAGAACATAACAAGGAATAATGGGTATGAGTAACAGAAAGGTAAGTTAGAATTGTTGATGTAAGAAGAAACGTTCACAGAATCAGAGCTACCCAAAGGTGGAATAAGTTGTCTCAGACAAGTTCTACCTTATTCCAAGCAAATGTTGAATGTCAGTTATGTTGCAGAAAATGTCTCTTATAAAATCTGAAACCTGGAAGTGAAGATCTTATACTAGATGTACCCCCCTAATCTTGGAAGACAGCAAGCACGTCCCCTTTGTTTCTTCTTCTACAGGACAAATAGACCCTCCCATTCTTCAAATATGAGATGATTTCCAATCCCTTCCCTTGGATACCTTGACGTTATGACAGGAGATACAAACATGGACAAAGTTCACAAATGAAAGGAGAGCCTGAGGGTGAGCTGGGGCCAAAGAATGATGCTTACTGGGTCCAGACTGCAGTAGAACCACACAGTCATCACATCTGCACTGAGAACCTCTAATGTCGCAGGTCTAGCTTGGAGGATGAGAGTCAAGAGATACAAGACTCCTACATGGGGAATAACTAGAGGAAATGATGGGGAGTGAATAATCAACATATATTTGGGGTAAACAAAAAATCAATGTCATTCACAGGGTGGAGAACTGTGTCTTCCTCTTTGTATTTGTTCATTCACTCAATAAATAGTTATTAAGTACATATTATATGCACAGTCTTTTAGTGCCTACCATGGCTGCTTGTAAACAGTAAGAGGTAATAATAATAATAATCTTTTCAAAACAAGGAATTAGATAGGCAACCACATATGAAAAAGATCTGAAGGTCTTAGCTATCTTCAGGCTTAATAAGGCCAACATATGAGGTATGACAGCCAGGTAGAATAGTTAACAGAACAAATCCCCTTAATAAAAGCTGTTTTCCCTTTAATAAAAGGATTTGATTTGTGAAGTTTGGATTCAGTCCAATGGTCACACTTGAGGACTGAGAGGGCCACAGGTGGCCTCAAGACTGCAAGTTCCCCACCCCTGCTCTAGTCTCTTCCCATTTAGCTGGGATGGTCTTTAGGTGCCTCAGCAGGCACAAATGTGGGGTGAGTGGTGGTGTGGGAAGACTCCAGAGGCCAGTTCAGTAACTTATTAGTTTTGGGGCCTTGGATAAGACCTCAGTTTCCTCATATGTAACACAAGGGGATGGGACTAAAATAATTTCTAAGGCCCTCCCAGTCTCAGATTGCCAGGATGTGGCTCTTTCAGAGAGAATGGACCTGTCTGGCTATGTCAAAGACACTATAGAGGCTAGGGGATAATACTCTGCTTGGGGCCACTATTCTTCCTTCCTAATGCTGTGCCTTCAAAGGAGCTTTTTAAAATTCTGTACAGAACCCCATGAGCAGTTGATGCTACTGAATCAGAGAGTTTGGTTTGACTGGGGCCCTGTGTGAAACCGGTGAAATGTCAACCTTTAAGCAATTACAACTGAGGTACTTCTAATGAGGTTTGAGTAGAAAAATAGTTGGGTAGATAGAGGCTGACAGCATCAAAAACAGAGGGAGAGAGGGACTTGGAGATGAAGAAGGGTTTTGCATGGTCTAGTAACTGGGGGAGAGGTTAGCTAGCCTATGTGTGACATGACTTCTTGGGGAGAGAAGCCCTTTCAAACCCAAGACCAAAGCCTTAGGGAGACTTAGGAGCTCTGGCTGTGGGGCAGAGAAAATACATGGCATTTCACAAATTTCACAGCAGATGACGAAATCACCTCTGTGAGCCATTTTTATATCATCAATCACAGAATCTAAGAGATGAAAGGGATGATGAAGGTGGCATCTAAGCTATCTCCTGACAAGTATTATTCTAGCTTCTGCCTTTACTTCTCCATCGAAGGGAACTCTTGTCGTTTATTCAATTGTTTTTCAGTCATGTCCAACTCTTTGTGACCCCATTTAGGATTTTCTTGGCAAAGATACTGTAGTGGGTTTCCATTTCCTTCTTGAGCTCATTTTACAGATGAGAAAACTAGGCAAACAAGGTTAAGTGACTTGCCTAGGGTCACACAGCCAGTAGGTGTTTGAGGTCAGATTTGAACTCAGGAAGAGGAGTCTTTCTGACTTCAGACATGGCATTCTATCCACTGTGTTACTTAGCTGCCCTTGGGAACTCACTCCTCAGGACATTCATTGCACTTTGGGACAGCTATTAGCAAGTTTTTCCTAACACAGTTGAAATCTGTTTCTTTGCAATTTCCAACCTATTATTTCTAGTTCTGGCCTTTAGGAATAAGAAGGGAAATTTGGTTCTCTTCCTCTTCCTCCAAAAAGCCCTCTGAATACTATAAGGCAGCTCTCTTTTGACTCCCCACTCTTTTCTTCTATAGGAAGTTCCTTCAACTGATCCTTATATATCACGGTTCCTCCCCTTCTTCCAATTCTGTTTGCCCTGCTCTGCAAGTGGTCCAGCTTTTGTACTCAGAAAAGCAGCAGCTGTAGCCTGGCCAAGGCCATCCTGGTGCCATTATGGAAAGCGATTTAGGCTTTTGTATTCCTCGTCAGAGGGGATGAGCACTTCTTGGGGACTCCTGCTTTGGGGGAGTGCTGTACTACATGATCCCTGAGAGTAAGATTCTGGTCTGGCAGTCATCTGTTGTCTCAGTCGGTCACTCAACAAATCCCTGGTGTTCACAGAACATGGACTTAGGAGCTGTAGGAGAAGATGACGTGCTGTCTCCTGGTTTTGTTGGGGAAGATGAAATGGAAAAGGTGGAAGGAGCCCCGCTAGTCTCTTCTCCAAACAAGCCAAGCTTGTATCTGCCTTCATTCATGTTCTTTCTCCTACTGGGGAATCCCTTTCTACCCCCTCTGCTTGCACTAACAGGGGCCAAGCACAAATCTGATGCTGCCTAGGTTTTCCCCAACTCCTTGAGCCCACATGGATCTTTCTCCATTGGGTCTCTCCAGACCTTAAGGATGTGTATAAAAATTCTTTTGGTCCTGAATTATGGACACATAGTTATTTATTTTTAAAAAATATTTAGCCATTCAACTTTTGTGCTTCTTGTTTCCCCTACCAGGCTGCATAAGCAGGGGCTAGTTAGCTTTGCTCCTTTTCAGAATTTCCTCACAGCAGTTCTAGGAAATGAAAATTTCTCATTAAGTGCCTGACTGCTGGAGGAGGAAGAAAAGATGGAAGCCAGGGCAGAAGAATGGCACTGGGGCACTAACCCTCACAAGGAGATGACGTTGGTGGTCAACACTGGGCCTCAGAGGATTTTTTAAATTAAGCAGGAGGCAAAAGAAAGATGTAAAAAAAAAAAAAAGACTGCTTCTACTTGGGGTGGATAAAACAAAGGTAACAGAGAAGATAGAACTATTTGATTCCAATTTTCCTATAGTTTTTCTTACCAAGGAGAATGATAATCACATTGGGAAGGATAGGATAAAAAATGGCCAAGAGGAAACTGAAGATAAGATGGCTCTCAATGAGTACAAGTCACTACCTGGGCCAGATCATTTCATCCCAGGGGACAGAAAGAACTGGTTGGTGGGTACGATGATTCACAGTCACTGATTTCTGAAGAATTCAAGAAAAGAGAGTGTTTTCAGGCCAGGGGTGTACAAATATGGTCCAAACTGTGAAATAAGAGAAGGGATCGTTGGGTGTTTTGAATTATATAATAGTAGTAAGTTTGACTTAGATTTCTAGCAGAATCCTAGACCTGATACTTAAGAGAATTTGAAGAGTGGGAAGGGATTATAACTAAGAGCCTGCTTGGGTTCATGAAGAACAGGTCATACCAGAATGGCCAAACTAACCTCGTTTCCTTCTTTGACAGGGTTCACAGAGCAGCAGATTGGAGGGATGCTATGGACAAAGCCTAAGTGAACATAGTATGTGACAGTCAGTATCCCTAATGGTATGCTTGTGGACAAGATGGGAGAATGTGGACAAAATGACAGTACAGAAAGGTGAATCTGAAATGAGAGGAACAACTGGACCCAAAGTCTAGTGATTAAGGTCAACCAAACTGGAAGGAAGTCTTCAGTGGAGTGCCCCAGGGATCTGTCTTTGGACTAATCATGTTAAATAATCTTTATCAGTGACTTTGATGAAAGCATAGATGGCATGCTTAATAAATATGTATATGATATCAAGGTGGAAGGGATGACCAACATACAGGGCATCAAAATTAGAATTTAAAAATACCCTGACAAGTGGATGCTAACAAGATGGAATATAATAGAGATAAACACAGCCCTCTATCTGGGACTGTGCTTATAGTTGCAAAATCATATGTATCAATACTATGTTAAAAAGATCTCAGGATTTTTAGTTGACTACAAGCTTAATGAAGCAGCAGTATGATGTCAGTATGGTTTTAGGATATATTCCTTAACAGAAGGGCTGGGACAGGGAGGATAATTTTGTTGCAAACTCCCCTGGGTCAGATCATACCCGATGACTAAGTCTTGCTCCAAGAACCACATATGAGAAGGGGCCTTGATGAGTTGGGTTGAGGGAATAGGGCTGCAACCATCCCTTTAGGAACTAGGAATATTGAACCTGGACAGCAGGAAATTTAGGGAGGTCATGATAAATGTCTAAAAAATTTGAAGGGAAGAAGAAGATTTGATCCTCAAAGACAAAACTAAAAATAATGAATGGAAATCACAGAGTAGTTATGGCTTGATATATGGAAATTTCCCGCAGTAATTGGAGTTGTTTGAAAATGAAATGGGCTGCTTTGGGAGTCTATAGTTAAATTACAGCTAGGATTCATGTTTGGAACTGGGTTGAACTAGATGAACTCTGAGGTTCCTCTTTCAACACTGCAGGTGTTTGATGCCAAGGCAAATGGGGAGAGGATGGGGGCCAGTAGCTGACTTCTGACGGGAAAGGCATATGATGGACCCTCTGTACAGGGTCATTCCTGTTGATCCCTACACCCCAGATTTGGGAAGGAAGAGGTTTTTTCCTGTAGGTCTGCAATCCAGGTGGTGGCTCTGCCTAGCTCCATTAAGGCTGAGGAGGTCTTGGCCCCAGGCTGCTTGGTTCTTGCCTTATTTTCTCCATCTGTAACACTGTAACAGTGTGCTTGAGTCTTTCAGAGGCCCCTCAGCTGGGGATTGCACTGATAAATTCACTGTATTACTTTGCACAAATCAATACCCCAGCACTTATCAGGGGTTGATGTGACCAAAATTGGTTTCAGCCAATTTGTGAGTGTAATAAATGTCCGTTTATCAAATCAATTCATTCAGCAGCGCTTCGCTGGCTGCCCATCTTCATGGCACCCACAGGGTTGCCAGGGTTTAGACCCACCCATGCTTGGTGCATTTCTAAACTTCCATGAAGGCCACAGGAGAGCCATAGTGCAGAAATTGAGTTATGCCTGAGATGTGGAGATATAGACTTGGCCCTTCAGTCATCCTAAGCTGCCAATGAAGGTCCCAGATGGAATCCATTTCCACGGCTCCTGAAGGGCCTAACCAATGGCTTCTAGAGGCGAAGCCTCAGAGCAGGGGAGTGGAAGCTGGCTGTGAAACACATCAAAGCTGGTTTGAGGTAGGGAAGAGGAAGAGGTGCCAGCTCAAAGACTCACCTGGGACCCTGCCAGTTCTGGGACTACTAGGAACATTAGGGATCATCTAGTCACAATCTGTGTTATTTTACAGATAGGGAAGCTGAAGTTCAGAAAGGAAAACTAGCTTGCTAGGGGGGCACACAATTAGTAAGCAGCTCAAGTGGGATGAGAACCAGGTCTTTTGACTCCAAGTCCAGTGGTTTTTCCACTAGGCCATGCTGCCCCAGAAGGGACCCTTACCCACTTAGAGTCAGAGCTGGCATAGAACATGCAATACAGAAACAGGCTAGGAAATGCTACCATTGCCTGTCCAAACCTTCCTGTCCAATAAGTTCTTTCTCCTTAGGAAGCCTTCTTGAAGATCCCAGACCACTGCTACTCCCACTGAGCTCCAGAGCTCCCCCTTCTCGGGCTTTAGTCATCCTTGTTGATGGCTGATTATGCAGCATCTTGTTTGGTTCTCTTATTGTATCCTAGGTATCAGTTCCATCTCACCAATGAGGCTATGAATGCCAAGGGCAGGGCGCAAGTCAGCGTCTTCTCAGTCACCTTTGAATTATGCTGCCCAAGTCTAGGGACTAGATTTTCCTTCCCTCTGCCTGCCCCAGACAGTGAAGTATCTGGGGTGGGGCCTTGCTGGCCCCCTTCATAGGGTCCTATCTGCAGGACATGATCAATATAAATTTGCTAATCCAACCCTGATTGAGCCTCTTAAAAATTTTCCTGTATCCATCTGATTTTAAAACAGGGATAAGTCTATAGTTCTTTTAGAGATCTGAGAACAATCCCAGTGCTCTCAGATTGTGGGGAATATCCCATGGCTTCCTCAATCTCCTCTTTCGACTTTTCTCTCACACCACCTAAGTAATGCCTCCTTCTCATTCCCACCCCTAACACCAAGCCTAGATTGTGGCAAAGGCCACAGGACTACACAATACCCTTTTACATGGGCCTGGTATTCTTCCTCATCAATTTTCAAGGTTAGTCATTTGCAGCTTGAAATATACTGATGGAAAGCTAGAATGATGGGCTGAATACGTTTGTCCTGGTTAAATTTCATTTTACTAGAAACCTGGATTCAGAAAACCAACATAAATGTAGGTTGGAGAGGCACAGCATCAAGTCATTTGAAAAAGATCTGGGGATCTTAGTGGACTGAAAGCTCTAATTCATAGTGTGACACAGAAGCCACAGTTCATTTGATGCAGGATGCATTAACAGAGGCTTTGTCTCAGAAGCCAGAATTCAGAGTAAGGGAAGTCACAGAAAGGCGTGCTTAAATTTGCCATATATAACAATGTATTCTAGAGCTGTCCAGACATGGAATGGCTGCCTCTGAGGTACTGGGTTCTCCTTCAGTGGGGCTCAAGAAGAAGACATTAGATGGCAAAGACTGGCCAAAAACTGAGAGATGATGTGTCTGGAATTTGTAACTGCTAGGGATGGCTCAGGGAGTGAATCAGCTGAATTACGGGATACTTCAGGGATCTGTAATTCTGCTAGTGTGGGCCTTCCTTCTTTGTATTAGTAGATAAACTTCAAAAGTTGCTACATCTGAAAAATTAATCACCCATGGCCAATCTAGTGATCAAATTCTCAGAACTTCTAAATGAGACCTCTAAAACATAAGCCATAAAATAGCCACAGGATAAAGGAGGGTCAGGGAAATTTTTTGGACTGAACATAAGAAATTAAGCCTATTTTCATAACAGAAGGGAAAAAAACTTGGGAAACACTGAGATACTGTTGCACCTGACACTGAAACTCTCCCTCTTCACAGTTGTTCCCTTGATGTCTTCCTGCCCCTGACCTCAGTCCTGACAGGAGGTCTCCTTTTCTCCAAGTAGGCCAGTGGTCTAAAATGAGGGATCCATAGGGAACTCTTTACATTTCTCTGTTTCAAAGGAGCCTACAGCACACAAGCCTAGCACTCAGACTAGTGGGGTTGTGAGGGCAAGGTAAAGGCTAGGATTTCCTGGACCCTGGTTTGGCAGGGCTCCACAAATTAAGGGCTCTAATGTGTACCTTCCCCACTAGTGTCAAAGGCCCCAGGTTTTCCTCATTCATCACAATTTGTAAGCAAGCAGGGAACCACTTCTGTTCACATGGGGAAGGAGGGGAAGGCCAGGCCTCTGTCCCTGCAGGACAGCGCCTTTTCTCTACAAATTTACTTCATTCTCTGGGTTGAATACTCTTGGCCTTGCCCCAACCTGCTGCCCCTCACAAGTGTATCATGTGTCTCCTGGGGACTAGTAGACCTGGTTGATTCTGAGAAAACTGGAGCCCAGACTATACAAGAAATTTGTTGAAGGAACTGGGTTTTCTGACTCCAAGTCCAATGATCTTTCCATTATACCCATTTATTTCTTGATTGTGGGGGCCTCCCAAATTTGAGGGACAGGAGGAGACACAGAGAAGTAGTAGTCAGAGATAGAAGAATCATGAGAACACACTGTTAAACAACCCTTTCTCAGAGAACTGTTCTGGAAACCATTACATGTTACATACATCAAAGGAATGATTATTTAACATTTTATCTGTGGAAGGCTGAACTGGGCCCTGTAGATATAATACTAGATTCTGAAACAGGCTTTGCTCTCAGTAAGCTTATTATTGAACAGAAAAAGAATGAGTTCACAAGTAACTACTCTACGTGCAAAAGAGAGATACAGGAAAATATGTTATGAGAAATAGGGGGAAGGAGATAGGGTAGATTCAAAGAAAGCTTTATGAGGTGATGGCATCTGGATGGGGTCTTGAAGTGAGAGGGATTTCAATTTGTGAGTATGAGGGAAGCTGTCTCCAGGCAGAGGTGTTATCAGGGGACAACAGAGGGCAAGATGCGAATTAGTCCAATCAGGATGGAACCTAAAAGTATGGATGTGATGGGAAACAGTGTGAGACAAAGTATGGAGGATCCAGATTGCGGGAGGTGCTAAATGACAGTCAGAGGATTCACACTTTATTTAACAGGCACTCAAGAAGCCACTGAAAGTTTCTGAGGAGAGCATCACTTTGATCAGAGCAGTGTGATGGTAAGATGATTTAGATATAGAGGTGAAGGATAGGGGTGGGTGGGTACCCTGGAAGCAGTGAGATCAGTGAGGAGGCTATTACAATAATTTGGTAAACAGGTAATGAGGTCCTGAATGAAGGTGGTTACATTGGGAGTTCTGTGAAGGGGCAGGATAGAGGAGAGGTTGTAGAAGGAGAAAGAGCGAGACCAAACTGATCGGACACAGGGTGGACAAAACTGAATTCATCCACACACTATGCCTGCTCCTGGTCCTCTCTCTGATGTCTCTATTTCCACTGCTGGCATCAGTGTCCTTCCAGAAACCCAGCCCCAGAACCTCCTCCTTGGTTCTCCTTCCTCCCCTGCCCCAGTGACTCACATATAATCACACAACTAGCAAGTGTCAGAGGCAGGATCTGAACTCAGGTACCCCCTGACTCCAAGTCCAGTGGTCTTTTACATTACATGGGGTAACCTCCTAAATTCTGAGGGACACATTCAAGCAAAGAATACAAAGAAAAGTAGTAATCATAGAGAGACAGAATAGTCATGAAGGTAAAATGTTACACAAGAGATAGGAGAAGAGAGGATTATGAAGAGTTAATAATGAAGGGTTAATAGAGCATAATACTGCAGAGAAGTCAAAGAGGATGTTAAGTCATCAGGTTTAAATAAAAAATATGTCAGGGTACTGAAGGAACTAATTGGGAGATGTGAGTTACTCTGTGTGATCTTTGAAAGGTCACAGAAAATGGGAAAGGGATGGGAGAGAGGAAGGTAAAAAAAATATGGCAGGGTGGAGAGGGTGGAGTGGGGGAAGGGTGGAACCATCAAACTTTAGGTCAGTAAAACTGACTGATTCTTGGGAAAGTTCTACAACATATTAAAAGGACAGTCTCAGAGCATTTACAAAAAGACACTGGAGTTACCTAAGAGCTAGTACAGTCTCAGGAACAGGCCATGCCAGACTAACTGCCTTTCCTTTTTTTTGCAGATAAGGGGAATGCAGTAAATGTGTTGGCCCTGAATGTTAGCAAAAACTTGTAAGAGTCTTTGGGAAGACATGGTTTCGATTTCTATAAGGAAAGAGTACACCGTAGTAGACTCATTTGAATAACTGGATCCAAAGCATGGTCAACAGAACCAGTCCCTGTCCTCAGCTATTGGCATCAGAAATCTTTCTGTCTCTGGCCTGGGATATTTAATGACAGGGATGAAGATGAGAGACTGGTCAAATGTTCAAATGACCTCGAGCTGGGAGAGTTGGCCAACACCTTATTGTCCCCTACACCTAGAGCTCATCTGGAGAATTATGTTCAGTTAGAGTTACTGTATTTCAGGAAAGACTCACTGATTAAGTTAGAAAATGGCCAGAGAAGGGCTTGGGGTGGTAGGGAGATGAGAGAAGGGGCCATGGAGGACAGAACAAAAGGTTTGAACTGGTTTTTTGTTAGACCCAAGGGGGCAGAGTGAGGATCACTAAGTGAAAGTTACAAAGAGGTGAATGGAGGCTGGCTGTAAGCAAAAGCTTCTTAACAATGACAGCTCTTCCAAAAGTGGATGTGTTGCTTTAGGTAGCAAGTTGGAGGTCTGCAAGCAGGGACTGGGTGACTATTTGTCAGAGATGTTGTGGAATTGGGGTGGGGGGCAGGGGAGAGAGAGAGCGGAGGGGAGAGAAGAGACAATAAAAATTACTGATGGAAGATTCAGAAGTGTCATTATTACATGCAAAAAGCAGAGTGTTTTTAACCTTGGGGTTTATCTTTAAGTGAGACATTTTGAAGAAGGGACCAGTACCAGCCATGGTTCTGCTAATTGTGGTATGGAGTATAAGTGGTGAGTCAGCCAGCAAAAACCAGGGGGATGCCCTGAGCTGTCACTTATGGGATCCCACATCTCTGGGATTCTGTCAGTTACTACTCTTAGCTTTAACATGTCTCTTTAGGTTGACTTTCTTCTTCATGATTCAAAGCCAATAATCCCTTATATCCACTTGGCTCTTTATAAGGGGCTTTCTCATCTATTACCTCAATTGATCCTCACAGTACCCTTATGAAATAGGAGCTACTAAAGCCTTTTAAAAGATGGGGAAAATGAGACTTAGAGAAGGTTAAGTGAATTGATCAAGGGCACACAGAGAGTCAGCAGCAGAGCGAGACATTGAACTCATGTCTACTGGACTTGAGCTGAGGGCTCTTTCTTCAGGACTTGGCTGCTTCTAAGACTGAGGGCCCCTTGTGGGGGAAGCTGTTACTTGAGATTCTGGATTCTTTCCCCTAGTCAAGAAGACTAAAGAAAAAGGAGTCAGTGTCAAATGAGAAATGCAGGTCCATTCCCCTGCCTCTCCACTGGTTTCCTGACGCCTCACTTATCTTGTTAGCTTGAGACACAGGCAAGGGGAGGAAGGTCAAAGGGGAGCGGGCAGATTGCTGGCTGAAGGACCTTGAGGGAGCCCAAGGGGAAACATTATGGTGGCAGGTATGTCCTGATCTGTATGGACATAAAAGGCCGATAGGAGACGTTTTATTAAATCTCTGGTAGGGTCATTTGTCTCTCCTTTCCAGGGGCCCCTCCCCTCTTCCCCTTCTCCAACCAGAAGCAGCCCAGCAGAGAGGGAGCAAAGAGTTTGTTCCTCCCACATCTAGCATAAGAGGATACTGGGCAGGTCCATCCTGTGGTGGCTGGTGGGCATGCTGGCATGGTGACATGTCACCTGATACTTATTCCTCAGTGTCACTTTGGATCAGTTTCCCTCTCTCCTGATCAGTTTCTGTAAAAGGTCCCTGCAAGGTCTGAATTCTATGACCTATGTGGTAACTGTCTTTGCTGGGGGCTCTGTCAAGGGCAGACAATTGGGGTAGTTTCTACCCTGCCTGGGGCCCTGCCTGGTTTGGGGACTGCTTAAAACTCTAGGCTGCCTTCAACGAAAGCAGCAGACAACCTTCTGACCTTGGGCTAACAGTACACTCTGGGTCAGGAGGCTCCAACAACTCCTTTTGTCTCTAGAAACAGGATGGTCCCCTGGCCCCAGTGATTAGGACCCTTGTTC
Source organism: Notamacropus eugenii (assembly GCF_028372415.1). NCBI lineage: Eukaryota > Metazoa > Chordata > Mammalia > Diprotodontia > Macropodidae > Notamacropus > Notamacropus eugenii. The sequence goes on from NC_092876.1 coordinate 97,014,423, forward strand.
CCTGATGAACTGGGGATAATAGAGGGTCAGGCTGGGGAGGCCTGCCTTCCTTTTTCAATTAAATCCTTAATTGCTTTCTGGAAGGTGACAAACTTTCCTCTGGAGGCCCCAGAGGGAAGGACACAATTTCGGCCTGATGGCCCCTTTTATCACCCAGGCTTGGCGGCTAGATTAGAAATTTGCAGCTTGATGGCTTGGGGTAGCCCAATGTGTGGAGGTGGAGATCGGGGCTATGCATAGGGAGCAGGGCTGGCCTTGTGGGCAAGGTGAGAAGAACCAGAAGGCTCCAACAGCACTGTCCCAGTACCCTTCTCTCTTCTGATCTCACAGAAATGCTATAATTCTTCCCCTCTCCTACCTTGATTTATAGCCCTGGGTTAGACCCCTAACGCCAGGCACATAGTCTCTTGAAGGGCTCTCTGAAAACGTGAGCCTGTTACACTGACATAGAAGGAAAGTAAAGATGTCTTACAAACATGATGGTGTGCTCAATCTGGAGTCAGAAAACCTGGTCCAGTCTCAGCTCTGACACTTGATAGCTGTAAGATTTTGGGCTAGTTACTTCACCTCAGCCTCAGTATTTTCATATGTAAAATGGCAATTATAATACTCAAATTGCCCCAGGAGAGGCAATATGGCACAATGGAAAGAACATTAAACTTGGGAACCCCAGTTCCAATATTTCCTAGCTGTATGACTTGGGTAAGTCACATAACAAAGATGATGAAGATAGTTGAGATGGAAATACTCTTTACATTCATTCTCTTTTGAGTCTCAGAGAGATTAAATGTCTTTGGTCCCACAGCTGCCACAGGTATGAGGCAAGATCTGAACCGTTCTTGACTCTAGGTCCAGCCCTCTATGAATTATAATCATCTCAGAAGGGAGACAGAAAGAGGGGCTGGCTGGCTGGCACAGCAGAGTGAACGTAAAGACAGGGAGCTGTGTGGGGAGGAACAAGTAATCAGGTGCTGTTGGTGCTGAGGGTGGCCAAGTCACTTTAGGGGCTCATCCCTGATCTGAGATTCCAGATGGCAAAATGGGGTCCTGGAGAGAGCACCAGACCAGCAGCTAGTGGACTTTAGGCCCATTTTGCACATAATGAAACTACCACTGTGTGACCTTAGGTAAATCTTTGGATTGGGTAATTTATAAGGTTCCTTCCAGCTCTAACGTTCTATGAAATAAGTCCACAGCACTTTTGCTCAGTCTAGACTTGAGAGGATACTCACAACAAATGGATTTACACATGGAGTTCTGCCCTTTCTAGTATGTCCGTCCCACTTCTAAAGGGTCTGGGCTGGATCTACTCTCAAAATGTACCCATGGGGCAGGAGGCCTAGTATTATTGGGTAATTATCTGCTCTTTAAATATTCTGAAAATAATTGCTCCTTTTTGCTGGCTGGCCTGATTCCTGGCCACCTTTCCACCCTCAAGAGGAAAGTGAAGTGTCAGGATGCAGGGCTGCCAGGGGCATGGGATGATGCTTACCTGCTCCCACTGTGGCAATGGCGCTCTCCTGGCCAATGATGTGCTCCTTTAGCCGCTGCTCAAGAGGGAAACGGCGACGTTCTTCAGCCTCGCGCTTTCGTTGTTTCTCCTGGTACTGGTCGAGAAAAGGACAGGCAGCTTGGAATACAGCAGTGTCTGCCATATCCTGGGTCATCCTATCCCAACCCAAAAGCCTCCCAAGGGACAGGGATCCTGCACTTTTCTTTCTTGGCCAAAATGAATGCCCAGTTCTGTGCTGGCTCCAGAGCAGGAGCTCCACGATTTCATTTGAAACAGAGAACTGGGCTAGGGAGCTCAGCAGTCTGGGGCAGGGCAACGAAGGACAAGAAAGGCATAGAGTCCAGGCTTCACTCCTGGGAAAACCACAATGCAGTCATAAGCAAGGAATACTTGAGAGTGAGGATGGCCCTTCTCAACAGCAGTCTCAGCCCAGAGCTGAATAGACTCTATTGCCACAATCCAATTCACTTCATTCTATACTGACCAGTAGTCCAGCCCTGGGCTCAGCAAAAGGTATGGAGGAAACAGGAGCTGAGGGAGGTACGGATATATCTTGGGGTGCTAAAGGTCTAGCTGTATGATAGGGAGGCGAGAATCACACACTGGAAATCATCAGAAAACAATGCATTAATCTCATTGCTGGGCACAGACCTTGAGCAAGTTCAGGACAGGAAAGTCCCATACTACCAAAATATTCACAGCAGTGCCTTTGTGTGGCAACGGTCTGGGAATGAAGCTAGTTATTCATCAACTGGAGAAGAGTTTAACTAGTTCTGGTATATGAAGAGAGTGGAACATTACTGCACCACAAGAAATTATGAAAAAGAAGACTTCAGAGAACCATGGGGACACTTTTATGCAACGAGACTGAACAAAGAAAAATCAAAGCAATACAGACAGAGTTAATGCGCTAGGAGACAGTGGAGCTCAGGAGAACTGGCCCCTCTTCTCTGGAGTGAGGCGGGAGGCTTTGGGTACAGATGTTAGATATGCTGTTAGACTCTCCTGGATCATAGATTTTGAGCAGGGAGGGGAGGGTCCTTACAGGCCTAACAGCTTTATTGTGCAAACTGCTAGCACAAAGAAAGAGGGGCAGAGCTGGGCCTCCAAGGCCACTGCTTGTTGGCAGAATGCATGCCACTCAGTTTGACTTGTTTTCTGTTCCAAAAGAGGGTTCAAGGTGGGTGTGAGGGGTGGTACGTTGGGAAATTACTGTGTTGCAAAAAGGGTTCCATAAAACTAAAAAAAAATATGACCATGTGCGAAATGATGTGGCCCAGACTTCAAGAAGACCCTGAGTGGTGGCAGGCAGTGGCCTGAGAGCCAAAGCGCAGAAAGTGGGCAGAAGAGCAAAGGGAGGAGCCTTTCTTTAGCATCTTCATTTTATCCCTGTGTCCCTTAGTACTGGAATGTGAACTCATGGAACCACAGACTCACAGATGCTCAGAGCTGAGAGAGACCTCAGAGAGCAGCTAGTCTAACTTTCCACCCTGGCTCGAACCCTCTCTAAGCCACCCCAGCAGGAGATCATTCAGCCTCTGATTGGCCAACTGCAGTGATTGGAAAATGGACCTCTTGGGTTCCTCTGAGACTAAGTCCAAAGCTGCCTTTCCAAAAAACACCTCTACTACTTTCTGAGGCATGTTCAACCCCACTGCCCTTCCCGTGCACCACTCCCCCGCCTCCCCCTGGTCTCTATGGCTCCTCTTTTCTTGGATATGTTGCTGAGGGTCCCTCCTGGGCATGGGGATCCTCTGGTCACCAAACTTAGGTCCTGTCAAAAAAGTTCTGGCTGCAGACTGCTTTTGTGGGCAGAGTAGATAAAAAATATCGGCCACTCTGGCAGTGTTTTCCTGAGATGGTAGTGACCCTGACAGAAGTTAAAAACAATAAATAGCAAACAATCCAATTTTGGCTGTTGCTATCAGTCTGTAACTGAAAGCTCCCATCAGTCCCCATGTTTCATATGGAGCAATAACTCGGCTGCTGATCCCAGTGGAACGATGCTTGCAGGATGGAATCCAGCGTGTCACCGTATGGCTCCCTCAGGCGTGGCATACATCACTGAGCTCTGACTCTGCCATCCATATATCTACAGCTTCCTCTAGTCACCCAGGCAGAGATGGGGCCCTAGGTTTGGTGTTGGGTGAGATGTTTTCCTCTGGGAAGAACACAGACTTGGCAGGCACAATGTAAGCCACTTCTCCAGGATGTCATGCAACAAGCAGGAGGTCCCTTAGGAGACTGGGAAAGGCAGGAATCTCTTAGGTCATAGAAAACTAGAGCTGGAAAAGAACCTTAAATTTCATCCAGCCTAACTTCTTCCTTCTGCAGATGGGCAAACAGACCCATGGAAGGGAAATGACTTGCTCGAGGTCAAGTGGCAAAGCTAAGATTTGAATCCAGACCTTCTGGTGACCAGTGCAGTGCTCTCCACACTGATGCCTTTTCAGGTACCCCATCTTAAGGCTCAACCTGGATAAGATGTAGCTTGTATGACACTAAACTATAAACTCTGAAGAAAAGGGCTATCTTGTTTCTCTCTTTGACCACCCCCACCATCCCCCTTCTTACCCAGCTCTAGCTATGCCTTTTGTATGAGGCTGTTCCTGAACCCTCTGACGGTCACAGCCCCCTCTTTCAAATGACTTCCTATTTATTTGCTTTCTACTTATTGTTTTAGACTCACATATACGTCTTCCCTGTTAAGAGTATAAGATCCTTTCTAGGAGGCACTGTTTCTTTCCTTGTTTTTCTACCCCTAGTGCTCAGCATGGTGCCTAGCAGTGACTGGTCATTGTATTCTGAGAGCTGAACAGAGAGCCCTGTATACAGAAGCCACTTAAATAGTGCTGAATTGTTGCACTGAATTTGGCAGAAGGAAACTTCTTTACGGGTTCAGGTTAATTCAATTCAAACCAGCACAACTGTTGAGCATTTAGAAGATACAAAGAACTATGAAGTACCCACTATGTAGAGAGGTGGTATGATAGAGGGGTAAGGAACTGTCCTCAGTTTTGGAAGCAGGTGGACATGGGTTCAAGTCTTGCCTCTGCCATAGGTAGGTCATGTGTGTCTGGTGAAGTCCCTTCACCTGCCCAGTAGGCCAGGCAACTCTAAAATTCTATGCTGCAAAACGGCTAGAGATCTCTCCTGGCAGAGGAAGTTGCATCATGGGAACTCTGTCCACTGAGGAAATTACAGATTGAGTTTAAGTTGTTGTTGGGCCCTCCAGAAGGCAGTTGGCAGCATGGGACCAGAGTTCAGAAGACAGATTAGGGCTGGATACAGAGATCTGATAATTCTACAGAGATATAACTTAATGAGAGAATGGGGAGAGAGAGGCATCTGGCTATCTATGTCTGAGTTCTGGCATTGCTTTGTACCACTTTAACCTCTCCAGGCCTCAGTTTCCTCTTCTGTCCCAGGCAATAAGAATACTGCCATTAACTGTCCCTCTGAAGAATAAGGGGGTTGGACTATGGGTCTCTTCCAGGTTAAAATCTTTTGATTCTATGCGTGGCATGGTCTTGGGCTCAAATGCCCTCCTCAGGTAGACTGGGAGAAAGGCAATTGGGTCCTGAGGCAATCCACTGGAGGAGAGGGCTGAGAAGGGGACTGTGCCAAAGGAGGCATGGTATGCCTGGTTGATAGGCACTGGGGATGTGGCGCCTAGAAGAACATGAGCAAGCTAGCCCATCTTCTTAATAAAAGACACATGCAATTAATTTCTACAGCCCTCACCTAGAGACAGCGGCAGCTAATCTGGGCTGGGTAATCACGTTCACTGGCTCTCATCATCCTTGATTCGACATGGCACCCCTCCTGGCTGTGACGACATTTACAGGAAAGTGTTCTGGGCCCCGGGCTGAGGCCTGGCTCCGAGTTGGCCAGCAGGGTGGGATTGCTTACATGAGAGCCAAGAGTAAAGGCTAAGCCACCCCTGTATCTTGCATGGCCCTATTTCTCCAGGAAGGGGGAATTCGAGGAGGGCAAGCAGGAGAAAGGATGCTTGTGTGTGGGTAGGAGGTATGCAGAAGTGGTAAAGGTGAATGACAGGTGGACTTATCTCTGGATGATCACTCTGTGTGGTCAGAGAGAGGATGGGTTAGGATAAGGACAAGCAGGTTGACCCAACAAGTTTTGTTCTGAAATGAGCATGTGTGTGTGTGTGTGTGGGGTGCGGAGGGTAGGGAGAAACAGGCAGAAAGATCTTTAAGACATAGTGCCACACCTGAAGAGTCGTAATGATAAACTGGCATGTTTTCAGAAGACAGTGAGTGGTTAAAGGAATGGGAGCTAGTTGGATTACAGAAGAGAAGGCTCAGAAGGAAAGAGCTGCTGTTTTCCTCTACTAGCTGTCATGCCTGGCTGAGACACAGAAGGACCATGGGAATTGGTCTCACTTAGCTTTTCAGATCAGTACAAAAGAATGAACAGAAATTTGGGGCTGCTTCAGATCCCACAGAAAGGCATCAAACACAGGGCTGGGTTTACAACTGTTGTGTAAATGGCTGAGCATACACGTAGTTTGTGGAAATAAACGCCCCATGGAGGGGACAACTATTTGAAGCTTGGAGATGCCTGCATTTCTCCCATGGTCAATCCACATTTTCCCACTACTTATCCAGTCACAGAATCAGAGTCCAGTTGGAAGGGACCTCAGAGGTCATTTATCCCCATCCATACCTGGATAGAAATCCATATCCCTGATAGGTGGTCATCCGGGTTGTCCCCGTGCCTGCAGTGGCAGGGAACCCACTCTGCTGAGAAACATGATTCCACTTTTGGATGCCTCCAATTACTATTAGAAGAAGTTTTTTCTTCTCCCTAGCTAACCTTTTACTGTGTCACTGACTTGTACCTATCACTTCCAGTTCTGTCCTTTCCTCCTCCAGGTTATACCTCCTCATTGTCTTCAGTGGATTACCCCAGGGGTTGATCTTCAGTCTGATAACCCTCCCTTCCATGCACCAGAGGTCTTCAGGAGGATGGTAGATCACGATCACTTGTTGGGTATGTTGTAGACAAGATTCTTGTTCAGGGAGAAGTTGGACTAGATGGCCTCTGAGGTCCCCTACAACTCTGAGATTCTGTGATTTTCCACTTCTCTGCCCAAAAAATGTCACTGGCTTTCATACTGGTTCTATGCCCGGCTCTTCAGGCTAGCAACTAAGGCTTCCAGTCTGGTCCTAGCCCTCGCCTTCCCAACAGTTCTCCCTACCTCAGTTATGCACTCTCCTCACTCATGCCAGGCTCATTCCCACCTTTAGTTTATTAAAAAACTGTTTTATTCCCACCATTATTTATGCCATTCCCTGGCCCAGGAAGCCTTCTCCCCTCCTCCTCTTTTTCTATCCAAATCCACTATGTCCTAAAAGCCCTCCTCCAGTCCTACCTCCTCCAGGAAGCCTTCTCCAATAATCCGTTCCACCCTGATTGCTTTCTTCTCTGAGCTCATACAATCCTTAGAGGTGGAGACACATTGGTTAGTAGCTGACCATATGCAATCTTATATTGTCCTCAATGATCCATGTTATGTGTCTTGTTTCCTTAACTAGACTGAGATTCAAGAAGTGAGGGCTCATGTCTCCTCTTTTTCCCAAAGAGCCCAACACTATAGGAGACACAGAGTATGTTTATTCATTTGTCTGTCCATCCGTCCATCCATCCATCCATCCACCCATCCATCCATCCAACAAACATTAAGTCTCTACTCTGTGAAATGCACTGTGCTAGGTGTTGGGGACAAAAGGACAAAAGCCAAACAGTCCTGACTCTCAAGGAGCTTAAATTATAGTAGATGCTCAACCACATGGCCAGTGAATGACTGAAGTAGCCCTATACCACAGTAGTTCTTGACATGTGACTGGGTACATAGGAGGCACTGGCAGAGTGATGAGCTCCAGGCTCTGGACGGGGGACCTGAGCAGACAGAGGGGTAGGACAAACCCTTGCTCTCTTGCTGCTTGCTATTCTCAGGATACAAAGAGAGACTGCCAGTCAAGCTGGAGAAACCCTGGCTTGGAATTCCCATTATATATGGCTCTACTATGCCTTCCAGCTAACCCTGGGGAAAGATCCTGTTTCTGGGGGCAGTAAAAAGAGGCCTGGTAAGAGTCCTGTGCACGGCAGCAATGCCCAAGACCCTTGTTCCAGGTGATAAGGAGATAGAAGGGGGAGAGGGGAGTCTCTGTTTCCTCCAAGGAGGCTTCCTTGACTACCCAGCCCACAGGACTCTGCTTCCCCACTTCTCTCTCCCCCCCCCCCCAACCCCCATGAATCATAGAAGTGGATAAAATAGCCCTTGATTCTCTCTGGCCTTTTTTTTTTTTTTTGGCAGTTCCCTCTGAATATGTCTCATCACCTTGACCCATATTTCCTCTTCTCGTATCTTCTATAGCAAAGTCCAACACAGGACTGGGAAAAGAGAGGGAACTAGTGCCAAGTGAGGCAGTAAGAAGGGAAGAATGACCTTGGTCTAAAGGGATGGACAAGGTCAAATCTGAGAGTACCTGTGATTCATTCAAGAGAGCACTGAAATTGGAGTATGGAGGCTTGGATGTGAGTCCTGACTACCCAGGGTTACCTTTCTAAGCTTTAGTTTTTGCTATAAAATGGGGATGATCATAGGTGCCTTTCAAAAGAGATGATCAACTCTAACTCTCTTCCTTTCAAAGATGTGAAAGCTGACAACAAGACACAGAAAAGAAGGGACTTATCCAAGATCCCAGATGTAGCAATGCACGGATCTGAATTCAGCTCCTGATTCTAAATCAAACACTCCTTTTGTTATACTCCATTGACCCAGAACAGGTCTGTGTTGAATAAAAACATGGTGTAAACTATAAGGGCCACTAATGGTATCTAATCCCCAGCCTCAGCCCACGCTTCCCCTGGGTCCTGATGGTCTCTTTGGGCAGCTGACTCTGTTGCTCACCTGCCACTCTACCTTGGCAGACACCCAGGCCCAGCAGTGAAGCCTGCGGCCCATTGGGCCCTTGCATTCCCAGCCACTGCCCAAACAAATTAAAAATACATAGGAAATGTTCTTGCTAGTCTGTCATGGGAATATGCAAATAAAATCTATGTGGTGGCCTATCGGGCTAATATTCCTGCCAATTCATTCTCTGGGTGTGATTAAAATGAGCAATAAATTCTCTGGCAGTCTCAGTGGATTGCGGAGCAGGGAGGGGATTGCAGGCTTATCCCTGCACATCCCCCTTAGCTGTGTATTCATCATGGGCCAGCTTCCCATATTTTTGTTTTATCTACCATCATATACAGAGAGATAGAGATAAAGATATATTTCCAACCTTCGCTTCTGTCTCTTATTTAAAATGTGGCCATAACTTTAAACTTTCAATTCTTTGCCTGCTGAAATCCTTTTTGCCCTTCAATACACAGAGTAAATGTCACTTCCTCCAGGAAGCCTTCCCTGACCATCCATCCCATAGACATCTTTCTCCCTCTTTGAAACTCCCAGTATACTTTGAACCTCACTTGAATCATTCTGTTGTAGGAAAAAGAGCCTTGGTGGACCCAGGATCAGTCTTGGCTCTGCTTGGATCAGTTTCCTTATTTACAAAAAGAGAGTTAGACTAGATGACCCCCAAAGCACCTAAGTGCCTTTTTCTGTTGTTCAGTTTGTCTCAGTTGGGTCGGACTCTCCATGACTCCTTAGGGGTTTTCTTGGCAAAGAGACCATTTCCTTCTCTAGTTCATTTTACAGATGAGGAGCCGGAAGCAAACGGTTTTAAATGACTTGCCCAGGTTAAATGACTCTATGCCTACAAGGGGCACAGTACGTGCAGCTAGTACTTTTGGGGGCAGCTTGGTGGTGCAGGGGATAGAGTGCCAAGCCTGGAGTTAGTCAGGAAGACTCATCTTCCTGACTTCAAATCTGGCCTCAGACACTTGCTAGCTGTGTGACCCTGAGCAAGTCATGTAACCCTATTTGCTTCAGTTTCTTCTTCTGTAAAATGAGCTAGAGAAGGAAATGGCAAATCACTCCAGTATCTTTGCCAAGAAAACTCCACATGAGGTCATGGAGAGTTAAAAAATTGAACAACAACATGGGCATAATGGTATTTGCTACCAATTTCACATGGCTGTTGTGAACAAAGCACTTTGGAACACCAAGTAATTATATAAAATGATCTGAATATGACCTTTGAGTGTGTTAGGGAACAGGGAAAGATAAGGTGGAAAAGACAGGATGGGGCTGGATAACGTAGTCTCACAGGTAAGGCAGAGAAATGTAGACATTAGGCACAAATAATGGCAGTGGCTCATCCTTCTATAAAGTGTTCTCACAATAATCCTCTAAATGTGGCATGAGGATTATTCTCTGTTTGACAGATAAGAACACTAAAATTCAGCGATAAAATAGCTTGTTGGGAATTACAGAGCCAACACAAGTCTGAGCTAATGCTTTAACCTGGTCTCTGACCCAAGGCCAGGATTTTCTCCCTACTAGATGTTTCTGAGAGAAGCAAGATGTGATTAGAGCTGAGTTTTAGGAAGCTTACTCTGGCAATGGGCATCAGAGGGACTAGAATGGGAAGGAGACTGGAGGCAAAGAGGCTAGTCAGGAGGTCCTTGTGATCTTCGAGAAAGAGATTAGAGCCTGGATTAGAATTACAGGATGTTAGAACTGGAAGAGACCTTAAGAACTTAAGAGACCTATTTTACAAATAGGAAAAATGAGGCTCAGGGAACACAATGACTTACCCAAAGTTATCCAAAGATTTAGCGACAGATCTGGGATTAGAACCTCAGTATCCTGTTTTCTAGTTTGCGAAATTTCCCACTAGAATCTATACTTTGGGTCTCTGGAAGGAATGGTCAAGTTTAGAGCTTAGAGGAAAGACCAACATGAGTTGATAACTGGATTGGATAAGCTATGAGGGATGAATCAAATACAACTCTCAAGTCCCAAGTCTGAGGAACTGCTAGCAAGGATCTGGAAATACATGCCTGGAAATGAGGAGGGGGATCAAGGTGGAAGATACACCTGTGGACCCTTACTGCATAAGCTGGCCAACAGCAGTTCTGGAGGCCATGCTGTAGCCACAGGTCAGAGGGGTTTGAGATCAAGGGAAGACTATTGATGTAGTTTACTGAGATTTTAGTAAAGCATGTAATAAAGTACCTCACGTTATCTAGGTGGAAGAGACTGAGGGAGGATGACTAGATAATGGCACAGCCTGGTATATTCCAAAATGGTTGAATAGCCAGACTCAGAGTAATTGTTGATGGTTTACAATATCACTGCAGCAAGAGGTCTTATATGGAGTGCTACAGGAGTCTGTGCTTGGCCCAGTGCTATTTATCATTCTTACTGTATAAAGGTAAAGATAGCTCGCTCATCAAATGTGTCAATAACACAAGGGCATGGCTAACACAGCCAGGATCCAAGAAGATCTTGACGGTTTTGCTGGGCTAAGTCTAAGGAGATGACATTCAATGGTGATAAATGTAAAATTTACACCTAAGCTGAAACAATCAATTCCGTAAATATAAGATGAGAGAGGCACGATTTTATATAGAAGTCTGCCTGAAAAAAAGAACTGGGAAATTTAGTGACTTGATGAGTCAGAAGTGATACAGCAGTTAAAAAACCTAATGTGATATGGAACTGCATTAAGAAAATGATGGCTTCCAGCCATGAGGAAGTGGCAGGCCCCGGTGTGCTGTCCTGGTCAGATCACATCTGGAGTACTTTTCAGTTCTGGGCACTAGAGTTTTTAAAGGACACTGAGAGGCTGGGCAGTGTCCAGAGGAAAGCAATCCAGATGGTGAAGGGACCTGAATCCATGACACACGAGAATCTGCCTAAGTATTGAGGTATATTTAGTCTGAAGTTCAGATGGGTCAGAGGAGAAAGGATGGCTACTTTCAAACCCAGGAAGGGCTACCATGGGGAAGAGAGATCACACTGTCCTGACTGGCCCAGAAGGCAAAACCAGGAGCGATGGGCAGAATGTAGGGAGGTGCAAAGGTAGGCTCGATGTCAGGAACACTTAGCAATCACAGGCGCCCAAAGTGAGACGGGCTGCCCCAAGAGGAGGAAGGCTCCCTGATGCAGAGGTCGTCAGAAGTGGAGTGACCTTTTCTCAGGGATAGTACTAGTGGGGACTTTTGCCCTTGGTGAATAATAACAGTTACATTTCTATGGTGCCTTTAAGAGTACAAAACTCTTTATGTATTACTTTACCCTCACAATAGCCTGGTGAGGTAAGTGTTATTATTAGACTCATTTTAAACAGAAGGAATCCGAAGCTGAGGAAATTAAAGTGAGTTTTCTATCGTCATATAGTTGTCTGAGGCAAGATTTGAACTCAGGTCTCCCAAGTATCACTCCCTGTCCACAAATCACCTCAAGTGGCTCAAATGAATTTAAGTTACTTGGACTAGGTGCATCAGAGCTGCCAGATGGGAGTGCTGAGGCACTGTCAGGGACAGATGAAAGATCTTGGACAATGGGAGAGGGATTACAGGACCTGGTACCACTAGGATGGTGGTGGGTCATGGGGCCATGTAAACAAGTATCAGTTGGAAGAAATGGAGATGTTTTAGTTTGGAGAAAAGAGGACTCAGGGGAAGAAGACTATGTTTAAGGACCTGAAGGGTTGTCATTTAGAAGGGAAAAAGTATAGAAGCATTTATTAAGCTTTTACTTTGTGCCAGGCATTGTGCTAAACACCTTAAAAATATTCTCATCCCTGGGATATAGGTGCTATTATTATCCCTATTTTACAATGGAGGCACATGGTGGATAAGTGACTTGTTCAGGGTCACACAGCTAGTATATGACTGAGGCCAGATTTGAACCCAGGTCTTCCTGACTCCAGGCCCAAAGCTCTATCTATTGTGCTACCTCCCAGCATTAGACTTGTTCTCTTTGGCCTCAGAGAGTAGAACTGGGAGCAATGAAAGGCTGGAAGGTGCAAAGAAGCACATTTTGCTTGCTATCAGGAAGAACTTACTAGCGATTAGAGTTGCACAGATGTGACCCAGGCTGCCTCAAGAGGGAGTGGAAGTCACTGGAAGTCTTCACTCACAGATCAGAGAACACACTGGACAGTTACATCAGAGCAAGAATTCTTTATTGGATCTGAGCTGGACAAGGAGGCTGTGGAGGTCCTTCCCAACTCTAGAATTCTATAACTTTACAGTTAAAGAAATGATGATTGGAGATGAGAAAGGACTTGGTCCAAGGCCACAGAGTGAGTTAATAACAGAACCAAGATGACAACTAAGGTCTCTGGACCCCTGATTCAGCTTCTTTACATGCAAAGTATAGTGGATTTGCCAAGAGGTGGGACCCGTGGAACTTTTAGTAACATGTCAGTCATTTTTATAGTGTTCTAGTGTTTACAAAGCACCTTTCTTACAAAAGCCTGGGGTCAGGATACTGCAAGTATTATTATTCTAAATCTGCAAATGAGGAAATTGAGAGCCAGAAAGGAGGAATGATTTGCCCAGGGTCACACAGCTACTAAGTGATAGGAGAAACTTGAGGTTAGGTCTTCTGGGCTCAAAGCGACCCCCTGCTTCCATTATACCATGATGCCTTCACCAAACATTACTGATTCCTGCACATGGCTAAGCTGAGGACTGGATACAAGGGGAAGCAGAGCAGGAGAGACAGGAGGCTGCACTAACGGAGCCCTAGGTCTGGCTAGGAAAAAGAAACTCACACAAAAGCCAAAAGGCAGTAGCAGGGACGGTCAAATGTAGAACTGTGTGGCTCAGGATCTAGCAAAGAAAAGGGGGAGTTCTCAGTGTGGCTGCCCAGGGAGCAGGGTGAGGTGCTGAGGCAAGTCTAAAGGGTCTGAGAGCAGGGAGGAGAGTCTAAAGCAGTGTGGTCCACCTGATACCACTCCTTGGGGAATCTTTGAGCTCTGAGACTTTCTCAAGCATGGAAAGGCCCTTTTCAGCCAAGGTCAAGCAGCCCCTGGCTCCCAGGCTGAGCTCTCATTGTACCATATACTATATGTACAAGAGGTTTCCCTCTGTCTTCTCCCTAAAAGGGCTCACCTTGGTCTCTGAGGCCTTCAGGAGCTTCATGACCTCTCCATCCCGGGCGTAGTCCACTGGTGTGTGACCCATTTCATTACACTGCAGGGGGCTGGCTCCTGGAGAAAAGATAAGGGTCTGAGATCAGAGAGACATGATGATTACTGGGGTCAGGTGGGCACTAGGAGGTCTCAGAAGGTTACAGACTCTTATTGGGGATAGGAAGGATTGTGGTGGTTTCCCTATGTCAAGGACCCCCTCAGAAGAGAGCTGGGGGCTCTCAGCTGCTGTGGCCCAACTCTTGGGGGTATAAGCATTATGTGTGTCTGGGCAAATATGTGTGTAAACAAATGCACAAACCACTCATGAACCCCTATATAAAACAAAAGTTAACATTTGCTAATAGTGCAAACGAGTTTTAACTCCAAACCAGGACCATCTCTGATTTATACAGTACTTTATGGTAATCCGCCTTGCTGCTCTATGATCTTATTTTATAGGTAAAGAAACTGAGTCATGGAGAAGTAAGGCTGACTCCACTCCAGGGTGGACACAGACCACATTCCATCCAAACTCTGGATCATCGTCCCTCACTAGTGTTGTATGTGTGCCAGGACCTGAATACAAGTTTGTTGAACTGTACTGGCCAGCTAGGGGCAGAGCCCATTCCCACATTTTTTTCTCCTATGGGCACATATGTGCATACATACAAACATGGAGAGCTACGGAGTTTCCCTTCATAAGGACCATTCATATATGCCAATGGAGGGAGCACAAAAGTCTTGCTCTGCCCACTCCCTGATGTTTTTCAGGTCTCATCTCTTGCTTTTGCTGATGATGTGTCCTAACATGCAGGAGCCTGGGGGTGTCAGCAGCACCCTGGCTATTGAGGCTAAAGTCTAGGAACTCAAGTATCTGAAGGATGCCAAGACTAAAGCCCCTGTTGCCCAGGCAGCTCTCAGGGAGCCAGGGGTATTCATTCTCTGGGAATGAATGAGACAGGAGAGTCAGGGGACTCTTGGGATGGGCTCCTTTGAGCCCACCAGTAGATCTGTGACAAATGAATACTCAATGCAGGGTCCTGTACCTGAGTATGTTGTGGGGGAGAGATAAAGATGGGTCAGATACCATTACAGGGGAGGGGTTTGACTAGATCACCTCTATGGTCCTACCTAGATCTAGAATGTTATGATAATTAACAATACAAGTTAACATATACTAAATGCCTAATGGGCAGTGTAGTCAATGGAGGAGGAAAACACATGGGGGTCCAGGTTGACTGGGGAAGGCTTCACAGAGGAGGCAGGATTTGATTAGCATCTGGCAGGATGAGGACTCAGATCAGTAGTGATGCCAAACAAGGGCATTCTAGGCAGGAGGACCAGGAGGATTCTTATAGGAGATATGGCCATCACAATCTAAGTTGGGTTGAGGGCATATTATGGAAAGCCTTGAATGCTAGGCTAAGGAACGGCTGTGCAACTCACTTGAAAATTACAAACTACCCTGTGAAATCTGTGATCACCATTTGATCTGACAGCACAATATGAAAGAAATATTCACATTTATAAAGTGAATTACATCTGTTATCAGTATAACTGTTATCCCCATTTTAGAGAAGACAAAATTAAGGACAAGAAAGGGTAAGTTGGCCAGGGTTGTAGACCCTGATTTCCTGCCCAGTGCTCTTTCCAAAATATCAGGTTCCCCTCTAAGAGAGTTCAAACCCTGAAGGCAGTGACTGGACCTCTTTCCTCTCTATCACTGCCACAGTGCTGTTAAACACAGCTCTGAACAAAGTAGTCCCTTAGTGAACATTTACTGATTTGATAAGAATCAACAACAACAACAAAAACAAGCCACAAAATAGGGAACTTTCAATGGGGCCCAAAAATGAAATCACCTTGGACCTTGTGGCTGAAATGGCTATCAACGAGTCATCAGCCACTGACTTCTTATCTCAGTTTCAGTCAGTCAGCCAACAGTGGCTTCCATTTACCTTCCTAGCACCTGTCCCTTTGCATGTGATGCTCCAGAAAACCTGAAATTCTTCTCTTAATCCCTTTTCCTCCTCACTATATTGAATTCTAAGCTCAGCTCTAATAGTATATGTCTCTGCCCTACACCTCGGTCTTTCCCCTTAGCCCTTACACAGTCCTTTGCTTCTCTGATGGACTGACCATGAACTACTAGTAACATAATTATAGGTGTTCATGTCATAAATTGATATGAGATTCTGAGTATCATGAAGGCAGGAACCCTCTCTTCTCTAAACTGTATTGCCCCCAGTGCTGAGTACAGGCTTTTTGTACACAGTAGATGCTTATTAAGAAGGTACTGAATTAAATATGAACAGATAAGATGTGAGGTGAGATGAGAAGGAAGTATACAGGGTCAATGGTGGGTAGGGGGAAGAGTTAAAGATCTTCCCCACCCATTAATAGGCCTCAGACACATCTTGTTAATTTCTAATGGGGCACTGGGTCATGAGGGTTATGCCCTACAGCCCTGAAAGGAGTGTATATACTTTAAAGTGAGGTTTTGCTTTGGGACTTACTTCTTGGAAGAAGGGTCATGTGCCAGAGGAGATTCTGGGCAGTCGTTTTAAGGCTCCCCCCCACCCTCCGCCTCTGCTTTGAAAACCCAGATGTTGGTACTTCTCTCTCTGCTAATGATGTATGTATTGTCTATGATCAGATAGGTGGAAATCCTGTCTGTTGGTCTTTCTGTCTGTAATTTCTGTTTGTGCTTTCTCTGAAGTTCAGGGTGCTGACTTATCCCCTGAACTAAGTGAATGATATATGCGCTTGATTAAAATAGATTGCTGACCCCTCAAAAGTTGCTTTCCTTTTAGAAAAGTAAATCTAAACCTGTACAGCAGGTTCTCCTGTGTATGCCAAGGTCCTTGCTGATACAGTGTAGAGGGAGGGAGCAAGATGTAAGACTAGAAAGATAGAAGGGGTCTAGGTTGTGAAGGGTTTTGAATGTCAGAGGATTTAAAATTTGATCCTGGAGGTAAAAGGAAGCCACTTGGGTTTACTGAGTAGCGGAGAAAGGCATGGTCAAATCTGTACTTTAGCAAGATTAAGTTGAAAGCTGGATGGAGGATGGATTGGAGTGGAAAGAGACTTGAAGTAGGGAGACCAACCAGCAGGTCATTGAAATGTCCAGGTATGAGGGTATGAAGGCTTGCACCAGGGTGTGGCTTTGTCAGAGAAGAGAAGGGGGCATATACTAGATATATGAAGGTAGAGATAACAGGACCCGATGGCTGCTTGGATATGAATGATGAGAGTGAGGAGTCAAGGATGACATCTATGATGTGGGCCTAGGTGATCGGGGGGTGGTCTTGGTGCCCTTGACAGTAACAGAAAAGTTTGGAATGGAATAACATTTAGTGGGAAAGATGATGAGGTCAATTTGGACATGTTGTGTTTAAGATGTCTACAGAGTATCTATCTAGTTCAAGATATCCACTAGGCAGTTAGAGATGTAAGACTGGAGATCAGGGGAGAGGTTAGGGCTGGATAAATAGATCTAAGAATCACAAGGAAGTAGACACACTTACTGGGCCTTCTCAAGGAGTTTAGCCATAAACTGGAGGAGAAACATAGGAAGACAGCTAGTGGGGATGGACACATCAAATGAAGAGTTTTTTTTGAGGATGGGGAGCCATGGGTATGTTTGTGCACAGTATGGAAGAAGTCAGTAGACATGGAGAGATTGAAGGAGTGCAGGAAGTAGAGTTGGAGGATCTTAGTTCAACTTCCATTTCTGATAGTTATTCTAATTGCGATCTTGGGCAAGTGATATCACTTCTCTGGGTTTCAGTTTACTCAAGTATAAAACTACCAGGTTGGACTAGAAGACTTCTGAGGTCTCTTCTTTATCTAAGTCTATAATCCTTTCTGTTCTAAAAACTTCTATCTGCATAGCACTCTAAAGTTTACAAAGTGCTTTGCTCACAATCTTTTAAAGTAGGTAGGTAGTCCAAGTATTATTTTCCCCATACTACAGATAAAGGAATTGTGGCTTAGTAAAGTTGTGTGACTTGATCCAGGTCACACAGCACGTAAGTGAGAGAGCCAGAAGTTTAACGTAGGCATCCTGACACCATGTTCAATCAACTGACAAATATTTATTAAGTGCTTACTATGTGCCTGGTCCCGTGCTAAGGATATAAACAAAAACCAAAGCAAGTTCCTACCCTCAAAGATCTGACCTTCTAAAGGGGGAGACAAGACTTATAAATCAGAACATACAGCCTGAGGGTCTATGGTCCTTGCAGCTGGGGAGATCAGGAAAGGCATATCCTGGAGAAGGCTTGAGCCAGCAATTCTAAGAGCCGGAGGTTAGGTGGGAAAGAACCGGTTCAAAGGCATGGAGATGGAAGATGAAATGTCAAATGTGAACACTTGTCAGTCAGCTGGCGTGGCTGGACCACAGGATCCCTGCAGGGTGTGGACTGTGAGATGCCTGGGGCCAAATGGTGAAGAACTTGTAGATGCCCAAGGATTTTATATTTGATCCCAGAGGTAAGAGGCAGCCACTGGATTTTATTGAACAGAGAAGTGACATGGCTTCCAGATGTAGGCTTTGGAAAACAATCTCTTTGGCAGCTGTGAAGGTAGGCTATATTGGAGAGATATGAGGAAGGTTACTTCAATAGCCCAGGAAAGAGGTGATAAAAGGCCTGAACTCTTGGGGGGTGGTTGTACACGTGGAGAGGAGACAAATGCTGTAGAGAAAGAAATGGCAAGGTTTGCCTAGACATGAAGGGTGATGGAGAGCTGAAGGAGCTGAAAATGATGCTGGAGTCTCAAATCTAGGTGACTCCAAGGACTGGTGGTGCCCTTAAAAGTCAATAGGGAAGGTCAGAAAAGCTTTTGGGGAACGCTAATGAGTTTTGTTTTCTACCTGATGAATCTGAGATGCCTATGGGATATTCAGTTACAAATGTCCAACAGGCAGTTGATGATGCAGGACTGGAGCTCAGGACAGAGACTATGACCATGATTTCACTGGGTGATAAAAACACAATGGGCAACAATACTAATAATAAAAACAGACATAAAAACAAATTGTTTTATTTCCTCAATTAACAAGCACTTATTTTCTCTCCTTCCCTCTTACTCTCCCTCCAATTTAAAAGAAAAACCTTTTTAATACATATACCTACACAACTTTAAAGATTGCTGATTGCTTTACATGAATATATTGCAGCTGGGCCTATCAAAGATCCTGACAGTTTGGTACTGAAAATACCATCATTAGGAACCTGACACTCTGGGTGGAATAGTTGACTTGCCTGTGGTCACAAAGCTAATGAGTGTCAGAGGTGGAGATGGAATACTGGCACTGTTGTCATTAGGCCAAGTTTCCTCCCATGGAGGGAACAGACTGGATGTGTGAAGGTCAGTGAAGACACTGTTAGGATCATTTGGAGGGCCTTGGTGGGAGGAAGTCCACTCAAGACATACAGTGTTCAGTAACACTCCAAACTGATGACTCAGCTCTTCTTCAAGGTTTCTCTTGCCTTGGCTTTGTCCTCACTCTTCCCTGGTTCTTTCAATCTCTCAGGTCTTTTCAAGCCAAGCAACATTTCACATGCACAGATTTTGGGAAGCTGAGTCCAACCCCCTCGTTGTTAAGTACCCAGAGGCCTCTGAGATGTGATTAGGGGCTACTGTCCCCCACTGGGAGAAAACATTCCTCCTCCACCTCAGCTCCTCCTTGTGGCCCCAGGTGAAGTTCAAGGCAGCAAAGCACACAAATAGCCTTTGGGGAAACTGAACTGGGAGATGGAGAGTGGGAGGGCAAGAAAAAGGCTTGAGAGAGAAGGGTAGTAAAAGGGAAACTAAATGAGATAAAAGACAGGGGAAAAGAGGGAGAGAAATAAAGAGAGATAGGGAAAGCTTGAGAGAAAGAAGACTAGAGCCAGGGAGGGTAATGATAAGAAAGGGGCAATATGAGGAGAGATGAGAGAGTAGGAAAGGGGGAGAAATGGGAAAGGAGGAGATCAAGGGTGGAGAGAGACGGTGGAAAGAGGAGAAAATGCTGAGTGAGATTAGCTCTATCAAACAAGGCCTGGCTAGAGGTTCCAGAGTTCTTTGGGAAAAAAGCTGTGGCTCCAAAACAAGGCAAGAAACCCATATCCTGCTCTCAAAGAAAAGGGAAAGTTTTCTAAGGCTTTCTATCTCCAGGGTGATGCAGAAGCTACTTGGGCTTTGGGGGGGTACTATCCACAACTTGTTTCAATATCAACCTAATTCCTCCTCCCCATCCCCTATTAATAGCTCAGAAAACCTGACTAATTGCAGTAATAATTGATAGATCCTGACTCTTATAACTGATCGATTTCACCTTCATGACCAGGCCACAAACTATTACAGCCCAATAAACAAAGATGGTGTGTCCCATCCGCCTGCTGTGGCCACTTGAATCTCCTGTGCCCCATCCTGACCTCCCTTCTTATCTACCCCTGAGGCCTTGCAGCTGGTCCAGTGGGCTAGGCTCTGACCTCCTGTGTGGCTCAGAAGAGGACACCAACCTCTCTAGCCTGCATCGGAAGCAATTCATCACCTCCCACTAGCTGTCTGGGCTGTGGGTTCGCACCTGGAGCCCCTCAGGCATTGTGGGGCCTGCTTCCCCCCTCCATATTAGTATGTCCCAGCTTATAATATTTGATAAATAGCATGCTAGTTCACTCCCAGCATTACAGCAGCATAAAGCGCCCAGTGCAGCTGTGGAAGGTCACTCATTGGGGAAATATGTTTCTGTCAGTGGTATTGAAAAAAGTTTAGTGGAGTGACAGGCCTCAATTTTTCAAATTTTATTAACTCTATCCTCTTAACCATTTGTCTTGAATTCCTTCAGATTCTGGGTAACTGTCAATATGGCTTCAGCTATGGAGGTGGGAGGGGGTATGGCAGGGTTGGTGGCCTCTGGTTTTTGCTGCGTGGCTGTAAAGAATCACACTCTCCCCATTCTCATCCCCCTTCCATACACCCAGAGTCTTATCTGGCCATTTTCCACCCCTGTTTGGCTGAGGGGGATTATTTTACTTAGCGAGGGTCCCAACCCTACTAGCTGGGGATCTAGTTCCATAAGACAGGGAGAAAATAACTCACATTAAAGGTTTACAAAATACTTTTCTTCTAACAGCCCTGTGACTGGGTAGTGTGTGGAATACTACCACCATTTTATAGAGGAGGATATGGTGACTTATTCAGGGTCACACAGCTATTAAATAGCAAGGCCAGCACTTGAACCCAGATCTCCTTATCCTAAAGATCACACTTCTCTCATAAATAGTATATGCTGAAAATTCTTTTTACGTATTTTACGTATTTTTGTTGTTGAGTCATTTCAGTCATGTCCTGCTCTGCATGAGCAAAGATAATGTAGTGGTTTGCCATTTCCTTCTCCAAGTCATGTTACAGATGAACAAATGGAGACAAACGAGGTTAAGCGACTTGCCCACGATCACACAGTCAGTAAGTGTCTGAGGCTGGATTTGAACTCTGGTCCTCCTGACTCCAGGGCTAGCACTCTAACCATTGTGCCACCTGGCTACCCATATTCTATATGTATATTCTCTACCTATTAGGTTCATATGTAGATTCTGAGAAGTTAGCTAGTTTGTGTCTGGAGCTTTGGATGATAAACTGGATTTTGGAGTAGCTTGGACTTTTCAATTCACCTTTTGTTTAGATGGTGGGTTCCAGAGGTTAGTTATATTTGTTTCCATGATCACTGTTCTATGTAGGTGTGGGCTGAAGGAAGGCTATCCCACAATTGGGACTGAAGAAGTACTTAGAGAGAAGAGCTTTATGGGAATTTTGATTTCCCTTGCCATGGAAAAAAGCAGTTCATAACCCCATTAAGGAAAGCAAAAGAAAGCAAAAGGGGGTTGAAGTTCATCTCCTTTGGCTGCCATTGCAGGTGCATTCTCTATTAGGAAGTAAGTAAGCAAGCATTGACTATGTGGCAAGCACTATGCTAAGCACTGTACAAATACCGTATCTCATCTGATCCTTCTCTCACATCTCTGACTGCTTTCTCCACTGTTGGCTCCAATTCCTCCTCCAAATCCCTAAATGTCAGTGCTTTCCAAGACTCTCTCCTCTAGCCTCTTCTCTCTCCTTCTATTCTCTCTCAGCAATCTCGTAATTTCAATGATTACCCCTATGAAGACAGTTTATACTTATTTATCTCAAGAGCTTAAGCTCTGGTACCGGTATCTCCAGCTTCCTTTTGGATATCTTCCCAGGACGATCCCTAATTCTTCCTGCTGCCCCACAACTCAAGGTGTCCCAAACTAGATTCTTCACTTTCTTCCCTGATCTAAATCATCTTTGACCCTCCAACACTGCTGATGATTCCATCATTCTTTCAGTGTCTAAGGCTTGGGACAGTCCTTTCTTTCTTAGGTCTACCCAAGTTACCAAGTGCTGTGGGTTCTTCCTTTCCAAAGTCTTATTCATTCTCTCCTTCATTCCTATCCAATAGCCTCACATACCTCATTTCCTCTTGCCTGGAGTATTGCAGTAGTCTTCTTATAGTCCTTATCTTTAGTCCTAAAATCTGGGGTTGGTATAAGGGGAATCGTTCTAATACAGAACAGTAAGAGGGAAAGGGGCAAGAGGACAAAAGGTGAAGGAACAAGACAAAGAGAAGAAGAATGAAAAGTTAAGGAAGAAAGAGGCTAGTACTAGGAGGGAAGCTCTTCAATCCCAGGAATTTCCTATTTGGGACACTGGATTCTGGTCTGTTACAAAGACGTCTGGTCCTACATAACTCCCTGGGACTCCTATATCCTAGCTACTCTCTCTTGTGCTGCTTATCTTAGTCTCCTGTTTTTACCCGTTCCCTTCCCTCACAACTCCTTTTTCCAGCTCTCCCCCTCTTCTCTCATTTTCCTCTTATTTGACAGTATTCCTTCACCCCTTACTTTCCAACCAAACTGGCCGGCTAGATGCTCCCTCATTTCCTCTTGCCCTCTCCCACCTCCATGTTTTCACACAGGCTCTTTCTTGACCTGGAATGTATTTCCTCCTCCTTCGGGCCTAGGGAGGTCATTCTCCAGCAATGTGACATTATTTAATAAGAATTACACAGCTGATCATGCTCTTTGACCCAACAACTCAATTGCTAGGATCTTCTAAAAAAAAAAAATCACAAAAAAGAAAAAAGGAAACCATGAAACCTACCTATACCCAAAACATTTGTAGCTGTTTTAGGATACAATATTGCCATATTGCTGGCAGAGAATAAGAGAAAAAAAATCCTGGAGACAACATACAAAATAATAGCTGACACCTAGTACTTAAGGTTTGCAAAGAGATAATCACTTAATCCTTACCACAATTCTATCAATGTTTTAGTCGATACATTTAGTTTTTGACATAATCACTCCCAAGAAACAACCTCCTTCCATAGTTCAGATACTGCTATATGTTGGTTACAGACGAGAAAACAAAGGCTTCGAAGCTTTTACTCTTTGACTTCCACGAGTTATGCTTGTGGCCCATAACTAGCGCCTAAGAAGTGAAAGGAGACTCTGCCTAACTCCATTTATGGTGCATTCATGTGGCCAACAGAAGGAGACAAGCTGAACGGATTTTGGTTTAATAGTTATCCATAAGATCTCAAATGTGAAGACTACACATAAATATGGAAAGAACACTCTGAAGACAGCAGGACCAGAAGAGTGCACACCCCAGCTCTATGGGGCTATTTCTAAAATGTCAAAGGTAGCAAACTTTGGGTGGACTTAGAAGGGGATGCTGGGAAAGCAATATGCTAAGGGTTTTATGTAGGATTTTAGATCTTATTTTGTAAATTTAAATATTTGTTCTTACTGATAAGCTTATAATCATAATAAAAAAATCCTCTCCTCTAGCCCCTGCTTGGGTGTCAATTTTCAGGTACCCTGGTAAACTGAAACACTGCCATCACTACCATCTACTGTCACCACCTGTCCTCAGACCCTGATGGGCATCCCAGAGCCCTCCTTCTCCAAACCTCCTGGTTCCTTATATTGGTACAAACTTTTATCTCAGGGTTTTCTGAGAATTCTCTGGGCATGGTCTGGCAACATGTTACTACCCATCCCCTCAGGTACACCCTGAAGAGCCCTTCTCTTTTCCCCTCCTGTCCTGGAAAGGACCCTCCGGGATAGAATGGACAGAGAGGCAGACAATTGTCAAGAAGCATCCAAAGGTAAGAAAGACAAGTAGAGAAAGAAACCCGGGTAACACACTATTCCCTCCCTCTCTCCTAAAAAGAGATGTGCTTTATATGCTGAAAGCTATGGTGGGATCTTAATGAGGGCTGGCTCTGTCCACCACCACCCATCCCCATTCTTTCCTCCCCTTCCTGCTCTCCTGCCCCAGCCAAGCTAAGGGAAGCCATAAGAGGTTACTATTTGCTCTCTGGCAGGAGCCCTGGCCCCCATCCTCAAAGGGCCTTCAGTCTATTCCTGGGGAAGGTAACCCAAAGCTCAGAATCTTAGAATCCCAGACTCAAAGTGTCTAACACTGGCCACTCAGTATTGAGACTATAAGCTCCCTCTCTCGCTCCCTGGGCAGCTCATTCCATTTCTAAGTGGCTCTTACTGTTAGGGAGCTCGGCATATAGAACTTCCTTAAGAGAACAAGTCTAATCTTTCCCATGAGTTATGTGAAGGCTAAGATTATATTATTTCCTATCCCTGCTCCAAGTCCTCCCCTCCCTAGATCAAACATAGTTTTAAATTCCCTCATAATCCTAGGCACTCTCTTCTGAATATCCTAAATCTTGTCAAAAGCATTAATAATATTATTAGTGACAGTAATTTATACAGGACTTCTGGGTTACAAAGCATTTTATACACGCTGCATCCTTTGATTTGAGAGGCAGTATTGCCTAGTGGATAGATAGAAAGCTGTTAACATCACAAAGTTGCTTAGAGCCCTGAAAGGTTTAAGAAACTTGCCCTGGGATACAGAGCCAGTAGACTGTGCCAGAGGAGGACAATGGACCCAGGTCCTCCTAATTTCCAGGCTGGCTTTCTATCTAAATCACACTGCCTCTCAAGGATCCTCTTAAAATATGATCCAGAATTCTAGAAGCCAGTACCAATGTATTGTCCATAAGTGTCGGTAACAGTCACATTAGGTTCCAAATTACCACTACCTCCCTTCTATAAAATTATCCCCAGAAATAATGTAAAAGTATTATGCAAAGGTCTTACTATATGCCCAACTCAAACTGAACAGCTTTCTGGGGTTGTGGAAATGACCCACACATCTACCCACCCAACCAGAGAAAGCAAGGACCTTCTAGAACAAGCAGCCTAACTCCCTGGTTCTGTAGTTGGGGATGCTAAAGGCAGAAAGGGGAAGGCAGACCTTGCCAAGAGTCACACAGAGCCAGGGCTATAACATGGGTATTTCCAGTCCTCCTTCCCACCCCCTTCATAAAGATTAAACACGTTTCTCTGTCTCTCCCACATTATTCCTGGGCCTGACTTCTGAGGCTCTGTATTACAGGGGAAAGGGATTTCTCAAGGCTGAAGGGCAGTCTTTGCCTTATAAGACTGTATGCAAGCTCCCTGAGGGCAAAGCATTCACTGACCCTTTTGATTTCTACCTTTCATAGTATCTACCATGCGGTCTGACAAAAGAATACCAGCTGACTGGTTCCCAAGACACCCGAGAAAAACCATGTTCTGAGGAGATGGCAGATAATTTGTTATAGCTAGGGACCAAGCTTGTTTGCTTCAGAGCTGAGGTGAGTATTAGATGAAGGAATGGGAGTAAGTTTCTCTACTATCAAATGCTCTGTACATATGTGAAGGATGTCATTTGTAAATGGGTAGATAAAAAAATCTGGAGTGGGGGGGCAGGAAACAAAAAGAACTTGACAGACTAGAACAATCTACTAAGAAGAAACTCAATGGAAGTAAATGATATAAAGTCCTACAACTGAGTTCAAAACAGCAAATGATTAAGCATAGAAGGTGTCAGGCATGGCTAGAAATCAGTTTGTGTGAAAAGGGATCTGAGGTTGTCTAAAATGACAGAAAAGAAAAATGATAAATATTGGAGAAATTGTGGGAAAATTGGAACCCTAGTGCATTGATGGTGGAATTGTACATTGATTCAACCATTCTCTAGAGCAATTTGGAACTATGCCCAAAGGGCCATAAAACTGTGCATACTCTTTGATCCAGCAATACTGCTACTAGGTCTATATCCCAAAAAGAACATAAAAATTGGGAAAGGACCCACATGTACAAAACTATAGCAGTTCTTTTTGTGGTGGCTAAAAACTGGGAATTGAAGGAATGCCCATCAATTTGAGAATGGCTGAACAAATTGGAGTTTAGGAATGTAATGGAATACTATTATGCTGTAAGAAAGATAAGCAGGTGGATCTCAGAAAAACCTGGAAAGACTTACATGAACTGATAATGAGTGAAGCAAGCAAAACTGGGAGAACATTGTACACAGTAATAGCAACACTGTCCAATGATCAACTTTAATAGACTGAGCTCTTCTCAGCAATACAATGATTCAAGACAATTCCAAAAGAATGGTGTTAGAAAATGCTACCCATATCCACAGAAAGAACTAGGAGTTTGAATGCAATTGAAGCATACTATTTTCTCTTTTTTTATGTTTGTATTTTCTTTCTTGTGGTTTTTCCCCTTTGTTCTGATTCTTCTTTCACAGCATAACTAATGTGGAAATATGTTCAATATGATTGTACATGTATAACCTATATCAGATTGTTTGTTGTCTTGGGGAGGAAAGGAGAAAAACTTTTGGAACTCAAAATCTTTTAAAAGTGAGTATTGAAAACTATCTTTACAAGTAATTGGAAAAGATAAAATACTATTAAGTGGGGGAAAAATGATCTGGAGGCTCCGTGGGACCAACTACATGTTCTACCTGTCAACAGCAATGACTTATGTGGAAAAGCACACTTTTAACATGCTTTAGAACTTACAAAGTGATTTCCTTCTGGCACACTTTAAGGCAGACAGTGAAGGTATCATTATCTGCATTTTACAGATGAAGAAAACAGCCTTGGAGGGGTTAAGTGATATTGCATAGTTCAAACCAATAGTAAAGACAGAGTCAAGTCTTAAAACCCAGGGCCTCTTGATTTCACCTCCAGCCTTTCTACTGCACTATGCCAGCATCACCTTATTGAGATATAGCAGTCAGAGAGCTAATGTAATCTGAGGCTTTGTGCAGAGATGCAGAGTGTTCAGAAAACACCTAGTAACCTAATCAGACAACATCTGGAGTAAAGCTGCCACGTTTTAAGGTGGACACTGACAAACTAGAGTGTTTCTGGAGGCAAGTGACCATGATGGGATGGAGACTTAATACCAGGTCCCACATGATTTAAGGGGAACAAGTAAAATCAATGAGGGAAGAATAAGAGGATAATGTATTGAGTGGGGGGAGAAACCTGCATTAAATATCTCTGATAAAAGTCTGATATCCAAGATATACACAAATATGTAAGATCAAGAGCCATTTTCTAAAAGATAGTCAAGGAAATGAAATTTTCAGAAGAAATGCGAATGATCAACAGCCACATGAAATATGATTTAAATCACTATTAATATAAGGATGCAAATTGAAACCATTGAAGTGATGCCTTATATATCTAGTTGATAAAAAAATATGGTAAAAGATGGAAACAGTCAACATTAGAAGGGTTGTAAGAAAACAGACACATTACATATTTTAGTGCAGCTGTGAACTGGAACAATCATTTTGGAAAACAGTTTGGACCTATGGTAGAGAACAGACTAAACTTATCAAACTCATGACCCAACAATTCTATTACAGGGCATAAATCCCAAAGGGGTCAATGACCAAAAGGTATTACATATAACAAAATATTAATCACAGTACACTTTTTGGTTGCCAAAACTGGAAACAAACTGGGGGAATGGCTAAACAAACTGCAGTATATTAACAAAATGGAATACTATTATATCATAAAAACAATAAATATGAGGAATTTAAAGAAACATGGAAAAACTCGAAGTGATGCAGATTGAAGAAAGCAGAACCAAGAGAATATATACAATGACTACAATATAAATGGTAACACTAAAAACTACTTAATGAATTGTAATAAACAACTTTAGTACTGAAGAACTGATAGGTAGACAAATACTCCTTTCTATGGATATGGAATGGAGTATACATCATGTGACAAGGTTTCTGGGGTTAGTTGGCTTTTTTTTAAAAAAAAATTTATTTTCAGTTTTTAACATTCAATTTCATAAGTTTTAAATTTTTTCCCCCTCCCTCCCGAAGACGGCATGCAATCTGACATGGGATCTACATATACATTCCTATTAAAAACATTTTCACATTAGTCATGGTATATGGAGAATTAACGAATGGGAGAAACCATGAGAAAGAAAACAAAACAAAACAAAAGAGAAGAGAGTCTGCTTTACTCTGCAATTCAACTTCATAGTTCTTTCTCTGGATGTGGATGACATTTTCCATCAGGACTCCTTTTGGAAAAGTTTTAGGTCACTGTATTGTTGAGAAAGGCTAAGTCTATCAAAATCAGTTCTCACTCACTTACTATGGCTGTTACTGTGTACAATGTTCTCCTGGTTCTGCTCACTTCACTCAGCATCAGTTCATATAAGTCTTTGGGTTGGTTGGCTTTTTAAAAAACGTTTTTGTAATTAAAAGTAAAGGTTCAATGGGAGTGATGTTTTTTTTTTTTTAAAGGGAAATGCTTATAACGTAAAAACAAAAGACAAGAGTAAAATTTAAAAAAACAAAACAAAACAAAGGATTTCAGGAAGTGGATCTGTTTAGTCTGAAGAAAAAGGAGGACCTGAGCATCACTTTCAAGTATCTGAAGTCCTGTCAGTTGGAAGAAGGATTAGTTTTGCTCTGCTTGGTCCCAGAGGTCCTAACTGTAGGCAGTGGGAGGAAGTTAAGGAGGTAAATTTAAGTTTGCTTCAACAGTGAGAGCTGTCCCAGGGTGGGACAGGTTGTCTCTGGAATTAGTGGGCTCCTCATTCCTAGAGGTCTTCAAGCATGGGGCTAGATAGCTACTTGTTTGTCCAGGTGTGGGCTGGACTAGTGAACTTGGCTGTTTCTTGTAACTCTGAGATTCTATTATTACACAATGAGGAAGATACCATGGGATCAATGATTTAGAGTCAGATGGGGATTTAGGAATCCCCTACATTTTACATGAGGATAGAAAAGGGTAATAATGAACCACTCTACCAGAAACATAGGAAAATTCCTACCATGGGGCAATGTTTCTGTCCTCTCTATCACCTGTAGAAACTGAAGTCTAAGAGTGAGGTACAGCAGCAAAGGGGATCAGAGGAAGATCTATGAGGAAACTGTGCAGAAAAGGAAACTAAATAGGTCTCTTAGCAGCTTTAATTCCATGGGGAATACAGAGACAAAAGAAGGAATAAATAAGTATAACAGTCATGAGTCAAAGAATAAAAAATTCTTAGACAGAAAGGAAGGAGAAATAATGCTTAAGAGTTTTCTAAGCATTTTACATTTAATGTTACATTTGACCTTCACAACAACTCTGAAGCAGGATATGTAGATAGGAGGCATATTTTTAAAGGTGAGGAAACTGAGAGCTGGAGGAGTGATTTACCCAAAGTCATACAGCTGATTAGAGTCATTGGCAGGATGTCAACTCAGTCCTTAAATCCAGGGCTAGTACTCTACCCACTTTCAGTATGCTAGAATACAATGAAACAGGCCAATGAATTAAATATCTTGCTGGTCAATAAAGGAGTTCACTGAGCCCTAGTGACAAGGCAAACACTATTCCAATGCCTCTCTATCCGTCTGGATTAAGTACCTACTATATTTGAGGTCCAATAGTACACAATGCAGACCAATGAGGAGGCAACATTAGAAGTAGTTAATGAGATAAGCCAAGGAGAAAGCTGTGTGATGGTGTAGATTTGGAAGAAGACAACTTGGGTTTTGTTTCAGTTTTGATATCTATAACCTGGGTGATCCTGATCAAATCAGTGCATTTTAACTGAGTTCCCTTATCTGTAAATCAAGGATGATCACCTCTGCCCTGCCCACCCCTCACAGAACTGTTGTGAGGAAAGTACTGTGCCAGTCTTCAAGTATCAGAGTATTAGAAATGATCATTTTAAATCTCAGTTTTGTTGTTTATTGCTCTCAGACCTAGAAAGTCACTTCCTGCATTTCTGGGCCTCAGTTTCCTTGTCTGTCCATCCTATCTTGTAAGACTCTTGTGAAAAGTGAATTAGATGGTCATGAAGTGCTGTACAAATGGAAGGCACAAAATAAGCCTTGGGAATAAAAGTGTAAACCAAAGAGCTAGCTGAATTTGTTCATGTTTTTTTCACTGTGCACCACCAGTCGTTAGCTGGGAAGAGCTCTTTATTTATAAACTAAATTCTGAATGCCTGTAGTATTAAGGAAGAGTAATACAGTCAGCAGACCAGCCCAAGACTCACTCCTACAGGGACTGTTTTGGCATAGACATAACTGGGCTCATACTGTTACCTTACTGCCCTCATCACAAGGGGAGGCTGGGAAGCTGGATGCACAGATATGATTGGATTTTCAATCCCAGTCTCTCAGGGTTTTAATTACTGGTCAGGGGCGGCTGGGCCCCGGCCTGGCTGCCGTTGGATTGTGAAGGTCGATATGCTGGCCCACAACATATTGAGCCACAATGCCTGCAGACTCTATTGCACTATTTAATCATCTTTTGCAAAATTTACAGTGGAACAGGAGGGATCAATACAGAATTTATCACATTCTCTTGTAAATATGAGCCAGGAAAAAGTCCTAGGCAGTTTGTTATAGAGCAGGAGGGGCCGACACAGGGTGATAGGAGGTGAAACGAAATCTATACTTCTTGGCACGAGCTGCAGAGTCTCCAGTAGTCTCTGTACTATAGGACAGAGAGGCAGGATCTAATACAGAGATAACTGATCTAGAAGAGCTGGGTTCTGGTCTTCTCTTTGCCACTGTGTGATCTTGGAGAAGTTACTCACCCTCTTAGGCTCAGGCCTAAGCTTTAGCATCCAAAAATAGTGGAAAAATGATCCCTTTCCTTGCAGGGTGAGGGAAGTAAAATTCAATTATAGGTGTGAAAAAAGGTGTAAAGTGAAGAGTGGCCAAGTCCTAGATTGATTTGAGGTAAAATGAACTTTACTTCCATGAACTAGGAATTAGTGACCAAAGTACTACTATGATGCCACAATCAATCAATGCAGTAGCACAGCCTTCATTAGATCCTGAATCAACCCATATCTAGATAGTTGTGAGATGAAGGCTGTGCAAACTGGCAGTGGGGCTCTTCTCATGCTAATGACTGAATTGGCTATCTACTTGTCTTACTGAGACCTCCTATAGGACATGTACTTGCCTGGTGTGCATTAATAAGAGGGGTGGAAGGAGGTCAAAAGGGAGAGAGAATGGACTTAAGAGGACTCCTGCCATCAGCTTCAACTTGTCCTTGCATGAGAGTGTTTTACTTTGACTCAGAGCCTTAGGCAACTGGGTTCAAGGAGGCTGGCCCTATCTTCCACGTGCCTAGAAGAGGGAGGAGCTAATCTGTGAATGGCATGAATGAGTAATGGGTGGGAGGGCTGTTATAAGCTGGAGGGACATTATTGTTGAGAACTGTCCTGGGCTAGTCCAGTGAACTCCAAACTGGGGCTGTGGCTCTGACACCTCTCAGTCTGTAATGGGATTAATGGGAGTGAGTAGTTCTACTTGGACAAATCTCGACCACAAACTGGCTCTGTGACCCTGCCCAAGCTACTTGACTTCTCAGTGCCTAGATAACTCTTTAAGATTACAAGTTGTAGAAAAGGTGCCAACTTGTACCAGTGGAAGGAACTTCCTTACTGGGAATTTCCTATACCAATGAAATCACAGCTCCAGTCCCTCCAGTCCCCCACAGATCCACAAAACACTAATTTTGAGCGTTAACCTTATTCGAGGTCCTGTGAATACAAAAAGGAATAAATTATTTGATCTGTATCTCTGTCTTCAAGGAACTCATGGGGATGCAAGGTCTAGACATGGAAAGATTATTAATGAATATGGGCTATAAATGCTAAGTTCCACACAAATACTACAGACATAAAGGATGATACCTGCTTGGAAGAGAGAGAGAGAAAGAAAGAGTTCTTAGAGGAAGTAGGGAGGTGAAGAGGGCCTTGAAGGATTCAACAGAACTCAGTTAAATGGATATGGAAATGGGCAGATTATGTACAGGGAAAATTTCACAGGCTATCTGTCTGAGGTAGAAGATTAGAGATGTGGGGCTGGATGGAAGATTTCAGGCAACAGGGAACCATGGCAGATAGTTGAACAACAACACACTGAATACTAGATCACAGATTTCGAGCTGCAAGGGACCTTGGGTCCAATTCCCCACCTCCTCACTGCACTTTACTGATGAGGAAACCAAGTTCCAGAGGCTGAAGTGACTTGTCCCCTGTCCCTCAAGACCTATTATCCAGTGGTATTTGCTGCTAAGCATGAAAGCAGACATCTCAACAGAGTCCAAGGAGAGTCGACACAAGGAGAACCTCCTTGCAGACCAAACAACATTTTCTCCTAATTGTAACCATATGCTGCTGGGCTACGAAGAGTGGACTGGCTGCAAGCCTGAAATGGATGATTACAGAGCAAGGAGGCCAGAGTGTACTAGAATAATAGACTAGAGTTCAAGTGATGCTATTCTAGACCGGGAGATCCTGGGTTCTAGTTCTGGTTTTGGAATATATTAGTAGTGTTACCATGTGAAGGTCACTTTCCCTCTCAGAGTGTCAGTTTCTTCTTTTGTTAAATGGGGACAACGGAACTGTTGTAGAGTTAAAATAAGATAGTGTCAGCATGCTTTGTAAGCTGTTATGCCATATAAATCCAAGGTGTAGTTACCAACCATCTCACACCAAACTCACTGGGGTCTGGAGATGACCCTGGCCTCTTAAAGGCTAGGCCAGAGGAATGCAAGCTAGGGCAGGCTCTACCATGGACAGAGGCTTTGAGTCCAGGCCTGTAAATAGACTCTGTGTCTGCTGTCCAAAGGTTAGTCCACCTGGGTGTCCAAAGGCTCTCCAGACTGGCAGCAAGGGGATTAATTTTTTCGGTTTGGCATCTCACAAAACCTTCTGTTTAGATGTAGATAGGTTGGGTTAGGTATGTAGGTAGAGAGAATATCAATGCAGAGAAAGTCACAGATCCTGTAGCACAGGATTCGGACTCAAGA
Source organism: Notamacropus eugenii (assembly GCF_028372415.1). Lineage (NCBI taxonomy): Eukaryota > Metazoa > Chordata > Mammalia > Diprotodontia > Macropodidae > Notamacropus > Notamacropus eugenii. The sequence continues at coordinate 97,047,250 of NC_092876.1, forward strand.
AGGCTGTTAGAATCCAAGATTTGGCATGTAATAGCTGTGTAATGCTAAGCCAGATACTTACGTGAGACTTAGACTTCTTAGTAAAATAGGGTTATGATAAATTTGCTCCATCTACTCTACACATACATGCACACGCACATGCACACATACACACACACACGCACACATACACACCCCCTTTTACTTGGGAGGGAGGCTTGGACAGGAAAGGTCAAGGAGACGGAAGTATAGAGGAAGTGGGCCATGCCTATTTGCAATGCTACTGTTCTAGGTGGCTTAGCTGGCCCTCCACACACTCTGGTTGTCCTCCAGGCCTGTTGTAATCCCATTTCCACTTCCCCTAACTGTCAGAAAAAAAATTACAAGCCAACTCTGGTTTTTAGGGGAATTTGGGGAGAGCAGTCAGGCCTCTACCTTCTGCCCCACTGACCATAGCTCCCTTGCATTAGGACCCAGAAAAAAGAAGGGGATGTTAGCTAAGGTACGGCTCAAGGCTCTAGAAGACTAAGTCCTATCCTAGTGTGCTGTTTTGTTAGCCCCAGTAATTATACCCTGCAAAAAGGAGTTCCAGGCAGAGCTCTATGCAAAGGGTGTTAACCTTTGTTCCTTCCCCTCCTAAACAGGCTAATCACAAGTCTGCTTGAATCTAACAAAATTTGGAAGGGATATATACAGAGCCCCACAAAGCCCAAACATCTGGCTAATTCAATTAAGACACCAATTATCAATCTGGATGCTTTGTCTCTGTAACAACAACCACCCCAACTGACTAGTCTGACAGATGTTTTGGCTGCCCTAGGCCAATGGAAAGACTATAGCAAGGAAGAAGAATTAGAAGTCATGAATATAAGTCTGTTTACTCTTTTATTCTTAAGGCAAAGCACTGGTTTAAGTAAGGCCTCCTGCTTTGATTAAGGGGATAAGAACAGGAGGAAAGTGACGGCTGTATCCATCACCTTGAAATAAATCCTAAGACGTGTGAATTTCAGCCATACATGTTAGGTCCAAACACAAATGCATTTATTAGTGTCCTGATTTAAAGTTAGAAGGCTTATAGGGAGTTTTGGGAATTGATTCGTTCATAGAAAAATAATGATTTTACTTCTCATTCTCAAGCTAGTGATCTCATCAAGCCCCAACAGATTTAATTATCATTTCTAGCTGATGATTCTCAAATCTACCTATCTGGCTTCAACCTTGGGGTTGACTTCCAATCTCTCATCTCCAACTGCTTCTTAGACATCCTCAAACCAGATGTTTAGATACATCTTAAACTCCACATATCCAGGATTGAACCTTTCCCTCTAAATCCTTCTTCCCTCCCAACTTCCCTATTACACCATGCTAGTCACTCAGGCTTAGAACCTAGGAGTCACCCTGGATTTCTCACTGTCTCTCACCCTCCCATACTCAATCTGATGCCAAAGCCTGTTGATTTCACCTGTGTAACATCTCTCAAATATACCCTCTTCTCTCCTCTGACATTGGTACCACTGTAAAAATAGGCCCTCATCACTTCATGCCTGGATCACTGTAATAACCTGTTGGTAGGTCTGACTGCTTCAAGTCTCTCCCCACTCAGATCAGTCCTGTAGCCACCAAAATGATTCTCCTAAAGCACAAGTCTGACCATATCAACTCCACTATTCAACAATTTCCAGTGGCTTCCTATGATTAAATACAAAATAGTTTGCATGGCATTCAAAACCCTTCACAACCTAGCCCCCTCCTACCTTCCCAATCTTCTTACATCTTACTCTCTGACCCAGTGACACCGGCTTCCTGGCTGTTCAACAAATGAAGCATCTTTTGGTTTTGGACATTTTCTCTAGCTAGCTCCCATGTCCGGAATACTCTCCCTCCTCCACTGATTTATTCATCTCACTGGCTTCCTTTAAGTCCCAACTAAAATCCCACCTTCTACAGGAAACTCTCTTAATTCCAGTGCCTTTCCTCTGTTAATTAGTTCCTATTTATCTTGCATATGACTTGCTTTGTATATATCTGTGTGCATGTTGTCTTCTCCACTACAATGCAAGCTCCCTTGAGGGCAGAGATGATCTTTTACCTCTTTTTGTAAGCCTAGCACATTTAGCTCAGTGCCTGGACATAGCAGGTGCTTAATAAATATTGGCTGATTGATTGTTTGCCAGATGCTAGAAAGCTCACTGGAGCCACTACCACTACCACCACCACCATCATCATCATCATCTTCATTCACAAGATGGTGCAAGTTTTCAAGGTACTTTCAGTGGTGGTGAGGGTGGCAGGGAACACTATTCTTATTTTACAGATAAGGAAATTGAGGCTTAGGAAGGAGAAGCAATTTTCTGCAGTCCCAAGGTCACTCTATCTAATAAGTGTCTTCTTTTGGATATGGTTCTGGATTCTCACTGCTTACTCTTTGGGCATTCAAGTGGTTTCCGCTTCATCTCTATCATATTCGGTACCCTAGCAATTCTAGCTGCTTTATTCACCCCCTTTATAAAGTTTTTCTCTTGTCTCTTTCCAGGGTCTGTGAGCTTCTGCTCCTGCTGTTGCGAAGAAATAATCTGGGTAAGGGGAGAAAGGAGGAGTAGGAAGACAGAGGGAGAAGAGAATCATTGGAGGAGAAACTGAGGCCTGAAAGAGGGAAGTGACTTATCCAAGATCACAGTGAAATCAGTGGCTGAGCTGGGATTTTAGGCCAAATCCAGGTTCCAGGTGCTCTGCTCCATACAGGGAACACACTGGGTTCTTGTCACACCATGATACACTCTGGAAGTAAAGTGGTATGAGAGAAGTTCGGGGACCTGGAGTCAGGAAGATTTGAATTCAAATCTGCCTTTAGATATTTACTAGCTGTGTAGCCCTGCAGCAAGTTATATAACCTCTGTCTGCCTCAATTTCTTAATCAGTTAAAAAAAAAAAAGGGAGGCGGAGAATGATCACAGTACCCACTCTCTCTTCCCTTCAAGGTTGTTGTGAGGAATGTTGTAAAATGCTTTGTAAACCTTAAAGTGCCACAGAAATACTAATTATTATTCTTAGTATCAGGGACAAACAGCCCTTGGATAATAAATTATCCAGTTTCCACTGCTGCTGGCACCCCCCTCCCTAAGTATTTCCCTTAGAATAGTCCTAAAGTGAGTGTGCAGGTTCCCCTCATCTTAGAGATGTCCAGTATGGGGGATTGGGATACATCAGATCATCAGGATAAAAAGGGTCCAGACATTTCCTAACTGTTTAGAAAGAAGGGTTAAGAATGAGGGAGAATTGGAAACTCCTGAATTCTAGTTACCTCTTGGCTATGGTTTTGCCTATACAGACCAACATTGCTTTGTTTGCTTATATTCGGTCTGCTGGAAAAAGAGGGGTCTGGCAGATCCTCCCTGCTAAGGCAAACAGAGGGCCAGGGCAGAAGTGACTTCAGCATAACATAATCCTTCAAAGTAAGTAGCAAGAGGGTTTAAACTCTCAAGACTCAGAAGGACCAGAGTCACAGTCAGATGTATAAAATCTAGTGCTCAAACCTGGGTCTTCTGCCTCCAGCTCTGAGGAGAACTGTAGCATTTGTCCCCTTCATTCCTAAGGGTGCTCCTCCCTCAGCCAGGACGTATCCTCTCTCACTCAGATTGCTTTAACAGCTCTTTAAACCATATGCCCAACTCTAGTCTCTCAGAATCACAGAGTCTCAGGGTTACTTAGAGTCAGTCCATCTCAAATCACCAATCCCTGGACAATAAGTGTCTACCCAACATCTGCAAGAAGACTCCAGTGTGGGGAAAGTCATCATTTTCCAAAGCAGCCCAATTCCCTTTTAGATAGTTTAATCGTTACAAGTTATTTCCTCACATGAAGTCTCAATTTGCCCCTGTAACTTCCACCCAGTGCTCTGGGTTCTGCCTTCTGGATCAAAGCAGACCACAGATTTAGAACTGGAAAGATCCTTAAGGGGTCACTGGGTCTACTTTCTTCATTCTACAACGAAGAATTCAGAAAGACCAAGTCATTCGTCTAATGTTACACAGATACTGAGGGACTGAAGTAGAATTTGAACCTGGGTCTTTCAGATTCCAAGTCCAGTCTTCCATTCCTCAAAATTTTGTGTATAACCTTTCTCCTGGTGCCCCAGCCAATCTTGTGGGCATTCAGCTGCCTTTCTAAAGCCTAGCTCTGACTGTATCCATGGCTTCTCAGAGATCAAAGGACAAACTCAAGGCCCTCTGGGTTTTCCTCTCCAGCTTCTTCATGCCCTTACACAACACTTCAACTCAAGCCAGTCTTTAGTCTCTATAATACCCAGGCTCATTCCTGCCTCTGATATTTGTTTTCTCCCTCTCCCGATATAAGATGCCTTCCCTGCTCCACCATCTGTCCCAAATCATACCCAGCATTCAAGGCCCAGCTAAAGGTTCACCTCTAGGAAGACTCTGCCAACCATACCAATCTACAAGGACTTTTCTCCCTTTGACAGTCCATTCTCCCTACTCTGTACCATACTTTCAGCCTTAATGAGTCAAAACTAGGTTGTTTCTTGTCTTGTCCTATCTGTGTTTTCTGTTCATGATTCTTGTATTCCCTGAGTTCAGGGAGGGCCTTCTCTTTTTTCTGTCCTCTTGTATCAGAGTGGGAGTCTAGGGTTGTGCACTTGAGGTTAAAAAACAAAAAAACCAAACTACTGATCACAAATTTAGATCCGCCAATAAAGCAAAAAGTTCTTTTTTTTTTCCACTTAGAATCCTGGAATGCCAGAGCCAGAAGAATCTTTCTGTTGTTTGGTCATTTTAGTTGTGTCTGATTCTTTGAATTCCCATTTGGGGTTTTATTGGCATAGATACAAGAGTAATTTTCCATTTCCTTCTCCAGATTGTTTTACAGGTCAGGAAACTGAGGCAAATAGAGTTAAATGACTTATACAGGGCCACAGCTAGTTAGTTAGAGGACAAATTTAAAACTCAGGTCTTCCTGACTCCTCTCCTGGCATTCTATCAATTGTGCTACCTAGCTGCTGAAGAAGATTCTTAGGGTTCATTTAATTTATAAATAGAGAAACTGAGGTCCTGAGTAGGGAAGAGATGTACAATGATAGAGAGAGGTCCAGAACCCGGGTCTTCTCCTACTCAGTCCAACACTATTTTCACCATGCCATGATTTTATCTAAGAAGTCACCATAGGATTTCTTAATTGTAAACTCTCTCCTTAGGACACTTGAAACGGAATTCTATTTTCAAAAAATGCAACATGTAGGGATATGGTGATTACATAAAGTGAAGCATGTCTGCAGGCCTTGGTTCATGTTTGTATGGGCTGGTGAGAACAGACTTGTGCCCTTGGGAGAGCCCTTTTGTGGAGGGTGAGAGCATGCTCTGCTCCCTCCAAAGGGCAGGTAGATTCAAGCTGCCTTGGCAGGTACATTACACGCTCCTCTTAATATGAATTTTCTGCCAGCTGGGGATGTAAGAAAGGTATATCTGGCCCAAGCTTAGGACTTTAGAGGCAGTATAGCACAGTGGAAAGGCCACAGCAGGACTTGGGAGTCAGGAGAGCTAGGGGTGAGTCTTAGCTCCGACATGACCTGTATGGCTCTGGGCAAGTCAGTTAATCTCCTGTTCTAGTTTCAGTTTCCCCTTTTGAGAACCAGGACCACGACGAGACTATAACAACATTTCAATAGGGCTTCAAGGTTTGCAGAGTACTTTACCTAGGTTAGGCTCATTTGAACCTTATGCTACCCTGGGAGTTAGGTGCTACCTGTTTTATTAATCCTATTTTACAGATGAGGAAACTGAGACCCAAAGAGGTGAATGATTTGCTTAAGTTCATGTAATGAGTCTGACACAGGATTTCAGCCAAGGCTTTTGTGGTTCCAAGTCCACTGCTACGTTGCCTGATCTTTGTGATACAGAAAACTGTTATGAAGAATTTGCTTTGGAGATGATTAAAGTGCTCTAGAAATGTGAGCTATTGCTATGACGCAGGTTGGCATTCAAGCCCTGTCCTGAGTCTTCTGGGAGGGAGAGGAGAGCTGGCAGGCACTGACCTCCTCGTCACCCAGAAAGGGGGACTGTCTAGTCTCCAGCTGCCTTGGTTGGTGGCAGTGAGCTCATGCCGGACGCATGCTGGCCAGGAAGTCAGAGCCAGCTACTCTTTAGATTGCTTGAGGGCCATTAAAGGATGGTAGAAAGCTGGGTGTCTGGATATCAGGTGTGTATGTGTGAGTGTGCATGTGTGTGTATGAGTGTGCGTGTGTGTATGTGCCTATGTGTCTGTCTGTGTGTGTGTGTAAGGGTAGTGGGGAAGGCTCTTGGGAAAGGGAGCCTCCAGTGCTTGAGCTATTTTCTTTTTTGCTCCAGTGGCTGAAAAGCAGAACTGGAAGACATCTCCCTGTCAGAGATAGGAAAAGGCAACAGGATGGATGAGAGGGATGTCTATGGCCCTTCCTTGCCCAAAGCTTTTTACAGTGACACTAACAACACCCAAAGCACCACTATGGAGAGCTCATGGTCTACCTCTCATATCGGGTGTGTGATCCTGGACACAGACCTTTTCTTACTGGGCCTCAGTTTACTCATCTGTAAAATGAGAGGGTTAGTCTAGCTGATCTCTGAGACTCCTTCCAGCTCTTGATGTCCTCTGTTTCTATGTAGCAAGGTGTTCCTTCCCTCCTTATTTTAAGAGGGGAAATTAGTGGGTCTGCTCTGGAAGCTACAGGCTCCACCACATGGGCTTTCTCAAATTACAGGGATGATAGGAGACAGAGGGACGGAGATCAGAAGGCAGACATGCCATCTGATCGTCTTTCAATGGTGTTTTAAAAACATACTAACAACAACACAAAAGAGGAGACTACATGAAATCCAGAAAAGTCTCTAAGAGACAATTCTCTGACAGGACCTGAACTGGTCCCACCCGCTTCCTGCTACTGAGAATAAGCACTAGACCACTGTACTCCCCTTACGGCCCAGCTGGCTCCCCCAAGGATCCTTTCCGGGGAAGGACTTTCCTAGGTGAGAAATGAAGGGCTTTTAGATTTCTACAGGCCCTAGGCTGAGCTATTCTGTGGGAGAGATAGAGATGAATCCTGCCTATAGAAAGTAAGCTCTAGTGGAGGGTTAGTACTTTACAGAATCTGGGGGCCAGGGAGCATTTCTGATGGTCTCTAGTCCACTCAGAATCTGGAAAGGATGTGGTTTAGGATGGAAAGGACATCAGATCTATGTCTGGAGGATCTGGACTGAAGTCTGGGTCTGCTATTTAAATATCAACTATACAATCCCAGATGAGCAGCTCAGCATCATTGGGGCTTAGCTGGCTCTCTTGCTCTCTTTTAAATGAGGGGGCTGAATGAGGTAATCTCAAAGGCCCCTCCCAGCTACAAAATATGATGATTCCTTCCAGAACATCTCCAACAAGAGCTCAGACAGAATCTGCTGGACAGTCTCTAGACATGAGGGGTTGCACTGCATTCCCTGACATGGAATACAATGAACTTTTGTCCACTGCTCCTAGTGTCCTCTAAGGCCAAGAAGAAGAATTAAGATAACTGAGATGACAGAAATGGTAAGATAGGAAGTAATAAGTAAAATACTTGTTTTGTGCTTATTGAGAATAGAGAAATGGGAGTTTAGGAGGAGAGATCAGATCCACTTCGGTGATCTGAAAAAGTTAGGTGGCATCTGAAGGCCCAATAGGGATAAACTGGTAGATGAGAGAAAATGGCAGATGAGAGACAGCTTCTGAGCCTGTATAAAAGGTCCTTTAAGATCTGAACCTGAAGTGATGAGGCCAGAGATGACCAATGCCAAGATGGTTCTAAAGGCAAGACTTCATATTTATCACTGTTAATCTTCCTCTTCTCTAAGCTCCTGCGAAGGTTGATTTTTCTGGCAATTTGAAAGACCTTGTTGGAGGTGGTGCTTGGGGAACCCAATGACAGCAGGCACTAAGCTGCAGACCAGGAACTTGTACCTGCTTTATTCTTCTGAAGGGTTCGGCCAAGCACAGTGCCTTATATTACCATAGGGGGACTCAACTCCCTAGAACTTTTAGTCAACGAAATATTCAGTCACTGTCCTTAGAATGAAGGAGGAGAAATGAGGGCCAGCTGGAGTTTGCTTCAGGGAGAGAAATAGTATGTGGAGGTGAAAACAAAGGGTTCAGTATGGCTCTTTCATTTACTACCTGTATGACCTTGGAAAAGTCCTTCTGGCTCTCTAGGCTTCAGTTTCCTGATCTGTAAAATGAAGTGACTGGAATAGAAGACCTCTAAGGTCCCTTCCAGCTCTGAATCAAAGTCAAAGGATCTCTTTAGATCTGATTCTGTCCTACAAGAGTTCAGTTTGTTTAGAAAACAAGCCTAATAAATGGATACAAATAATAATAGATGTCATGGCATCATAAGTTCAGAGTCAGAAGGCACCTACGAGATGATCTAGTCCCATGGTCTTTAAACTTCTGGTGTCAGGCACCTCTTTGGCGAAGTTGAAGAACCCTTCCTCAGAATAATATTTGCTGCTTATATTCATAACTTAGGGAAATACTAAATTTCAGTTAGGGATTAGTGAAAATAAAGATTTTTTTCCTCATGCAAGTTCATGGACCGAATATAATCCATCCACAGACCCTCTGTGGTCCATGGGACTATAGGTTAAGAACCCATATCATTTTACAGGGGAGGAAACTGAGACTTGCCTATAGAGGGAAACTGACTTAACAGAGACACTAAGTCAAAGTTGGTAGAGCTGGAACTGATCCAATGATTTTGGGAAATGACTGGAAATTATGTAAGAAAAGTTATAAAATTATTCACATCCTTGATCTGATAACTTAAATATGCCATTTATACCACTCAAAGAGGTCACCAGCAACAGGGAAAGAAATCTATGAGGAAATATTAAACAGCAGTACTAACTGAAATGGCAAAAGATGGGAAACAAACTGTGTCCTCAACTATTGGAGAATGGCTGAACAAAGTATGGTTCGTGAAGGTAATGGAGTGAGGCCATATGAATGATGCAAGGTAACACACAAAGCTGGCACAAAGTGCTATGATATGAATAAAGTGTAACAACTGTAACAACAGAAATACTTACTATGTACATGAAGACAAAACTTAGAACAAACACCCTGGACAACGCTTAGAAAAAGCTTAAACTTAAACTTAGAAGCTTGAAGCCATTTTTTCTATCAACAAACAAAAAACTACTAATGCATAAGGTTGGGTCATCAGCCTTTCTATGATGCTTTATTTTCTCATTTAAGAAAGGCAGGAAGGGTTGTAGGATCCCACCGAAGGCTGGCACTATAGAGGCAATGAGCCTTGAATTTTACACGGGCCTATTGCTTCATGGTTCCATCACCACAACATACTCATTCTGGACTTTCTGGCTTTACTAAAAGTTTTCCCCTCTCTGGAATATCCTCCTCTCCTATGACTCTCCAGATCTCAAAAAATCTTATTTAGCCTCTGGAGTCCCACCTCTTCCAGGAAGTGCATTCTAACTATGGTTAGATGGTCTATGGAGATCTCTTTCTCAGTCATTGTGCATTTACTACCTGTATTATATGATTTAATATTTACTCAAATTTCATTTAATTCAGAACCAGAGGCAGCCAGATGGTATACTGGATAGCATGCTAGGCCTGAAGTCAGGAAGGCTTTGAGTTCAAATTCTGCCTCAGACACTTACTAACTGTGTGATTCAGGACAAGTCACTTAATTTGTTTGCCTAGGTTTTCCCAACTGTAAAACCAAGATAATAACAGGATGTACTTTCCTAGGGTTGTTGTGAGGATTAAATGAGATATCTGTAAAGTGCTTAGCACTGCTCCGGGCACATTGTAGGAGTTTAATAAAAGCTTGCCCCCCTTCCCCTTTATTAGAATAAGTATATGTGAAAAAGATCTGTGGGTACTAGTGAATAGCAAGTGAAAAAAGGTCAGCACTGAGACCTGTCAGCCAAAAAGTTCATGTCATCTCAGGCTGCATTAGCAGAGGCCTGATATCTCAGTAAAGAAGGTGGCAGACTCGACGGGAAGGACACAAGTGTTATCTTCAACTTCTCATCAACCAGAACTGCCCCAAAGTGGAAGGGGCCTATGTGAGAGGTTGTGAGTTCCCCCTCCTCAAAAGTCTTCAAGGAGGGATTGGATGCTCACTTGTTGGCTTGTGTACAGGTTTGGGCTAGTTGGCCTCTGAGGTCCCTCTTCTACTCTTCAAATTCTGTGATTCTTATTGCAAGGTCAAGGCTGTCATGTGGCAGAGAAAAGAGATATTCAGTTCAGCCCTGAAGTGAAGAACTAATACAGGTCAGGAAAATTGTAAAATTATAGAGAAATACATAGGAGGTTCTAGACAGAGCTCACTGTGAAATGGAAAAACTTGGATTTACAGACTAAACTAACTGGGGGTATGGAGTGGGGGTGTGATAACTAATTGAGAATCTAGGTTCTCCTTGAAAACAGTGTGAATGACAAAATGATAGGATCATAGAACATCTGAGGTGGATGGAGACCTGAGGATCATTTAGTCAAACCCTTCATTCAAGAGAACATTGAGGTCAAGAAACCAAAAGAGATTTGCCTGAGATGATGTAGTGAGTCAGCTGGAGAGTCCAGACTGACGCTCAGGCTAGGCTCCAGTTCAAGTGTCTTTCTGCCCTCTCACTCTGCTGGTAAAAGTCAGAAAACTGGAGGTTTTAGCAGACATAGGGCAGAGAAGAAGGATACATTTCCCCAGCATCTGTTGGAACAGCCAGCCAGCCAGCTAGTCAAGTGGAACGTGAGAAAGAAAACAACAGTTTGGGGTCAAGGGTGATGTAGAAGATTCTGGGACCTGACAGCAAACTAACTGTTTGCTAAAGAGAAGAATGTTAGAACTGAGAAGGAGCTTCTCCCCCAGATAAAATGGGTGTGGAATTTGAGAACTTTTTACCTCCTCAATTGAGAAAGGTTAAAGAGGAAGAGGGACCCTAGTGGTAGGCAGGTGAGAAGGGAGCCAAATGGGAAGTTCAGGGGATGCTAGGGTTGGGTTTCATGAAGCCCAAGTGATGGGGCTGTGATAGGGAGGTGAGAAGGAGGGTGTTAAGAACTAAGAGAAGGAAGATGGGGAACAATGAGAAGAGAAGGTAGTGTTATATAACATGAAGAGCACAATATTATAGCTGGAGGAACTTGGGGGGCTGGGGAGTAGAGACTCAATTTCCCCCAACAGCACAGGAGAGCCTCAGGTGTGTTGAAGAGATCTACAGATTTGTCCTTACTTAGTTCTTTGATGGATGCTATCAGTTTGCTCAACTTGTCTATGTTCCTCTGTCAATCTTTCTCAGAGGGTCTGCCTACCTTGTTGAGGGACTTCTAGGTTTTGAAGAACAAATGCTAGATTTAGAGTCAGAGAACAGGGGTCTGAATCCTGTCTTTCCCACTTATTACCTGTGTGACCTTGGGCAAGTCACTTAAACCTCTTTGGGATTCAAATTTCCTACCTATAAATGTAAATGGCCTGTACCTTTCTCTTGCTTCAGGAGGCACTGTGGTGCAGTGGCAAGGGTGCTAGATTTGAGGTCCTAGGTCCTGGGTTCAAAGCCACTTACTGCCTGGCTAACTTTGGTCAGTAAGTCAATATGCCTTTATTAAGTACCCATTACGTGCCATGCACTATGTTAAGCACAGTGGGGATAACAAAATAAGGCAAAAGATGTTTCATACTCTCAGGGAGCTCATGTTCTAATGGGAAAGACAACAAGCAAACAACCACATCCAAACAAGTTACATACAGGAAATCATCAAAAGAGGTAAAGCATTACCATTAAGGGGGTGGGGAAAGGTTTCCTGTAGAAGGTGGAATTTGAGCTGGGAATTGAGAAATCAAGGGAAGCCAAGAGGTGGCGATGAGGAGGAAGAATATTCTGGCATCCTGAGGAATGGCTGGAAAGAACGCCAAGAGATGGAGTGTCTTGTTCATATAATATCTGGGAGGCCCAGGTCCCTGGATTGAAGAGCATATGGAGTGTATCAGGTGTTAGAAGACTTGTAAAGATGGGAGGACAGATTATGAAGGGATCTGAACAACAAACTGAGGACTGTTTTTTAAGTTGCTTTGGGCCTCAAGTGTCTCATCTGTAAAATGAGAAAGTTGGATCAAATGGCTTTAGAGTTCCCTTTCAAATCATTGATCTTATGACTTTCTGTGCCTTTGCATTTTGTATTTACTTAGCTCTGTATATATTATTGCCCCCACGCCCACCCATCCCACCCCCCGGAGAATGTAAACTACCTCAGAGCAGGGCCCATTTTGTTTCAGTTTTCTCATGCCCAGAAGCTAAAGCACATTGCCTTGCACACAGGGAGCATTTAATAAACATTTGTTGAATAGAACTGATGTTCATGCTTTCATCAAAAATGACTTCAGTACACACATATAGACCGTCTTCATAAAGATTGTGAAAAGACATAAACAGATAAATGCAATCTATGATGTTACATAAGTGCATTAGTATGAGGTAAACAAAGTACTATGGAAGGTCCTGGGAGATCATCACTAACCACAGTGCAGCAAGGAAAGCTTCTTGGAGTGGATTGTGAGCTGGGCTCTAAAGGCTGAGTAGGAGATATTCAAAGGAGGAAGGAGAGTGAGGAGCAGTCTATTCCAAGCACAGGGAGGAACATGAGAAAAGAAGAATGAGCAGTTTGGCTGGATCCTGGAATACGTGCATGACATGATGCTGAAAAGGTAGGGTGCTACCAGATTGTGGTAGGCTCTGAATGTTAGGTGGAGGGAGCCATCAGTGTTGAGCAGAGCTGGGATGTGACCAGGTCTATGCATGACAGCAGATTTTGTGACTCTCAGCTCTTTAAAGGCTCTAGGCTTACAAAAGGATCTCAGAAATCATTTAGTCTACCTTTTTCATTTGACAGAGAAGAAAACTGAGGCCCAGGGAAGTTAAGCAACTTGCCCAAGGGTACATAAGTGCTAAGCAGTAGGGTGAGGATGTAAATCCAGATTTCCCGACTCACTGTACCAGAATATGCCCCTTTTCCTAACCTGTCAGGGATGCTATTGAGGGTTATGTACAAGGGTTGCCAGATGCCCTCTGAGGAGCTCTGTAGTTCTAAGATTCTAAGAATGGAGGATGACAAAAGATTCATTTCTAGACTAAATGACTTCTAACATCCTTTTAAAGTCTAAGATTATATGATTCTAAGAATCCTCAAATGGTTTTCAAAGTCTGAGATAAATTTCTTTGGCTTGCACCCATTCCTAACTTGTTGGTAAGGACACTCTGGAAATATCACTAGCAGTCTCACTCTAAGGGATGAGGGAACAGGAAAAGGGCCTTTCTCTTAAACATGAAGAGAGGCCTGCAGGGTCATGGAGGGCAGGGGTCAGGGTGGAGAGGTTGGCTGCTGGTGGCCTTGCCTATTCTGACTGATGGCCACTTGTCTGAGGTGGAAAGGGGTGGGAGGGAGAGAGCTAGATAGTTAATGGCTTTGGCCTGGGGCTGGGGGAAGCCAAGAGGGAGGGAATAAGGGAGGGGTAGTGGCGGTGTGTGTAAATGGACACTCTGGAAGAAAGCAGGTGGGGGGAAGTGGAAAGGCCGGGGGGCTAGTGGGCTGGGGGGCATCTGTTCCATGTCAGCAGACAGGAAGCATACCCCTGGCTTGGGTCAATGGGGATGGTCCCGGCAGGGAAGCTGCTTTACAAAAGACACTGCATTAACTGCTTTAAAGGTGTTCGATCTCAGCCCAGGGGAGCGGGTTCTCTTTCAGAACCAACTTTCAGGCAGATACAGGAGAAGATACTGTGAAGGGGGCAGGGGGAATGGAGGGGATAGAAGAGATAGTATGAAGGGGGATGAAACATGAGGCCCTGGGGAATAGGGGTGCATCAATTAGCAGAAAAGGGCTATGGTGTCCCTCACCCACAAAAGCCCTTCCTGAAAATTTCCCACAAAACAAAAAGACAAGAACAATACAGCTCTGGGACACTTTTCTAGCACCTGCCTTTGGGAGGAGCTCAATCAGCTTTCATGGATACTATGGCTGGGCCAAACAGTCTTGGGCCAAAGTATTCTGCACTGACATATATGCTCTATCTGGAGGGGCCCAAGGGATGAGACCTAGCCCAGGAATGTGCCTCCTCTCAGGGACAATGTCATGGCTTGGGAGGCTGTTGTAACTGGGGTTACTATTCAGGCACTGGATGTACTAGATGGATGACCCCTGAAACCATATGCTTACTGCTACGATTCAAGAGTTTCCAGGGATCAGAGGGCCTGGGTCAGGGCATGTGCCAGAAAGGACTTTGTCTCTGTACTCCCTATTCTGAAGTCAGTGGGGATGGGCAAAGGGAGGGAGGAAGGGCACAGTTCCATTGACAATGCCTCTTGGGTATTGAGTTCTGTGTCCCGTTCCATGCCCAAAAGTTTTTGGGGGGCTGAAGAACTGGTTTCCTTTTATAAGACAGGACTAGATGAACAAGTCATCATGTCTTCTGAGTTGGTCTGTGGGGGAAATCATGAACAAGACAAGTGATATTCATTGGCAACTAGCCAGGGCAAGGCTTTCTTTGAAGTTTAATCCTTCCCCATCAGGGATGACTGCTTATTAGGTAGAAGCCAGCTTCAGATGTTCCTGGCTTTTGCACAGCTTGCTCCTTTCTCCTTCCCTCTCTCACTAAAGGGCTTCCCAGGATCAAAGAATTTCAGAATTGGGCTCTCTAGTCCACTTTATACCTGAAAAATAATTCCTCCTCCTACAAGGGGCCATTGTTAAACAGCTCCCATAGAGGGATCTAGTACCTCCTAAGGTAGCTCATTCCAAATAAGGACAGATCTAACAGAATGTTTCTCCTAACCCCAAGCCTACGCTTGCCTCTTTTTGATTTCCACCTATTACTTCTAGTTCTGCCGTCTGGGGTCAAATACAGCATGTCAATCCCATCTTCCTTGAATACTTGAAGGCAGCTATCACATCTCCCCTAAACCTTTACTTCTCTGGGATAACTATCCTCAGTTTCTGCAAGGTAGCCCCTCATACTATCAATCAAGGCCCTTTACCATCCTGGCTGCCCTGTTCTGGATACTTCCTAGTACTCTTCTTAAAATGCGACACCTAGAACTGAACTGGACCAGAGCAGAACATGGAGCAGTAATCACATGCAATCCTGGATACCCTGCTTCAAGGAAATGCAACCTAAGATCAACCTATCAACATGGCTGGCAGTCTGCCTAAACCCATACATATTACAAAAAAAGAGAAGTTTTACAGTGCCTTTAGACACAGTGCTGTCACTGCTCAATATTCAACATTCCAATGGAACCTCCTCTTGTAATGAGAAATATAGTTAAAATGACATTTACCATGTCTGACAACATATGCCTTATTCATCACCTGTAGTCTGTCACCTCTTCGTGGAAGAGAGGAATGTTTCAATGTTAAGATGGACTAATCTGAATTCTGATATCTTTTAGGATTGTTTTCCTTTACTTAGTTAAAAAAATTTTTCTTTGTCACACTGGTGTTGCCCTCTTGGTTTTGTTTACTTAGTTCTCTATCAAAAAAACTTCCAAAGTTTCTCCAAACTCCTTATAATTCACTGTTTCTCAGAGCGCAGTAACATTTGATTACATTCATGTACCAACATTTGTTTGGCTATTCCCCAACAGATGGGCTCTAGTATGTTTCCAGTTGATCGCTACCATAAAAAGTGGCACAACAAATATTTTGGGATACATGGGGCCTTCCCTGTCTTTGGTCTCACTGAAGTATCTGGGGAGGAGGAGTGGTATTGAGGTCAAAGGGTATGAACAATTTAGTTACTTTTATAGGATAGCTCACCCTCAGATTTTCAGATAAACTGCTGTGTAGTCATGTGGGTTCCCTTCTCTTCTTATATTTAAAAAAAAAAATTCAAATCCTTTAGAATGTGAGTTCATATTTTTTCCCTGAAAAGCTGAGGAAATGGCACAGTGGTGGACAGAGTGCTAGACACGAAACCAGAAGATGTGGTTCCAGTTCCAAAGTCACTCAAATGGTTGTGATATCAGAGGTGAATCGGTCCATCTTTCTGAGCTCTAGCTCTTTCTAGGGGTGCTATGAGGATCAAGTGAGGTCATGGATGGAGAAGCACTTTGTAATAGAAAAGCTCTAGAGAAATGTGACCCTTCTTAGTTATGAGACTTGGGTCTCAGTGAGTCTCAGTTTTCTTATCTGTAAAATGAGGATAATAAGAGCTACACTTCACAGGGTGGTTTTCCAGAAAATACTCTGTGAACCTTTATATGCTCTAGAAATAAAAGGTATTACTATGATTTTATTCTCCCCGCTACCAGTGTAGACCTGAAAATAAGAAATGGTGTAAGACACCGTGAAGGTCAAATTTGATGAAAAAAGGGCTAGTTATGTAAGTATAAAGAGGGACAGATAACAAATAGAGAAGCTTCAGTGGCACCCATGAAATATTAAGAAAATCAGAGGAAGGCCGCTAGCACATGCTGGTGGATCAGCTATGGTGAATTAACAGGAAGACACAGACAAGAATCCTGGAGAGGCCATGTGCTGTACTAAGAAAGGGAGTACCTGTGTTAAGGACATCTCTGTCTGCTGAAATACTGCTGGGCCCTGGCTAGGGACACAGATTCAGAGTTTACCAATACTCTCAGAGAACATGTAAGATTTCCAGAGCATGTTTGTAGACCAGAGTTAATGTTACCAAGACAGTAACCTACAAGAGTAGAGGGTGGTACTTTTTAGGAGTAAAAAGTAAAAGGCAGAAGGAGGGGCAGAGTTCCAGACCATGTCCCACTGCCCCGTTCTGAGACAGTACAGTGGAAAGAGCACAGGACTGGAAGTCAAAGTACCTGAACTTGACCCAAATCCCACCATTTACTGGCTTTGTAACTGTGAGCAAGGCACTTTCCTTCTCTGAAACTCGGTCTCTTTCTCTGTAAAATGAGGATTGCAAACTCTGCTCTGCTTCCTGTGCAGGGTTCTCATGTAGATCAAATGAGACACTAGATGTAAAAGGGTGTTTTGAGCACAAAGTATTCTATCAATGACAACACGAGGGAACAAGGTTGGTGTCTTGCTCATCATGTTGATAAAGTTTCATCCCTTCTTGTTCCCCACTGTCCCCTGTCCCTCATGCTAGATGTCTTCTCTCTGCCTGTCTTGGTAAAGTGAACTAAGGGAATGGGAGAGGTATAAAAGTAAATTAGAGCTAGAGAAAAATCAGCCTCTGGGCAAATCCAATGCCCTTTCAATGGAGGCCTCATCACAGTCAAATGCCATAAGCCAAGGATATTGTAAATAAATATTTTACGCACATAGATTCAGGCCTTCCAATTCTTTAATATCTTTGGCCTTGGTTTTTGGGGAAGCCTGGGGAGGAGCCAAAGGCAGAGGGCTGGCCCTTCCCTCACCCCATGCTACCATCTTAGGCCTTCTTACCTCCATCCACCAGCTCCTTTACCGTGCGGTAGTCATCAGCCAGGGCTGCATAATGCAAGGCTGTGCAGCCCTTGAAGCTGGCCCGGTTGTTCAGTCGATTGTTGAAGTCATCCTCTCGGGTCACCAGGACTGTGGGAGAAAGGGGGGAGGAATAATAACAATTCAGTTAGAATGGTTAGGAGAAGTTTTAATTTAAGATTATATGATTTAGAATTGGATGGTTCTAATTATATGATTTAGAATTAGAAATCACTGAGTTCAACACATTATTTACTAGTTGAAGAAATTAAAGCATAGGGAGTTTGAATTTTTTTGTGCTTGAGGGCAAGTAGGTGTGAAGAATCTGGACTGAAAACCAAGCTTTCAGTTTTGTATCTTCTCAAGATCCAATACTCCTGGGACTATGTATACCACACCAGCTCTTCACAAACTGTCAAAGAAATGCTAGCAGATCTGTTCTAGCTCACATTTATTTGTTATCCTAATTTCATCTAAAAAATGGTTTTGGAGCGACAGAGGCTTTTTGGAGGCTTGTTTTTCCTCCTCCATTCAATTGCTTTGTGTGGTGAAGTTCTCATATTCCTTCATATTTTCCCCCACATTTCTTCGAGCCAAATATTGTGCAGTGAGTTTGGCACTGCTGTTGCTTGCTCCATCTCTCTGATTGGAAAGGAGATCTAAAATATATTGGTTAATGTGGTATTTGAAACTCTTCAAAACCTAGCTCCCTGCTACTTTTCTAATCTTACTACACATTATTTCTGCCCCACTCCCATGCACACTATGACCTTTTAAATATTACTCAGATATGATACTCCTTATTTTTACCTTTTGTGCCTTTGCACTGCAGTGCCCAATGCACCTCTACTTTTCAGAATTCCTAGTTTTTTTCAAGAATCAACAATTAAAAAATTGGAAAAAAAAAATCAACCATCGGGGATTCTTAATTTAGGTTCCACAACAGTAATTTCATGAGGTCCATGAATTAAATTTTTTTTGGTTAATTGTATTTCAATATAATTGATTTCTTTTATAATCCTATGTATTTTATTTCAGGCTCATGCCACATTGAAATCCTATATATTCTTCAAAGTTCAAGAAAAATCTTATTTTCTCTAAGAAGTTTTCCTTTACTACAGATACTTACTGAACTTCATTCAGCAGATGCAGAATCACAGAATCTGAGGACTACAAGGATCCTCTGAGGCCTATTCTAATCCAATCTCCACCTGAAGCAGGAATTCACTGCTACATCACCATTAAATAGTCATTCTCAGTTTCTACTTGTAGATCTCCCATAACAGGGAGTTCACTTCAACCTGAGGCAGTCTGTTTTTACTATTGGCAAGTTTTTCCAAATGTGAACAACAAATTGGCCTCTCTCCACTTCAAATTCTACCTGTTGCTACTAGATTTTTCCATCTGGGACAAGAAAGATTAAGTCTAATCTCTTCTTCCAGGTGGCAGCCATTTGGCCGTCTAATCATGTCTTCCTCAAGTCCTCAGGTTATCTATACTTCTACTAATCCTTAGATGGCACAGTTTTCAGTCCTCTGACCACCTTGCCTTTTGTGTAAACCATGCATATTACCCATATCATATTTTACCTTGTGCTTTATTTTGGTAGCTGCCTTATCTATCTTGTTTCCACTGGCACAGGGTTCTGTACACAAGATGTGTTTGATGATGAATTTTTGCTCAAGGAAAACATAAAAAAAAAAATCTTTATAGGAAAGGGGGTGCCGGCATGGATAATATCTAAATTACTAATTTTCCATTAGTTTTGATTCTATCTCTCCTCTGACATCAGAATTAGGATCAATGCAGGGTGTGGAGGTCGGGAGGGGAAGGAGCAGAGAGGCAGATTTGGGTTCAGTATAAAGAAAAAAACTTGAAATGATCAGGACTTTAACAAAGAACAGGCTTCACATTACTGAAGATCACTGAACAAAAGGTGGATGTCTGTTGGCTAGGGATGTGGTAGAGGGAATTCCTGGTCATGGACACACAAGCTTTTTGTCACACAAATCACTAAAGGGCTGACAATAGGATGCAGTGATTCCCAATGTGCTGGTAGACAAGCCTGGGGAAGTTGCAGCTGGATGAAACATTTGAAGATCTTAAGTGAAAATACTGATGCATTTCATGGATTCTTGCTCATCATTATAATGGACAACTGAGAAATAGTTGGATTCTGGACATATAAACCACTTCATGGTTAACTAAGACTTTCCTCTGACCTCAAGGCAAGAAACTTGAGTCTCACTGCCTTTTCCATGGTGTTAGGGAGGTCTTCTTTCTCTATCTTTCCCCAAAATGACTAAGTCACTCTGTCTTTGCTTCTTTCACTTACTTTCAAAATGGACCCCAGAAGGTCAACGTCAACGGAAGTAGTCTTGAATCACAGAATTTCAAAGAAGGAAAGGACACTAGAATGTAGAATGTCATAGCAGGAAGGAAAGTTAGCATATACCCTAGAAGACTTGAAAAGGAACTTAGAATCTAGAAGAAAGTCAGAGTCTGAAAGGATGGGGAATAGAAAATGTCAAGGCCAGAAAAGCCCCAAAGGAGATTTGTTCAAGGTCCTACAGCTCAAAATGTGGCTAGTAAAAACCAAAACAAAACAAAACAACAACAACAAAAAACCCAAACCATCCCACAAAGCTAAGAACAATGTAAAAGGGTGTTTTTTGGGTAATTTTTATCGGAAAAGAAGAAAATAGAAAGAGGAGAGAGTCACTGTTTGGGGCAGATGGAACAATGAGGAAGTTGTAAAGAAGATGATTTATTTTGCTTCTGTTTTTTTTTCTGCTAAGGTAAGGAAAAGAATTTTTGGATTTTTAAGAACAGAATAAAAAATGGCAAGCTGGGAGTTAAAACCAAGGTTAAATAAAGAGGGAGACTGAAAGTACCTAGATGTCCTATGAGTTCAAGTCACTAGGCTGGTAGAACTACATCCCAGGATAATGAAAGAACTGATAAATCTCACTGTTACTGATCTCTGAAAGTCTGTGGGGTATGGAAGAAGTACTACAAGGACTGGAGAAAGTCAATGTTATCCTGGTTTTCAAAAAAAAAGAAAAAAGTGCAGGTCAGTGAGCTTGACTAATTTTTAGAACTCATTATTAAAGAGATGATAAGGGAGTTATCACAAACAGACAACATGGCTTCACTAAGACAATAATACAAGGTAATACAAGACTAACCTAATTTCACTTTTCACAGAGCAGTGGTTCCCAAACTTTTTGGCCTCAGGATTCCTTTACACTCTTTTTTTTTTTTTTTTAATTTATTTATTTATTTAACTTTTAACATTCATTTTCACAAGATTTTGGGTTCCAAATTTTCTCCCCTTTTGTCCCCTCCCCCCACCCCAAAACACCAAGCATTCTAATTGCCCCATCACCAATCTGCCCTCTCTTCTATCATCCTTCTCTGCCCTTGTCTCCATCTTCTCTTTTGTCCTGTAGGGCTAAATAACTTTCTATCTCCCTTTACCTGTATTTCTTATTTCCTAGTGGCAAGAACAGTACTCGACAATTGTTCCTAAAACTTTAGTTCCAACTTCTTTTCCTCCCTCCCTCTCCACCCCTTCCCTTTGGAAGGCAAGCAATTCAATATAGGCCAAATCTGTGTAGTTTTGCAAGTGACTTCCATAATAGTCGTGTTGTATAAGACTAACTATATTTCCCTCCATCCTATCCTGCCCCCCATTACTTCTATTCTCTCTTTTGATCCTGTCCCTCCCCATGAGCGTCGACCTCAAATTGCTCCCTCCTCCCCATGCCCTCCCTTCCATCATCCCCCCCCCCCGCTTATCCCCTTATCTCTCACTTTCCTGTATTGTAAGATAGGTTTTCATACCAAAATGAGTGTGCATTTTATTCCTTCCTTTAGTGGAATGTGATGAGAGTAAACTTCATGTTTTTCTCTCACCTCCCCTCTTTTTCCCTCCACTAATAAGTCTTTTGCTTGCCTCTTTTATGAGAGATAATTTGCCCCATTCCATTTCTCCCTTTCTCCTCCCAATATATTTCTCTCTCACTGCTTGATTTCATTTTTTAAAGATATGATCCCATCCTCTTTGATTCACTCTGTCTCTATGTGTGTGTGTGTGTGTGTGCGTGTGCATGTGTGTGTGTGTAATCCCACCCAGTACCCAGATACTGAATAGTTTCAAGAGTTACAAATATTGTCTTTCCATGTAGGAATGTAAACAGTTCAACTTTAGTAAGTCCCTTATTCCTTTACACTCTTAACTCTCCCACAAAGAGCTTTTGTTCATGTGAGTTTTCTCTATTGGTATTTACATATTAAAAATTAAAACATATTAGTATTCTTATGAAAATGGTTTTGGCCTCAAGGACTTCCAAAAGGGTCTTAGGTACGCAGACCACACTTGAGAAGTGCTGGTACAGAGCGCCTAGACTGATAAATCAGGTGAACACTCTATCCAGAGTTTGCCTAGATTTAAGCAAATCATTTGAAAAAGTCTCTTGTGCTGTCCTTGTGGAGAAGACGTAGAAACATAGGCTGGACAGCCACAAAGGAACACAGACTCAGGACGACCTCATGGTCAGACTCAAAGAATTCATTACTGTCAATTTGGAAAGAGGTCTTTAGTGGAGGGCTTTTCTTGGGATCTGTCCTTGGGTTCTTATTTAACATTTTTTATCAAAGACTTGACTAAAGGCGTAAGTGGGATGCCTATCAAATTTTCAAATTATCCAAAGCTAGTAGCGATGCCTAACATTTTAGATCACAGCAATCCTCAATTTAAACTTGTAAAGGATCTCAGAGGTCATGAGACCAACTCCTTTCTTCATTCCATAGAGGAGAAACCTGGCACTTGAATCAAGGTTCTGACTCCAAATCCACAATTTCCCCTACTATCTCACAGTGCCTGTCACTATATAGATCCTCTCAGTACTTACTATACAATATCACACTTGTCTAATTCAACCTCACAATTATTTACTGAGAGGCTATTAGGAGCAGGGTCTTGTGTTGAATAGGATGCAGTGAAGTAAAATAGAAAGAGAACTGGTTCTAGACACAGAATCAGGATCCAAAAAGGATCTTTACAGTTAAGAATGCCAGTCCAAAAATACTAAGATGAAATTTAATAATGTTAAATGAAAGTATTAGCAAAAACAAAAAGGGTAAAGTCTTACCCTTGAGTTAAAACAATTAGCTCCACAATCACAAGGTGGGGGAAGTGTGACTACACAACCATTTGTCTGAAAAAGAGGTTTTAGTAGACTGCAAACTCAATAGCCATCAACACTCTGTTACTGAAATCCAAAAAGATTGTGGAATCTTAGGTTCTGTTGAGAGGCAGTGTTCAAGAGTAGTGAGGTTTAGTTCCTTTGTACCCTTCTCTGGTCAAGCCTATCTGTAGTACTGTGTTCTGTTTCGGCAGTGATGAGGTGGAAGGCAAAAGGATGCCACAGAACCTGGAGAGCATGCCATACCATGTGAGGGCTGGTTGAAGAAATGTAGAGTGTTTTATCAGGAATATGGGTGAATGGAGGGTGGTGACTGTAGAGAAGGAGAGGTGCTGTGAAGCATCTGAAGGGCTGTCATGTGGAAGAGGGACTACATGTGTTCGTCCCCAGAAGACAGAACGAGGAAGTGAAGAGTTTGTGGGGGGCAGATCTGAACTTGCTGTAAGGGAAATTTTCCTAGCATTCAAAGTTAGACCAAAGCAAAACAGGCTGCCATGGGGCATGGCTGCTTATCCTTCACTGGAAGCTTCAAGCAAAGACTGGAGGTAATATGTTTGGGTATAAAGTAGAAGGAACTCTGGTTCAGGTGATGCTTAGATCAGATGGCCTCTGTGGTTCCTTTCCACACTAAGATTCTATGGGCATTTATAGATGTTGTAAAAGGCTACAGAAGACAGCCTGATGGAGGGAAAAACACACTGCAGTGAGAGAACATAGCACCAGCTGTATCACTGACAGGGGAGTGGGATTTGAGTCAAGCTGCTTTCCCTCTTAAGGGTCTTTGTTTTCCTTACCTACCAAATGAAGTCCTGGACTTGAAGATGACTTAGTTCCCTCCAACTCCAAGCTTTCTTTATGGGCCACAGAGTTTTATGGTTTACAAAGCACTTTCTGCACAATACTCTTGGGAGATGGGGACTGAAAATATGCTTCTTTTATAGATGAGGAAAATGACGTTCAGAATATGACTTGTCTAGGGTCACACAGGTAAAGTGCAAGATTAGGGTTTAAACTTACACTTGGGTTAAAAAAATGAACTTCACAATACAAAATGGGGCACAAGTTACTATATTATAGTCAGTGTTAAGCCAACAAGCAATTTATTGTCTTGTACCATGTGAAAAATAACAATGTGACTCAATGGTGTGACATGACAGTCAAAAATGTCATGTTACCTAAGGGCAACAGGTAGAAATTGAAAAGAGGTAGGTTTTTTGGATTGATAGAAGGAATATCTTTCTAAGAATCAGAGCTATCCAGTGGGCTGTTTCAGAAAGTAATGTGCTGCTTTTTATTAAAGGTCTTTAAACAGGAATTTTATTATTGCCTTTTGTTTTTATGCCAGCCTCTTTCCCTTAACCCTCATTCTCCCAATGTTGTCTTTAAAGGAAATACAAGCATTTCGACAAAACCAACGGACGCACTGTCTCACAGCACACATCACATTCCACCTCTCCATGGAAAAGAGGAAGGCCTGTTTCACTATTAGCTTCCCAAAATAAACATGATTTGAATGCCTTTGAGTACTGTTTTCTTTTACATTTTTGTAATCACTGTGTATGCTGGTCTCCTGGTTTGCTTCCGCATTACATCAGTTCACACAAATCTTCCTAACTTTTTTCTGAATTCCTTATTCTTAGTTGTTTCCCTACATAGAAATAATATTCTATCACACTGGAATGTCCCAATTTGCTTAGCATTCCTTAATTAATGGGGGCTGACTCTGCCTCTAGTTCCTTGCTACCGCAAAAAGCATTGCTATAAATACTTTGGCATGTATAGGACCTTTCTCCCTGATTTTGGCCTCTTTGCTCTCAAAAAAGGAGGGGGTGTTCCTAGGTCAAAGGAAATAAAGAGTTTTCACTTGAGGTTTTTGTGATGGGGCTTCAGCAACCTGCTGGGGACACTGAAAAGGAAATTCTGTACTGGTTTAGTTTGGACTACATGGCTTCTGAGGTCCCTTTCAATTCAGATTCTGTGACTTAATGTGAGAGCTGGGGCTTGATTTCAGGGGTCTACCTGTTCTGCCACACTGAGGCATCATGTGTGTGCAAAGGTAGCACAAATAGCAGAAAGAATTAAGAGTTAGGAGAAGGGAATCTGGATCCCAACTTTTAAGGGAATTTATTTGAACTCCACTGGTTGTGTATGACCTTGGGCCAATCACTTCCTCTTTCTAAGACTCAGTTTCTTTCTCCATAAAGAGACAACATTGTGCCGAGGATCTATGCTAAACTCACTGAGCTACAGTGCGCAGACTCCACTCTCTTCTCTTTTTTGGAAATTGTGACATTTGACCTTAATTCACAGGGTTTTGAGGAAAGTGTCCCGTAAGCCTCAAAGTGCCAAAGAAATGTGAATGGGTCTTAGTATTCTTATGTAAGCTTTTTGAGAAGGAGGCCATGAAGAGAGCAGATTCACTTTGGGGAACAACTCTTTCCCTGATGGTGCCTTATGTTGGCAATGAGAGGAGGTCTTATTTCACTCTTATTTTGATCAGCCTCTGAGACTGAACAGTTTCCTCTGGCTAGCCTCCCCTCTGATTCACGTCTGGACTTGTTCTTAGTGGAACAGCTGAAAGTGGACTAGCAGATGCAGATACAAAGTCTTGGGTTTGAATCCTGGGTCTGCTTCTTCCTACCTGTGTGACCACGGACAAAGTTCTTAGCCTCTCCAGGTATTAGTTTCTCTCTTGGTAAAGTAAGGGCACTGGACTACTAGAGTCTCTAATGTTCCAAACTCTCATGATCCTAGGATAGCCATGAAGTGGTGGGCTAGCAGTCTGGTTTTGCTTCAGCTGACTAAGCAGGCCTACCCTGGAGGTAAAGTAAATCATCCAAGATCCCTGGACATCTGGTGACATAGACAGGAGGGTCCAGTGAATGTCAGTAGCCTTTCCAGCTGGCTGCTCAACTATTGAGTTATTCACAGGGCCTCCCAAAAAAGACATCTTTCCCACCCCCTAATAGTGCATGGCAGGGTGAGCTGTTTGCCTCTGCCTCTAATGCTAGCTTCAATCTTCTCATGTATACTTTTCTTTCTATTCTGACTCAAGGAAGGCTGAGGAGGGCAGGCTGTATAGCCCCAGACCTTGGCACTGACTTCTTCTGCAAGGATTATTACCCTGGTTCTGACTAGTGAACAATTTACTGGAGGGATTCATCATCATGGCCTGCCTAGAAGATGCTAGCAGAAGTGTGTCTAGGGCTACAATGCAACAAGTCCTGTGACTATACTTAACCCATCTTTCCCTAATTCAGTATGTTGTCCTCTTACAGGCCTCCCCATAGTATTTACTACTTACATGCCCATTATTTGTAAATATGTCATCCTTTGTAAATATTCCCCAAGTCTGCTTCCTACTTGCCCTACTAGCTACAGATGGATGATGGTTCTGTGGAAGCAGCTTGGAGGACTGCTCAGAAGTCCTGGCTTTGTCACTAACTTTCTACAGGACACAGAGAAGTCACTGACCCTCACTAGGTCTCCATTTCCTTCCTGTCATGTAGGGGCAGGGATTATAGCTCCTTCTGTGTCTCTAGACTTTTAGGAAGACCAAGTGGCAGAAAAGACATGGAAATGTTCTGATGAAGCCCCTGAGATGCTACGGTACGAGTCTCTGATATCACACCCAAGTTATGAACAACTTTTACATACAAAAGACCACCCCAAGACTCCCCCTGCTGACACCTTAAATTTCATAGACCTAACTTCATGTCTGGATTCAATATCTTGCCCCTCAAATCTAAGTCTTCTCCTACTTTGACTATGTCTGCTGATGGTGTCTCCAGTTCATATTGGTTTGAAACCTAAAAGTCACCTTTGACTCTTGCTTTTCCTTTTATGATTACATCCTGTGGACTTTACCTTTGCAAAAATAAAAATAAAAATAATTCCTTATTAAGGGCCTACTGTGTGCAGAGCACTGTGTATAAACACTGAGGAAACAGTAAAGTTTAAATTAGGCAGGATTCTTTGCCCTCATGAAACTTATAGCCTAGTTAGGGAAAAGGCAGGTGTGTGTGCATATGTGCACTCACACATATATGTATATATGTATATATGTCTTGTATATAAAAGGAAATGAGTCATAGTAACAATTTTATATGACAAAAATATTACAAATGGAGTACACACACACATATATGTCACAGTAATAATATTACATGACAAATGTAATATTACATGACCAAAAAGGTGGTGCAGTAGATATAGCACCAGCCCTGAAGTCAAGAGGACCTGTGTTCAAATCCAGCCCCACACACTTACTAGCTGTGTGACCCTGGGCAAATCACTTAACCCTAATTGCCTACAAAACAAAAACATGACAAAAAAAAGTGTCTGTAACATCACATGACAAAAGTAGTATTACATGACAAATATCTCGGAGAGGTGCAAACAAAGTTCTGTAGTGAAGTGTGAGGTGAAGGAAAGCAGGAGAAACTTCCTGGAAGCTTTAAAGGACAGGGAGAAATTCAAATGGTGATGCAAGGACAAAAGGTATTCAAGGTGGAGGAACAGTAGACAATTCATATAGGTTTTAGCTGCAAGTCGGAGGTAAAGTCTCAGTACTCAGTAGATAGGAAAGAATCTTCTCTAGTGTCATTTGCATTGATAAAATTGTACTTACTTTTTTTTTTGAATAGTTCTAAATTGTTCTCCAGAATGGTTGGATCAATTCACAACTCCACCAACAATGCATTAGTATCCCAATTTTCCCACCTCTTCTCCAACATTTATCATTTTCCCTTTCTGTCACATTAGGCAGTCTAATATATGTGAACTACTTGGTACCTCAGAGTGGTTTTAACGTGCATTTCTCTAATCAACAGTAACTCAAGTTGGGAACTATACCCAAAGGGTAACCAAACTGTATACTTTTTGATCCAGCAATGTAACTATTAGGTCTATATCTGAAAGAGATCATAAAAAAGGATAAAGGATCAACATACATAAAAATATATATAGCAGCTCTTTTTGTGGTGGCAAAAAATTGGAAACTGAGGTGATGCCCATCAACTGGGGAATGGCTGAACAAGCGGAAATATATAAATGTAATAATACTGAACAATAAATAAGAAATGATGAGCAGATTTCAGAAAAACCTTAAAAGACTTAAACTGATGCAAAGTGAAATGAGCAGAAGCATCAGAACACTGTCCACAGTAACAGTAACACTATGAATGACTTAGCTCTTCTCAGCACTACAATGATCCAAGACAATTACAAAGGACTCATGATGGAAAGTGCTATTTGCATCCAGAGAAAAAACTGCTGGACTCTGAATGCAGGGCAAAAGCATCTATTTTCACTTTCTTCATTTTTGTTTCCGGTCTACTTCTTCTTTCACAATATGACTAAAACGGATATGTTTTACATGATTGCACATATATAAACTATATCAAATTGTTTACCATTTTAGGAAGATGGAAGGTAGTAAAATTTGGAACTCAAAATCTTGTAAAAAAGTGCTAAAAATTATCTTTATATATAATTGGAAAAATACTATTAAAATAGTGATTTAGATCATTTTTTCATACTATTCTAGGTAGCTTTGATTTTTTTTCTTTTTTTTTTTTTATTTTGTAATGTTTAACAATCACTGCCATACAATTGTGATTTTATCTCCCCCACCTACCCCCCACTACCCCCCTCCCTCCCCACAACTGCATACAATTCTGTATAGATTCTACATATACTTTCCTATTGAGTATATTTTCACTATAGTCATGCTATGTAGTCAGACTAAGATAAATGAAAGAAATCGTATAACAAATCAGAACATGATACACAAATACATACACATACACAAACATGATCTGCTACAATATGTGAGTGACTTCCATATTTCTCTCTCTGAGTGTGGCAGGCATTTTGCCTTGAGATCCTCCATTGGGATTTTTTTTTTTTTTTTGGTAAGAAGTTCTTGTGTTATTACAAAAATCTAAGTCTACCAGAAAAAACTCTCACACACTGTGGTTGTTGCTGTGCATAAAGTTCTCCTGGTTCTGCTCCTTTCACTCAGCATCAGGTCATATAAGTCCTTCCAGGCCTCTCTGAAGTCTTCTTGTTCATCATTTCTTATGGCACAATAGTACTCCATTACATTCATATACCATAATTTATTCAGCCATTCCCCAATTGATGGACATCCCCTTGACTTCCAGTTTTTGGCAACTACATAGAGTGCTGCTATAAATATTTTTGTACATGTGGGACCCTTTCCCATTTTTATGATCTCTTGGGGATATAGTCCTAGTAGCGATATTGCTGGGTCAAAGGGTGCTTTGATTTTTTTTTTTCAACTGAAAACTGCCTGTTCATATACTTTGACCAGTTATCAATTGGGGAATGACTCATTCACATAAATTTGATTCAGTTCCATATATATTTGAGAGATGAGGCCTTTATCGGAGAAACTTGCTGTAAAATTCTCCCCCACTCCAACTTTTTGCTTTCCTTCTAATCTTGGCTACATTGGTTTTATTTGTGCAAAAACTGTTAAATTTAATATAAACAAAATTATGTATTTTACACCCCATAATACCCATAATACTCTCTATCTCTTGTTTGGTAATAAATTCTTCCCTTATCCAACAATACCTAGAAAGCTATAAAACTGTGCATGCCCTTTGATCCAGCAATGCCACTAGATCTGTATCCCAAAGAGATCAAAGAAAAAGGAAAGGGACCTATATGTGTAAAAATATCTATGACAGTTCTTTTTGTGGGAGAAAACTGGAATTGGAAACTGAGGGATATCCATCATTTTGGGGAATGGCTAAACAACTTGTAGCATATGGTTATGATGGAGTATTACTATGCAGTGGGAAATGACAGGTGGTTTCAGAAAAACATGGGAAAACCTATATAAACTGATGCAAAATGAAGTGAGAAGAACTGGGAAATGATGGTGCACACAGTATACCAGCAATGTTGTAATGAAGATCAACTGTGAAGGACTTGGCTACTCTGATCAATACAATGATCCAAAACAATTCCAAGGACTCATGACAAAAAGATGCTATTCACTGAGAGAGAGAGAGAGAGAGAGAGAGAGAGAGAGAGAGAGAGAGAGAGAGAGAGAGAGAGAGAGAGAGAGAGAGAGAGAGAGAGGGAGGAGGGAGGGAGGGAGAGAGAGAGAACTGATGAACTATGAGTGCAAACTGAATGAATTTTCTGGGTTTTTTTCTTGCTTTTTTTGAAATATGGCTAATGTGGAAATGTTTTGCATGATTTCACATGTATAATTG
Source organism: Notamacropus eugenii (assembly GCF_028372415.1). Lineage (NCBI taxonomy): Eukaryota > Metazoa > Chordata > Mammalia > Diprotodontia > Macropodidae > Notamacropus > Notamacropus eugenii. The sequence continues at coordinate 97,077,161 of NC_092876.1, forward strand.
ATATAATATTGCTTGCCTTCTTAATGGGTGGGGAAGGGGTGTGAGGAAGAGGATTTGGAACTCAAACTTTTAAAAAGAAAAGAATGCCAAAAACAAATAATAAAAACAGAAAGACATCCTTGTTTTACCCCAATCTCATTGCAAAGGCCTCTAGAGTTTATAATACTGAGTCTTTCTTAAGGCAAGGTCTATTTATTCCTTCAGTCTTAGCATTTTTGAATATAAATGGGTGTTGTATTTTTGTCAAAGGCATCTTCTGCGTTCTTTGGTATAATAATATGATTTTAATCTTTTTGTTATTAATATGGCCTATTAGGTTTACAGTTTCTCTAATACTGAACTAACTCTACATTCTTGGTATAAATGCAACCTCATCATTATATTATTATTATACTATATATACTATATATACTATTATAGCCTCTTTGATAAATGCTATTTAATATTTTCCCACCAATATTCATTAGGGATATTGGTTTACAATAGGAATTCTTATCTTGGGAATCTACAGACTTGTCTTTTAAAAGATTTTGGTAACTATGTTTTGATATGTATTTTATTATATCTGATCTGAAATATTCCAAAGAGTCCATTGGCTTCACCAGACTGTGAAAGGGTCTATGACACAAAAAATGTTAAGGAATTCTAATCTATAGTCTTTTTTTCTTTACTGTCTTTCCTTATGTTAAGTATCTATGTATATTTGGTATCAGGGAAGGAATGACAGGAAGCAACATGTGCCTGGCATGTCAAACTACTACTATCATCTTGACTACCATCTCCCTTAAGATCCTAACAGAGACAGTCCAAGAAACACAAATCCAAGAACCTTGCAAATAGCAGTCTCTCCACCCCAGCTACCAGAACTGCTTCCAGTCTCCAGAGTTCCAATTAAAGAAGGAATCACTGTGCAGAGGGGGGTCTACCTTACTCATAATCACCAACAAAAACTGATGAACAACTACCACCAAATGGGCAGATAAGCACAAGAGCCGTAAGAATAGCAGTACCACTGCTATACCAGACCATGTGTCCTGCTTCCAGACCAGCCCTCACAGCCATGATCTAGAGGAATAACTCTTATAGAAAAGAAGCCAGCAATCCCCACCAAATTCCAATCAATGATGCCATGGGATAAGTAAGCCAGTTCAGCTGAAGTAGCATGTCTCTCTCTCTTGAGGGAGAAATAGAAGGGAACACCTGCCAGGCAAGTTGAACCATTACTGCCATCAACTTGACCATCAGCTCCCCTCAGATCCTAACAAAGATAGTTCGAGACCCTGAATCAAAAGTCTTGGGAATAGCAGATGCTAAGGCCACAGATGTTAAAGACCCAGGGGAAAAAAATGTTCTTGCTATCGAAGCCTAACTTGCAACTGAAACTTTCCACATGTATTGCATCCCCTATTAGAATGCGAGCTGCTTGAAGCGGGGGATGTCTTACTTTTCTATTTATATCTCCAACACTTAACACAGTATTTTGCAGTGTAGCAAATGTTTAATAAATGCCTGCTTCATTCATCCTTTCTCATTTTTCAAATGGCTTACATAATGTTGGAACTGTTTTATTCTTTGCATGTCTGACAGATTTAGCTTATAGTACCATCTGGTCTTCCTTTTCCCTACCCACTACTTTGGCTTATTCAGTTTCTTTTTCTGAGGCTAGATTATTCAAATTTTCTCTCTCTTGCTTTGTTAATGTAGATATTTTAATATTTGTAAGTATTCATACATTTAAGTCACATTATTAGTTTTGTTGGCATATTGCTAGGCAAAATTATTTCTAATAACTTCCACATTCATTGTGAATTTTCCCTTTTCATTTAAAATTTATAATTTTGGTTTTCCCCTTCTTAAAAAAAGTCAGATAATTTTTTAAGTTATTAATTTGTCAATTCAGTGGATCTTTTGCTTTCACTTTTGGTATTCTTTTCTTCAATTTTCAGTATTTTTACTTTGGCGTTTTGTTGGGGTTTTTTATTTGTTGCTTTTTTTTAAATTGCAGACCCAATTCATTGATCTGTTCTTTTTTTTTTTTTTTTGGGTGATTAAAGTGATACAAATTATACACCTATCAATTTTCCCCCCAGGACTTTGAGGATGCTTTGGCTGCATCCCCCCAAGTTTCTACATTCTTAGTCTTTGATGAAATTTTCTTTTGTTTCTATAATTTATTCTTTAACCCACTAATTCTTTAGGACTGAACAATTTAATCTCTAACTGAATACTTTTTTCAAAGTCCTTTTTGTTTATTTTAATTGTGAACAGTAAAAGATGTGCTTAATATTTCCATGAACAGCTGAATATATTCCTTCCTAACCTATTCAATATGCTCAGTTTTGCAGGGTAAATTATTCTTCATCGTAAGTCTCCATTTCTTTTACCTCTTGGAATATCCTATTCCAAGATTTTCTTTTTCATAGTTGTAAGCTATAAAGTCTTCGGTGAACCTCAGTGTGGTTCTTTCATGTGTGAATATATTCTGATTGTTAGAAGTACTTTTCTTTGATCTGGAAGGTATGTATTTTGGTTATGAAGCTCCTGGTACTTTTTCTTTTGGGGTTTCTTTCTTTATATATATATATATATATATATATATATATATATATATATATATATATATATATTCATTTTATTTATTTAGTGTTCTACAATCACTACCATAAAACTTAGATTTTTTCCCCCCTACTACTCCCCCCCCACCTCCCACCCTCCCCAAGATGGCATACAATTCTACATAGGATCTACACATACATTCCTACTGAATACATTTTCACTATAGTCATGCTGTGTAGAAGAACTAAAATAAATGGGAGAAATCATATAACAAACCAAAACATAATACACACACATAAAAAAATGATCTGCTACATTCTGTGATGGAATTCCATAGTTCTTTCTCTGGATGTGAAAGGCATTTTGCCTTAGAAGACCACTGGGAATTTTTTTTTTTTATGTCCTTGCATTGCTATGAAGATCCAAGTCTACCAGAAAAAATTCTAGCACACTGTGGTTGTTGCTGTGCACAAAGTTCTCCTGGTTCTGCTCCTTTCACTCAGCATCAGATCATATAAGTCTTTCCAGGCCTCTCTGAAGTCTTCTTGTTCATCATTTCTTATAGTGCAATAGTATTCCATTACATTCATATACCATAATTTATTCAGCCATTCCCCAATTGATGGGCATCCTCTTGATTTCCAGTTTCTGGTCACTACAAAGAGTGCTGCTATAAATATTTTTGTACATGTGGGACCCTTTCCCATTTTTATGATCTCTTGGGGATACAGTCCTAGAAACAATATTGCTGGGTCAAAGGGTACACACATTTTTGTAGCCCTTTGGCCATAGTTCCAAACTGGGGGTTTCTTTCTGAAGATAATCAGAGTGCTACAGGCTTCGGGTACTCTGGGAGGCTCTGGTCACCAACAGTAGACTTCTAACAGGTTAATCTCACTTGCACTGGCTTTTCTGACAGTACATAGACTTTCTGTTGTCTGTCTGTACAGTCCTGGGATGAAAGAAGGCACAGAGAAAGGCACTTTCTGCACTCTCTCTCTGAATTTCTTGATCATTATTCAGTCTGATGCCCTTAAAAAAAAAACTTTTATAGAGCATGTGTGTGAGAGCTGGGCTCCTCCAAGCATGTTCCCCCCAAGCTGTCTTAGCTGGCTCTCTAACTGGTTATGTGTCCTTTATTCTACAGAAACTGAGTTGAAGTTCCAACTCAGCTATTTGCTACCTATATGACCTTGAACAAGTCATTTGACCTCTGGATCTCAGTTTCCTCTATATGGAAAAGATAGGAATAGAATGAGATGATTACTTGTACTCCCTCCTATCTATAAATGAGTTTATTACAAGAAGCAAATGAAAAATGTAGAAAGCATTTTATAACATAAAAGGCTACAGAAATAAATATGATGGGGTGAGAAGCAAGTTTGTGTTCAACCTCAATCTGAGTCAGGTAGAAAACTCCTCATCTTTCAAATCATTTTACCTCTTTTAACTCTAGGGTTCTGGTGTTATCTCCAAATTTTCCCAAAATATCCCTCTCCCTATTCATGAGCATCCTTGTAGTGAGTTCCACAACCAGAGGGAGGCCTCAGACCTTTCTATTGTGGTCATGGTAATGGTTGGCCAACCTTGGCTCCTGTGCTGTCAGAGAGATTCCCTACACCTAACCTGTCTCCCTCTCTTGTGTTTCCTTCTGAAGAGGTTTAAAAACTTCCCATAAAAAACAAATATGAAATGCTGTAATTAATAGCCAATTCCAAGCTAAGCCAGCATTGCTACTAATAAACCTCAACACTTACAAAAAGAACAATAAATTCTTTCCCTCTCCAGGTCTGAGGTGATATTTATACACGCACGCACACACACACACACACGCCTGGTGCACGCTTGTGTGTGAGTACTCATGTATGTGAATACATGTGAGTGTGAGTGTGAGAGTGTGTGTGTGTGTGTGTGTGTGTGTGTGTGTGTGTGTGTGTGTGTATTTTCCTTTATTTCCCATCCAGGGAGGGGCTGAATAATGAACTGCGTGCGTCAGGGAAGATGAATCTGAGATACTAGGGAGCAGTGCAGTAAAAAGATTAAAGTGTTATTATTGTTGGTTTTTTTCCCCCATGGTCCATTGTGACAGCTCGGCCGTCATCTGTAAAAAATGTCTTGGCGAGAGATAATCATCGGAAACTCAATAAAGCGTCAGGGGGAGCCTCGGCCCCCATCAATCACTGGGTGCCTGGAAAATTTCAGCCCTCTGTCTCCCTTCCTGCTATCCATATAAATGTCTCTAATATATTTTGTTCAGTGTGTGGGACCCAGCCCTGATTTGGAACTTTTGATGAAAAAATATTTATACACAAAATATGTAAATTTTTTTTTTAAGACAACTCACAACAACACAGGCTCTTTTCCACTTATTCCTACCCTCTCCTTCTTATTTTTATAAATGCAACAGAATTTATTCTTTTTAATAAAACATGTCAACTAGAGAATTAATACAACTTACTGCCCTAGCCTATCTCCTCCACCCAACAAAAACATATTGGTTTGAGGAGCTGAAGAGAGACAGAAACAATTAACTTCATTGGCTGATATATTTTGTCTAAAATAAAGTCGACCAACATGCATTATGCATTGACATCCTATTGTTCATTGGCACAGTGAGCAGTCATGAGGCTCCTACTGGAGAAGGTAACAGTGCTGATTTGGGGGGAAGGAAAAGGAAGAATGAGGTGGTCCAAATGACTCTTGGACTGAGCTGGCTGCTGGCCTGGCCAAAGGCAGAGGTTCTATTCAAGCTGGTGCCTGTCGTCTAACTATTTTGTCCATCCTGGCATTAGAGTGGCAGACACAGCAATGCTTCAGGTTTCTTTGGCCACCAAGCTTGCAGAGCCATGTGGGGTTCTGTGACTAAGCTCAAGAAACCGTTCTGTGCCTCTGGTTCACATGAGTCTCCCACCTGAATATATGACTGATTTCACTGTTTGGCGCTGCTCTCTGGGATCATGCAACAGGGTTTTGTAAACTATACACACACACACACACAAATAGATAAAATGCATGTGTGTGCATACATATATGCATGCATATGTGTGCACACATGTATGTGTCATCATGATTTTTCTCTCTAGGCCTCAGTTTCCCCAAACTATAAAATGGGAGAGCAAGGAAAGCAGATTCCAAGCCTGATGTGAACAAAGTATCAAATAGTAACCTTAGATCAAATTAATAGAAGCGTTTCTCTCCTTGGAGAGGTGGTGGACTATGGAGTTAGAAGGTGGCATATATCACCAGACAAGGTCCATGTGTGGGTAGATCTTCTTTAATTGTTTTTCTCTGTATCAGGGAAGGTTCAATAGGGATAGTAGTAGGACATGGGTGTGAGATGGGCAGTGTGGTATATCTGGAAATGACTGATGTGAAAATAAAAGGCATCAATAAAGCTCAAAATATCAAAGAAATTTAGTTGTCTTTCAGTGTTTGAAAGGCTGTATATGGAAGAGAGATTATACTTGGTCAGCAATGGGGGGAGGAGTCCTAATAATTAGAGTGATCTAAAAATAGAATGGGCCACGATAGAAATGAGTGAATTCCCTGTTCAAGGAGAGCTTCAAGAGGAAGAACACCAGCTTTAGGGTCTAAAGACTTAGGTTCAAGTCCTCAGCTTAGAGTAAGTTTACGTACATCATTTCACCTTTTCTAGTCTTGGTTTTCTCATCAGTAACATGATGGGGTTAGACTAAACCTCTAAGGTGCCGAGATCCCTTGGACGCTCATTCTGAAATCCAGTTTGTTGGACAAGATGCTCTCAGAATTGTCTTCTATGAGATTACAGGATCCCAGGCTTAAAGAAGACTAATATCGCACATAAATTTAGCATTTTAAGGTTTCAAAGCCCTTCTTCCCTTCCTGCATCTCCTTTGATGCTTTTAACAGTCTTGCAAGGTAGGTAATGGTAAGCATCATTGTTCCATTTTACACATAAGGAAGCTGAGGCTCTGAGAGGAAGTCTGAAGTCACTCAGCTACTACATGCAATGCTGGGACTCAAACTCAGGCTCTATTCCCTACTCTGTGATGGTATTTAACAGCTTTAAAAAAAAAAATTGTTATACTGGTTTTTTAACTCTTAGTATTTGAGTCTTAATTAGACACCTTCCTCCTCCTCAGGACCCTTCACAACTTTTCAGTGTCCTTCCTAAAATGTGATGCTAACCTTCCCAGTCAGACTGTGAGCTTGAAAGTAGGGCCTGACATACTACACAGCATCCAGCAAAAGACTAGACAGAGAGCAGGAGGTTGGGAAGTATTTGCCGAATGTCCAGCCAAATTCTTTAATGCAGGTTGTGCAGCTGGCAGGGGTAGTAAGGTTCACCTCACAAGGTGAACTTAAAGTTGTTCTATGTCCTTGAGTGAGTTATCTGATAAATGAATCTCCTTTCTATTTGCAAAATGGGGATATCACCTTCTTCAAAAGGAGGGTTCTGAGGTTCAAAAAAGAAAATATAGTACAATTTTTTTTTAAACAATGTGAGTGATTGTTACGTCTATGAAACATGGACTTATTTACTAGTCCTAGTTATAAAGTGGACTCTGGTGACAGGGAAGGATGTGAGTGGGGCAGGGGCCCCAAAGTCCAGCTAAATTAGGTAGGAAGGGCTGCACTGCAACCTGTGGGAAGCCCTAAAATGAGAGAATCTTCATCATTAAAATAGTAATATCTGACTCTTCTTTAGTGTTTCATAGTGCTTTAAATCATCTTATTTAATCTCTACAATTACTCTCTCAAGCAGGTATTCCTGTAGTACTGATGGGGAAATGGAGGATAAGAGGTTGGCTGCCCACGATACTCATACAGATAGGAAGGACTTCTCACCAGCAGTCCATGCCTGGCTCCGCCCGAAGTCTGTTGATTTTTTGTACCACAGATGCCTACTGAGGACCAAAGAATTTCCGAGTTCAAAGGCACCTCAGAGTTCATCTTGTTTAACCCTTATCTAAAGCAGGAATTCCCTCTGTTACATGTACACCAGGTGATCAGACCGCTTCCAGAGGCAGAAGCTCACCACTCCACCCAAGGCAGCCCCTTCCACTTCTGGACACCTCTGATGGTTAGTTAGAATGTTCTTACACTAAGTTAAAAAGTATTGTAGTTTTTGCTCCCTGCTCTGCTCTACAGGGACAAGGAGAACAATTCTAATCCCTCTTCCCATTATGCTACTTTAGATATTTGAAGACAGCTAGTGTGCAACACATACCCTCATCCTCAAGGCTCCTGTTTTCTAGGTTAAATATTTTTCAGTGCTTCCAACCAATCCTCAGAGGGCATGATGTCCCATTAATTTCTCATCCTGGATCCCCTCCTCTGCAAGACACACTACAGTTTGTCAGCACTGTTCCTAAAATATGGCACTCAGAACTGAACTCTGCTTCAGAGAGGGTCTAATCATGGCTGGAAGCAGAAGGTCTTGCCACCTACCTCATTTTGGGCATCACACTTGTATTATACAGGCTAAATCTGAATCTGTTCTCTTTGTTGTCATCTTAGGTCTTCTAGGTTTCAACAAGGCCTGGGAGACCTGCCTTTCTCCCCTGACATACTCTGTTCAGTCCTGCCTTGGATTTTCAGTAGTATAGAACCCTTACAATGGCTAGCTCACAGTGTTTGTTTAAAAGGTCCTTAGGACTGAGAAAAACCCAGCTAATTCCTGCCTTCTTTTTACAACTCTGTCCCTTACTTCTCTTTTATACTTATAAGCAGGACTTGGTAAGTCACAATCAATTAACAAATGTACAAGTAGGTAACGGGGGGCTCTGCTGGGTGCTGTGAGGGATTCAGGAGAGATGCATATGGCATGTCCTCCTCTGTTCAGGGCTTTATATATTTTTATTAATCACAAGAAAGTGATCATAAGACCACAAGAAAAAAACAAGTGGATGAAGAATGCATATTGATTAGATTTTAACCTCATATTTTTATGGGCAGAGAGTCAGTGTGGCATAGCAGATGAAGAGCTGGCCCCAAAGCTCCTGGTTAAGTCCTTCCTGTGACACATTCTGGCTATGTGATCATGAAGAAGCCACTGAATCTCTTGTTGCTACAAAAAGTTCTCTAAGACTGCAAATTGCAGAGAAGGTATCAAGCTATACTGGTAGAGGGAATTTCCTATACTTAACAAATACCATACTAATCACAGGTCCATTTGCTATCCTGAGCCCATCAGCACCTTTGTCTTGGAAGGTCAGCATTTATTTCTATAGTGCTTTTAAGATTTGCAAAGAACTTTGCAAATATTATCTCCTTTTATACTTAAAAACTACCCTAGGAAGTAGGTGCTATTTATTATCCCCATTTTATAGATAAGGAAGCTGAAGCAAATGGAGAGGTTAGGTGACTTGTTCTGGGTCACTCAGCTAGCAAATGTTTGAAGCTAATCTGGACTTGGGTCTTTCTAAGTTCTGCACTCTATCCACTGTTCCTTCGTGTGCTGCAATGGACAATGAGGAGAGAAGCTTGGGCTGGATTTCACTGGAGGAATTTTGCAATGCTTTCAACAATCTCAAGTTAGTCCTCACTGCAACAGCCCAGTTCTTGAAAACCAATATGTTCCTGGTAACGCTGCCCATCCATAAAAAACAGTATCTCAATCTTTGTAAGAACCAAAATGACAGAAGCTGACCAATGATGTGTAGAAGAACTATAAGAAATAGCATATCAAGGGAATTGGGGCCCAGTATGGGACAAAGGTGGAGTCATAGGACCTCAGTTCAGATCTCTTGCTTTGTAAATTTTACTAGCCACGTGACTTTGAGCAAGTCACTTAACCTTACTAGGTCTTCAAAATTAGGGGGTTAGATTAGATTTAATTAAGGTCCCCTTTTGGCTTTAGCTCTATTATCCTATGCATGACCAGAAGAGGTGGGGATACAGCAAAGATGAGGAGTAAAAAATGTACAACTTCCATTGGTATCAACAAAGAGCAAACAACCAGACTATGGAGGTGGGTACATCTTCTGTGGCGGATTAGAAGGAAAAGGTAAGGAGAGGTTTTGGGCTGCACCAGTGGAGGGAGTAACCACATTGATGAAATCAAGGATACAAGGACTGAAGAATATTCCCATTAGGGAGACAAAATACATGCTAATAAAATAAACACAAAAATTGTGTCCAGACAAATGCCAATTAAATGGAACGCAGAACGTCACATAATATTCGGTCTGGGAGAGTCCTCAGACATCATCTATATCTACCTCTAAAATATTCTCAGCAAAGAGTCTGTCAGTCTCTTCTGGAAGATTCCCAGTGGAGAAGCCTCACTCCCTGCTGAAGTGAGGGACTGTTCTGGTGGACATCTGTAGTAGTCAGAAAGTTTGCCCTTATAGCCCAGCTGCTGCTCTTAGCTCTGCCCTCTGAACAAAGTCTGTGCTCCCTTCTCTAGAAGAGTTCTTCAAATACTTGAAGTCAGTGATTATGTTTCCTTAAGTCTACTCTTCTCTTAAGGCTAACTCCTCCCCAGTTCAACATGCCCTGTGTCCTCAGCCAAATCACTTTCTGAGCCTGAGTTTCCCTATTTGTAAAACCATTAGAGAGGAGCCCCATCCTCACCATGACCTCTTGTTCTTCCAACCTTCAGTCATCATTCCCATTTCTGGCTTAACTTTCTTCCCTTCCTAATCTTGATCCCATAGTTAAAACCAGCTTGATGTACACTGTCCTTTACACTCAAATCCTTTTTGCTTCTTGTTCTATTGCCAAACCCCAAGCCTAGATTATTCTCTACTACCTACCTCCCACTTCCTCTTACCCCATATGCTACTTAATGATGCTGGATGTCATAACCATGCTGACTGGATCCACTACAAATGATCTCATCTCAACCAGGCCTTCTCTACTGAAAAACAAACCTTTAATTTTTCCCTAAATGATGCTCACATTTCCCATAGTGGCCATTTCGAAACTCTTCTCTCCTCAAACTTCTTGACAGAGGGCTTTCTTCATATTTTACTGAGAAAACAGGTTCTTCTCTACATCTTAAACTCCTTTCTGCCCTCCTTTACTTCCTTCTTCCCCCTTCTCTCTCTGCTTCAAACTCTGATGAAAAGATGGTCCTTCCCCCCACCAAGGTCAACCCCTCTCTGTTTGTATCCTTGATCCTATCCTTATCCCCTCCTGCCGTCTCTGGCAGATCATAATCATTTCCTCTCTTCGATCTCTCCCAATATGCTGGCTCTTTCTTCATTGTCAGCTACAAATATGTGCAAATTTCCTCAGTTAAAAAAACAAAAACAGACAAACCAAAGCCAAACCCCCAAAACTATCATATGACTACCATTCCCTTAAGCTATTATCTATCTCTCTCTTACCTTTCAAAGCTAAATTCCAAGAAAAAAGCTATCTACACTTGTTCCTTCACTTCTTTTCCATGAACTCACTTCTCAACCTCCTGTATGTAATTTGGCTTCCAACCTCATCACTCAACTGAAGTGGCTCTCTCCAAAGTTACCAATGATCTCTTTAACTGTCAAATCTGATGGCTGTTTCTCTTCATCCTTTTTGACCTTTCTCTGTAATATCTGACACTGCTGACCATACACTCCTCCTGGAAACATTCCCTCCTGTCCTATCTGGTCTAAGTGGTATAGTATTTTGTAGTATTTGTATAGCCCAACTATTTCCATAGTTAGGAAAGCAAAGCAGGTTTTTCCCCTGCTCTGAGCTTAATCTGGAGGGTTCCATACCAGTCATTGGTGACTCTAGCAGGGAAGTACTGATATAAAGAAGTGGCTCACTCTGCCTTAGTCATTCATTAGCAACAACCTGAGTGAAAGGTCAAAGGACAGTAGAATCTTGAGTCAGCATTGGTTCTTTACACATCTTTCATCTCTGTGCCTTGACACAGGTCATCCCCACTACCGGAATGCCCTCTCTGCCTTTTAAAATTCTTAATAACTCTTTTCAAAGCTCTGTTCACAATCATTTCCTATGAGGCCTTACCAGATCTCCAAAGCTGTTATTTTGCAAATACCTTGTAAATCCTTTGGGTTTATTTGTCTGTATATGTGTTGCTTCCCAGATAGAATCTAAGTTCTTTGTGAGGGCTGAGACTTTTTGGTTTTCCTATCTTTTTTCATCTAGAATAGTACCTGACACATGTGCTTAATAAATGCCTGTTGACTGACTGGCTAAACTAGATAGATTCTAAGAGCCCCTTCCAGCCGGGTCACTCAAGCTCTTGTCCATAGTGACACATCTAGATTTGGTCTTTCTGCAACTTTCCCCACAACCACAAGCATACTGTTTCTAGTTCTGACCTTTGTGGCCAAATGGAAACCATTTAATTGCTTTATCTTCTTTGGATTCTAGAAGATAGATATCAAGTCTTCTGCTAGTATGGTCTTCAGTCCTTTCTGACCCTAGTCTCCCCTCCCCGCTTCCCCTCCTCCCCATAAATTCTGGTTTGTCAGCATCTTTCCTAAAATATGACCCCAGAAACAAGCACAACTCTTTATAGGTGGTCTCATCAGCATAGAGAACACCTTTGTGTGACAGAAGGGAGGCCCAGAAAAAGGAAGCGACTTGCCTGCGATCACCTTTCCAGTGATCTTGGACTAGAACTGGGCCTGAAATCCAAGTATGACTCCCAGTTCAGTGCTCTCACAGAGAATGTACAAGACAGTTTACTGAGAAGTAGAGTAGTCTGGGAAAGTTCCAGAGAGGTGTTGAATACAAGCTGTACTTGAAGGGCAGGGGTGGGGCATGTACATTTCAGGCCAGTGAACAGTCTAAGCAAAAGGATGGTAACTGTAGAAAAGGTGGCCATGTCAGGAAAAGCAGAGTAAGAAAGATGGTCTTTAGGTCTACATGAAGCTATTCCAGACAGATGGGCCTTTAAATGGATTCTTTAATACCTCTGTAGATCTGTGTGACATGTCACATAAAATCAATTCTCTACCTAACCCTAATTTTTCCAGCAGCAGTTTCAGACCATTCCCTCTTCTTGGGTCCCCAAAAGAAGAACCTATAGGGTCAAAACATGTATTACTTGTGTCCCATCTCTGATGCTCTCTCTGATTTTGCTTTCATACTCTCCTTGCTGTGTTCATGGTCCCCACTCCACCCCAAGTCTCAATCCCTCCTACATAGACAACTGGAATAGTTGTCTCACTGGCCTTCTGCACCTGGCGTCAATCTAGCACTGACCATGTTCTTCCTTGTTATAGCTCCACAAGAACCAGACTTTTTAGCCTGGTATTTAGGCCCTCTGTGATTTGGCACTAATGTACCTTTTTTAGCCTTGATACAGAAGTTTTCTCCATTCCCTCTGTTCTTATAGTCAAACTGGACCACTCTCTGGCTACAGCCTGCACATTCTCATCTCAAAACTTGGTAAATGCTGTTCCTTATGTCTGGAAGGTCCTGATCAACCCTCTCTCCCTCCTTAAAACTGATATATCTTTTAAGACTCAACTTCTCCTTCATTAAAGCCTTCCCTCATAGCCTTCCAACTGGAAAGAAGCTTTCCTTACTTGCAAAAGACATGGCACTTTGTACCTTTCCTTCATGGCTACGTTACTGTTTAATATTAGTTGGATACATATGGTGAGTTTTTTTGCCCTAGACTGTAAGCTCCCTGAGGAGAGGGATAGTGTCTTACAATAATAAAAACCCAAATTTCTATGAGTACTTTAAGATTTACAAAGCATGAGACAGGTAATATATCCCCATCTTAAACTAAGGAAACTGAGATTCAGAGAGTTACTATCTGAACAAATATGACATAGATAGTGTGTGTCAAATTCAGATTTTCTGATTCCAAGTCTGAAGTCCTTTCTACTAGCCTATGGTTCCTTTTATACATCTACTTCCATAACAATGAGAACAGGGTCTTGTATACAGGACGTATAAAATGAAGGCTTGTTGAATTGACCTGAATTGGGTTGAACTAACCTAGGCAAATGGGTGGTTGAGTGTTAAGGGCTCCTAGGAGGGGAGGAATGGTACAAATAATTCCATTACCACCAGTGGGGGCTCCCAGCCACCTCCTGAACTCCAGGGCATTTGTCCACTGGCAAAGGGTGTTCGAGGCTGCATCATACTTCCCCCTATCTGAAGACACAGAGAGGTGCTACTCAGCTAAAGTTAGCAGGAGGCAGGGAGAGGAATTGGTGGGGGCGGGGAGGGGGGGGTGTCACTAAGCCTCTGCTCACAGGACAGTTTGGGCCCTCCACTTTGGTGACCTCTGATAAGCTGCAGCAGAAGGGGAAGGGGGAAAGCAAAAAGGGACTTTGCCAGGCTCGTGCCCCTCGAGGCTCATCTTTATTCAGGCACTCCTCCGAGAGGAGAGCTGATTTACAGCTGGGTTTGGCCACATTCTGCTTTGTTTTATTGTTTTAATTGTACATGAGAGAGGCGCAGGGTACAGTGTCGTTTATGACAGCCCCAGACATTCAGTTTATAATGGTTGCTTACAGGCAGCCTTTGGCTGCTGGGCCTGGAGACTTGTTTACTGTTACTGCAGATTTACTGCCTCTTTCACCTGAGGATCTGGGAGCCCTGACACCTAGCAGTCAGCCACAAGTGGTGTGGTGGCTGGCTCCCTGCCACGGAAGAGGCCAGACTTGTTCAAGGAAAATGTGCTACCAGCCCCTTCACCAGGGCCAGGCCAATCTTCTGGCTCCCTACCCTCAGTCACAGAATGTCTGTCAGAGGCGGAAGTGATCTTAACTTTATTCAGCTCTACCCCCTTATTTTACAGGTGACGAAACTGAGGCCCAGGGGTAACAAATGTGTCCAGGGTTACATGATAAGTAGTGGAGGAGGAACTCGAAGTCAAGCCTTCTGACTGCAAAGTCAATATTCTACCCACCTCACTAAGCTGCCTCACTGGAAGTATGTCAGATTACACACTATAGATGGGAGTCAGCAGAGGGAAACGTCCTTTCTCAAGGAGATACAAACAATCCCACCTGAGAGTAAAATGAAATACTCTGTGGAGGACCTGAAATGCCAGGCTAAGGATTCGTGTTTTAACGCACAGGGCATCACTGAAGGTTTCTGAGCAAGGGTACAGTCTGATGAGACCTGGGTATTAGCAGAGTTATTTTGAAGGTGGTGTGATAGGATTAGAGAAAGACTGGAGCAGAGAAATTAGTGGGACAAGAGAATGAGTGTTAAGCACCTACTATGTGCCAGGCACTATGCTAAGTGCTTTATAAATAGAATCTCATTTGATCCTCATGATAACCCTGGGAGGTGGGTACTATTATTACCCCAATTTCACAGATGAGGAAACTGGCAGACAGAGGTAAAGTGACTTGCCCAGGGTCACAGAGTAAGCGCAAGTCTAAAGTTGGATTTAAACTGAAGTCTTCCTGTCTCAGGGGCAGGGCTCCACCTGCTGTAGAGCTTGTACACAGTAGGCACTTGGACATGCACACCTAGTGCCGTTAAAGGGGATCTCAGTTTATTCATTAGTAAAATGAGGGGATGGGGCTAGAGGACCTCGAGGGTTCTTTCCAGATCTAAGCCAGTGATAATGATGACGGTGATGCTGAAGCCCTGCTTATACAATTCCATAGCTCTCTACTACCTCTTGTCCAGTTAGGTTTCACTTGTGTTTGACTCTCTGTCACCCCATTTGGGATTTTCTTGGCAAAGATACTGGAATGGTCTGCCACTTCCAAGAGTAAAGTTTCAACTTCCTTGCTCAGCATTTGAGGCCCTTGAAAATCTGGCACACTCCTATCTTTCTAGCCATACCTCACAGCACTGCCTTCTCTACACTGGACCACCTGCCATTCCCCAGTCACGCTCAGCACTCTCCGACCTCCAGGTCTTTGCTCATGCTGTATCCTATACTTGAAATGCCTTCATTGCCTATGAATGCCTACTCCACTATCCTATGACCACCTTCTCCCAGAAGTTCTCTGTGATCCCTTACAGATCTTAGAGAATATGTTAATTCTTATTGTTCTTACCATTCGTCAGGTCATATTCCTTAGCAACCTTCTCCATATGATAGAAGAGTTCTTAATATAGGGTCTGTGAACTTTTAAACCTTTTTTGAGAACTATATTTAAATATAATTGGTTTCCATTGTAATCTTAAATATTTTATTTTGTGCATCTAAAATTTTTAAGAAGGGGCTATAGGTTTCATTAGCCTGCCAAAAAGATCCATAATTCAGAAAATGTTTAAATGCCTGTCCTAGGATCTCACACATATAACACTTGATACCTAACACAATTATCGTGTTATTGTTTGTTACACCTCCAATACACTGAGTGAACATATCATGGTGAACTTGTGCAGACATGGACAGGAACTGCAGAAGACAGGAAGGCATGGATGGGCTGCAATCTGCATCACTGGAGGGACCTCAAATTCATGCTATCACAGATCTTGTATCATGTGTAGGAGTCATCCTGCAACCTAGGTCATCCTAGACTCCTTATCATCTCTCACCTCTGACATCTGAGCTATTGTCAAGGCCTACTGATTTCCTCTCTGCAAACTTTTCTCCTCCCTCCTCTGACATGGCCCTCACCCTGGTAAAGACCCTTATCACCTCTCTCCTCTGAATTGGCCTTCACTGTAGTACAGATCCTGATTACCTCACATCTGGACTATTACAATGGCCCGCAGGGGGTGGGGAGGTTGGGGGGGGTCTCAAGTCCCTCCCCACTCCAATCCACTTTCCATTTAGCTACCAAAGTGATCTTCTTAAAATACAGATCTTTCCTAAAACATGTCATTCCTCTACTCTATAAACTTCATCAGCTCTCTATTGCCTCTAAGATCAAATAAAAAGTGCTCTGTTTAGCATGCAAAGACCTCCACAATCTAGTCCCCTCCTACCTTCCAGTCTCTCCTGGGTGTTCCATGAACAAGATACTTCATCCCTTGGCTCTGGGCATTTTCTCTGATGTTCCCCATGCCTGGAATGCTCTCCTTTCTCTTAGTGACCTCTCTGGCTTCCTTTAAATTCCTCGCAAGAAGCCATCTCTATCCCCTCTTCATTTCAGCACCTTCCCGCTCATTACTTATTTCCTAATTATCTTGTACGTAATTAGCTGTACATAGCTGTCTGTTGTCTCCATTGGACTGTGAATGCCTTGAAAATAGGGTGGCTGCCTTTTGCCTCTTTTTGTATCTTCAGTGCTTAACTCAGTTCCTGATACAAAGGTGGTGCTTCATAAAACATGTGCTGATTGATTTATTGATTTGTACATGTAACCCATCTCCCAACTGGACTGTGAATTCCATTAGGGCATCAGGGACTCTAACTACTTTGTAATGCTTCCAGCTCCCAGCACAAGTGTTATGCACGTAGTAGGCACTGAAATGATCCCTGTACATGTGCTTAGGGAATTCATTCAGCAAACTTTTGTAAGTATCTGTGTTAAGGGTGGTAAGAGAGACAGTCTTTGTACTTACAAAACCAGACTTCAGGATTAGGCAAGCATGTAGAGGCATGTGCATGAAATGGGAGTGGGCTTTGGTCAGGGAAAACTTTCTTGAAGGGGGAGGGATTTAAGCCACATTTCAGGAAGGATGTTGACAATCTGGGCCATGACTTGAGGGTGTGTAAAGAGCTTTGCACACATTAAAGTCCACTATAAATGCCAGGGGTATTTTTAGTTGTTATTCTCAAATTGTGGAATTGGAGCCACATTAGTGGAGAGTGATTCCATCACGGATTCTTGAAGCCTGAAGCACATTGTTCTGATATATATCAGTTATGATATATATACATAGATATATATCTATATAGATCTATATATCTATATCTATATCTATCTATCTATATCTATATCCATATATCAGTTAAGGAGGCATCTAACATCCGATGCTTGTGGTCTTAAGAGTTGAAAGACTTGACTTTGATTTCTGGCACTGGCATTTATTTACTGGCAGTCTGACCATGGGCAACTGCTTTGAAGCTCAGCTTCCTTATTTGTAAAATGCTAATAACATTTGTTCTACCTAGCTAACCATACTGGGTTAGGTAGTGCTAGGACAGTGCTTTGTAAACCTTGAAATGTTACAGAAATGTGATCAATAAGGCCCTCAACACTATCAGTCTATCATCTCTCTTTGGCACCTAGACAGGTGAAGAGATGAGCCCAAGAGTCTGCACACTCTCCTTCTTCCCTAACCACCCATGGTTAGGAAGTGATTTCATGCCTCACGGGACATGTCTCCTATGTCCCTGGGCAGCAGGGACCTTTTCCTATAGGAGACCATTATACAGTCTTGATTCTAAGGAACTTGGCTGAAAACGAAGGACTTGGGAGTATGGCTTCGCTTCTCATTGTTCTCCGTCTCCTGCCTTCTGGAAGCCAACAAAATTATATCACTATTGATGCTGCTGCTGATTACTAGGTTCCTAAACCTGGAACACAACACAATATGATCACTTCCGGGTTATCCAGGCTAACTTTTATTGGGGGTTGGGAGGGGGTAGGGTGGTGGTGGATTTGGCTTTTAAGGATGGCCTGGATAATCCAAACATCCTATTTTCTGGAAGCCAGGCTATCTATTTTTTTTTTATTAAATATATTCTTTCTCTACAAAAGTGCCATGGGTGGTGGCTGGCCTATGGTTCTCCAGCCTGAGAGGCTCTACTGCAGTGATGGAGATGAGGAGAGGGCATGGAACATCAGAACTCTATACCTGAACTGATCAGACCCGAATTCTTGGCTCCTTCATTCACCTGGGATCCCACCCAGGGAGGGCAGTACTTGTGATACTTAGCACACGGTGTGTCTGTGTGGGAAGCTCTCTCATTATTGTTCTGGACAATGCTTCTTCTTTTTGTGTGACTCAAAGCCTATGAACAATTCATGCATTCTGATGACAACCCTAATGGAGCAGAGATGATCCCACTATTTTACCAATGAAAAAAACTAAGGCAAAAAGGGTTAAGTGACATCTTTGATCACATGGCATACAAGTCAGAGGTTGGCCTGAGGGATGAAATATCATTTTATCAACCAAGAGAAGAAGCAAAACCAATTAACCACAACAGTAGGGTGGGAGCTTCCTAAGTCTGAATACCAGCAATCTTATGTTGCAGAACCCCAGACTCTGGAGAATGGATCAAATGAGGCTCACAGGAGCTCATGGAACCTTGCAATTCAATTTCAATTTGGGAGAACCTTAAAAGAATGACCTCAAACTACTACTTCTATTTTTTACTGCAGCCCAAATGGACCACTCACAGGATTACAGGATTGAGAGCTGGAAAGGAAGTTCAGGGCTACCTCATTCAACTATCCCAAGTTATGGGGGGGAGGGGAGGTGAGGATCTAAGCCTCAGAAACTTCAAGTGACATATACAAGGTCACAAAGCTTGGTAAAGAACAAGGCCCAGATTCACTGTAAATCTTTTAACTCCAAATACAGTGATTATTCTACTTTATTATGCTGCCTATCTGCACCCAAAACACAACTAAGCTTTCCTCTTTTCATGTTTTTTCTTATGCTGTTTTCCTATGCCCAGAAAGTATTCTTTCTTTGTTGAATGAATTTCAAACTACCTTTAAAGTCAAACTCAAATGTCCCCTTCCCTCATCCAGAAAGCCTTCTCAGGTCTTAGCTGACAATCTCCCGAGAACTCCTTCCCCCTGGCATATCACCTAGCACTTTGTATGCTTCTTTCCAAAACACTAATCATGTACTATTGTATACTATTGTTATCTGTTTATAAGCCTGACTACAAACCAGGAGTATGTAAACTACACAGCCAGAGCATGGCTGGCTTTCCCCTTTACTAGACTAAGGAATCACATCTTATCTAAGTTTTGTATTTTCCCTAGGCTACTTAAGCAAAGGACATCATGAACAGTAGACACTTATAAGCATTTAGTGAACAAAGGTAGACAACAAAACACTTCCCTGGGTATGGGGAACAGCAGGAGAAGACTCCAGAGCGGTCCTTATCTCTGAGTGATCCCAGATGAACAAGAGGCACAATCAAGGGAGAAAAGAAACAGGGTGGTGAGATGGGGAATGGGTAAGGAAACAGCATGGACCAAATCACCAGTAGGCAGTCTCTCTAATTTAACATCTGGGGGGTAGTCACATGACCACAATCACTAGTTTTAGCCTGGCTCTACTAAGGAATTTTGAAATTATCTACCTCAATGTCAGAAAGTTCTGGGTTCAAGTTCTGCCTCTGACACATACTTGTTATGTGTCCCTGGTAAAGTCATTTAACTTTTTAGGGCTCTACGGCAGCTCTTTAAGAATTTATGTTGCAGGGAAGGCCCGGATCTCTACTGGCAGGAGTTTTCTCATCTAGAATTCCCCACACCATGAAACCACAGATCAGTCAATGAATCAGCAAACATTTATTAAGCATCTACTGTATGTCAGCATTGTGCCAGCTAGAGATATAGGAAAAAAAAGTTGGGATTAAAAAGATAGATATGGAAGAAATAATAGAAGACAACACTTAGCACAAAGTTTAGACAAAGAGTTACAAAAACCATGATTCTTTTTCCTGGCTCTTCTACTTCTACTTTCTTTTATCTTATCTCCTACCATTCTTTTCCCCTCTCAACCCATTTAGGGATGGGGTGAGGGGAAGTGGGGCCAGTGGAGTACTACAGGAAGGGAGAAAGACTGTCAGTTACAAGAAAACAATGAATGGGTCTGAGGCTAAGGATGTTTTTACTAAAGGGTTGTTCTTTAGCACAAGGGTGGTAGGCAGGTTCTTACAATCTCCAAGGGAATGGAATACACAGCATTTGTGGTTGTGATCTCACTGGTGTGAGCCTTCAGACAGTACTAGTCCTATAGGTTGACTCCAACCTCAGGAAGGATCTTGCCTAGGAATACTTGGACACAGCAGTGTATATATAGTGGGATAGGGAATACAAGTAGCTGCCTTTAGAAAGGTCTGAGAAAGTGAATCAGACAAACAGCTCTCCAATACTTCCTGTACCTTGCTGAGTTGATATGGACCTATCCAGCTTGAACATTTGTTTCTAAACTTGACTTTCAATGCCAACCCTGTTAATTCATTTTCAGTGCTCCAAAGAAGTCTAGATTCCTGCCTAAGCTGGGCTGGCCATTGGGTTACATTTATTTGCAGCCTGATTTGCCAGTCTCCCTAGGAAAGTATTGCCCTCTTCCAGCATTGGCCTTGGTGATAGGGGGGCAGATGCAGATTACAATTTTTCCATGCCTTCATATATTAGAAGACATGCCTATGTCTTCTCATAAAGCTTCCATAAAAGATTCACCTAATACCCTAGAGTTCTTCCTTTGGTTCCTTCAATTTCTTGTGAGTAACTAAGGCAACATTTGGACCATTTTTGTCCAAACGTGACATGAGCAGCCCCCCTCTCATTCCCAGCAGAGAGGCAACCACTACTGAAAAGCTGTTTCCTCATGGGGACCCTCTTACCTTCCAGGGAGTGGACACCCTGCTCCTTGGCGGTCTTGTAGACACTGCTGAATTCGTCCCCTAGGTTGGGATCAGCCCCTGCAGCCAGCAGAACTTGCACAACACTGAGAGGGAATAGAAGTATATAAGAAATGAGTAGGAAGGGGACCAGAAACACACAACACTCTCCCTAAGGAATGCTTGCAAACTTGCCCAGGTATAGTCTGTCACAGCCTGGAGCTGGACTGGGTAAACCACACCCAGCATCACCTCTGCTTGTCGGCTGTGAGCCAACAGTACTTTTGTTTCATTGAGGGGGCAATTAAGGAGAAAGTGACTTTTGCCTCATAAGCATGATATCAAAATCAAGATCTGAACCCAGTTTCCCTTGATCCATTCCCAGGGTTCTTTGTCAATCAATCAATCAAAACCATTTATTAAGCATCTGTTATGTTCCAGGCACTCTGGTATGTGCTGAGGATACAAAGAGAACACACAATCTCAAGGGAGAGAAGTACAACGAGGCACATAAAAGACGACACTTAAACCTTTTCTGTGCATTAGTGGCTGAGGATAATAGGAAATGCCTGCTGTAGGGGGCGGGGTCTGAGTCAAATCTTGAAAGAAGTCAGGACAACTAGGAGGTGGGGCTGAAGAGGCGGGGCTGAAGAGGCGGAGCATTCCAGACATGGGGGACAGCAAAGGCATGGTGAGAGGAGATGTAGTCTTGTGTTCAAAGAACCCCATGTGAACCAGTAAAGCTAGACCACAGAACACCATTGAGGGATGTAAGGTACAAGACAGTTGGTAAGGTAGTAGTGAGGTGCCAGATTGTGAAGGGCTTTAAATGCCAGAGGGCTTATATATTCGACCTTAGAGATAAGGGAGACCTTAGAGTTCATGGAGCAGGAGAGCGACATAATCAGAACCTAGTCTTCAGAAAAGCCATGTTGGCAACTGAATGGAGGAGGATGGATTGATGTTCAGAGAGACTTAAGGCTGTTGCTATACTCCAAATGAAAGGTGATAAAAATGTGAACTAGGATTATGGCAATATAAATATAGATGAGAGATGTCATGAAGGTAAGAACGACAGGATTCGGTCAAAGTCTTGATGGGTTAAATTAGCTTTATGGGCTGAGCTGATTGCCCAGTGACATGGAACAACAGGAAGCCAGGTCCCTATTATACCAAGGACTTTCAAAGGCTTCATAGGAGCACCCCAGTTTCCTCTGGGAAGACTACAGAGGGAAGGAGCATGTTGGGGTATCCTTGCTGAGGTGGCAGGTGTGGTGACTAGTCAAGATGAGTACATGTGGGAATGGATAGTCTAGACTATTGCATATTAGCACTTGTCTAGTTGCTTTCCCTGTACAGGCAATTTCTATACCAAGTCACTGTGGGCAGGGTCAACTGGAAAATACTGAAGTTGCCTGAATCATCCCATGTCATTAATATTAAATAATATTGGGTGCATATGTAGGAGTGGAGTGGGTGGTAAACGATAGCTCCTGCTTAGTGATGAAACAGTTTGGCATACTCTACTATACAAATTCCTCTCATAAATGTAGCTTGGGAAGAAGATGGATGGTATCTAGGGACTCAGAGTGATCATAAATTTTTTTTTTAAGCAATTTTCATGGCTGTTCCTGATGTTGTCACTGTGGTGGACTGGAAGTCCAGGCACCAGGTGGGTGGTACAGTATAATCAATCTTGACAATGCTTTTTTCTCTACTCCTGTGACCAGGACAGTTGGCTTTCTTTGGAGAGGGAGTTCTGCATAGTATTACCATTCTTTCTCAGTTACCAGAATTCTTCTTAATTCCATAGTATGGTGCCTTGTTTCCTGAGAACACTGATGGCCATCATTATACTGATGATGCAGAGTGTCACCTGGGCCAGCCAGGCTGCCTCTTATGGCACGTTTGAAAAGCATTTACCTGCTCTGTAACAAGACTGAGCTGTTACTGAGTACCATCGCCCTACATCCAGGGTCACTCATGATAAGTTGGGTAAAGCATGATGGTTCCTCTAAAAAGATTTTTAGGGAATGAGAGGCTTCTATTGTTAGATGGAAAGGAGATATTCAAAACTGGTACCACCCAGGTCTTTGTGTGTTAGTGCCCTTCATGAACAGGCTGCAGCTTTGCTGAAGGCTGAGACTTCTTCTACCCCCAAAGCTTTGCCTCCTCTGATAGATCAATGAGTCCCCCCCACTTATCAGGATTTAGTTCTTCAAAAACAAAGTTCTGCTTGGTTTACTGATGGCTCTGCTCAGTGTGAGGAACATGCACATTTGGACTCTAGTAGCCATTAATTCAATAACAGGGAATTCCCTGGGGGATAGAGTCCTGGCATGACTTCCTAGTAAGATGAGTGGAAAGCTGCATGGCTGGCATATGAGAAGGGGCAGATAAGATCTTCATCTATACCAATTCTTGGGCAGTGGGTATGGTTCTGTTCTGGCTGAGTAGTTTGGGACCTAGAAAAGAACAGACTGGACATTCAAAATTTCTCCTTTTTGGATTCAGGATCAGTGGAAGAATTTTGACATATGTGGTGCCTCCCACCACATTTAACTTTTTGTGAGACATGTAGGGCCCATTAGAGACATCACACACCCTCTACTGAACTCAATTATCAGGATGCTGCTCTTTATGAGAATAGCAGAGATTGAGGACTTGGTCTATCATCAATCTACACACAATGGTCATGATGCTCTATGGTGCTGGGCACAGAACCATATGATCCCCTTTACTAAGAATGAGGTGTACAACTTTGAAATACCAGTATGACATGATCCTATACAATATAAGACTTGTCTCTGACTTGAATTTGAATACAATGTCCTTCTTTCATTTCAGAGCAAGAGGTTTGCAATTACTGTAGTTTATTCAGGGACACAGCATTGCAGTGCTAGTCAAGTCTGCCACTGTGGCACACATCAAAGCTTTTCCAGAATATATCTTTCTTCCTATAGACTTTTCTACACCATTGCCTCTTATTAGGGTACTCATTTTACTAAGGAGGCCCAAGTTTGGGCTCACTATCACCACATTTTGTGGGTTTTTCCTTCTCCATTATCAGCCCTAGGAAGCTGGCATTGTTGAAGACTGCTGAAGACTAAAATGGACATCTGAAACTGAAAATTCATCATTGTATCCCTAATTATTAAGGCTGGATATCTTCCTTCCCCAAAAGCTATATCTTTAATTAGTTGGTGTTAACCTTAGGAATATGCAGTGGATAGCGTGCCCAGCCTGGAGTCAGGAAGACTCATCTTTCTGAGTTCAAATCTGGCCTCAGACACTTACTTACTATCTGTGAAGTCACTTAACCTTGTTTGCCTCAGTTTCCTCATCTGCAAAATGAGCTGGAGGATATGGGAAACCACTTCAGTATCTTTCCCAAGAAAACCCCAATGGAGTCATGAAGAGTTGGACATGACTGAAAAATGACTGAAAGATGACAACAACTGAATCATGGAAATGGGGAGGGCTCTCTGGTTCAGCATTTTTTGGATCGAGCCTCCAGGAAGACTAAATCCGATAAGGACATATTTTTGGCCCTGAGATTCTTCTGTATGGTCCAGGGAAATGATTTAGGTCCCCTTTAATCAGCAGGTCTCCTTTCTACAGGAATAGATGGTTCAGATAACTTTTTTTTAGTAATGGCAAAGACATGGAGATTTCTTTTGTTTTACTATGTATGTTTAGTTCAAGGTTTTTTTTCTTTTTCCCAATGAAGGGTGATAGGGAGAGAAAATATATTTTTCATTAACTAATTTTTACCAACAATGGTTGGTGCATTTCTTCAGGTCTCTGACCTCAGTTTATCACTGTATCAATCAGAGTTCTAAAAAGTCTCTATGAAACTATTTTTACATCATTATGGGTGATATAAATTCACCTGGAAGAAAGAGGAAAGGCCCAGTGGACCTTTGCGTGTGCTGGCAGGTCAGATGGCAATGCCTAGACATCTGGAGGGTTTAGTGGCAGGGCAGAGTAAGGCCTAGTGGCCTTCCATCTTACCAGAAAGATTATAGAAGGTGATTGCCATTCAAGCAGCCTGAGTGGCCATGTTGTCCTGTGTAGATTAAAAGAAAGGTTAACCCATCACTACTGGAACAGGGGGAGAAGGTCTGAGAGTTCAAGTGGAACAGAGACTGTGAGAGTCCTCCTAAAAGGGGGTGGGGAGAGAGGGCTGTCAGCATCCAGTCAGGATGAAGAGGAAGGACATGACAGGAGGAAGGTTCTGGTGGGGTGAGGCAGCTTCTTGTGGTGCCTGTTCCTGTTGGCCCTTTTTAGATGGGATTTGGTCTAGTGGTCTTGCTAGGGCAGAGGAAATGGGCTGGCTGGTAGGCAGGCTATATCATAGCAAAGGATAATCAATGTAGAAGATGTTGCTTCAATAACATCAGGATAAAGTCCTAATTATGTTTTGTTTTGCCTAGCATAAAAAGGCGCTAAGTAACTTGACAAATACAAGATGGGGAGGCATAATTAAGACAGCAGTTTGTGCAAAACAGAACTGGGGATCTAAAATAGTAGACTAAAGCTCAATACATGTTATCAGTTACTCTATGTAGCCAAGATAGCTAATGTGATTTAAGGGTGCATTAAGAGAGGTAGAGCTTCCTGGAATAAGTATCTGAACAGTTCCTCTGTACTGTGCTTAGACCAGGAGCTTGATTTTTATGTTCAATTCTGGATGCAGAGTTTAGAACTGACACGGATAAGCTGGGGCATGTCCAGAAGAGGGCAAGCAGGTCAGTGACAGGCCTTGAGAACTGGGTGAAGGAGCTAGGGATGTTCAACCTTGAGAAGATTTAGGAGGAGACTTCATAGGCCTGATGTGGGAGGTCTCTTGCTGGAAGTCTTCAAGAAGAGGCCATCTCTTAGGTACAGTGTAATGGAATTCTTTTTTAGGATTGTGTTCTACTAGGAGGTTGCTGAGGTCCCTTCCAACTCTCAAAACTCTGTGGGGACAGCTTGATGGTGCAGTGGATAGAGCACTGACCCTGGAGTCAAGAGGACCTGGGTTCAAATCCAGCCTCAGACACTTACCTGCTGTGTGATCCTGGGCAAGTGATTTAACCCCAACTACCTCCAAAAAAGAGGAAAAAATCCCCCAACTCTGTGATTGTGCAATCCCAGTACATAATATGAAAAAACTGACCTGATTTTAAAAGTACTACATATAACTTGCTAAAGTGATAATAAATAATCAGATACAGTCATTTATTTAGTATAGAAACCCTCTCCCCACTCATCACACCTCCAACTTAGTAATAAGTCTTAGAGACTGTTACCCGAGTCTCACAGAGGTTAGTGGCTTGCCTTATGGTCAAACAGTTTAGATTTGAGCAGAATGTGAACCCAAGTCCTCAAGACTTGTCATCCAGAAGTTTAACTACACCACCACTTGGCTTTTCTAAACATCTGTTATTAAATGGATGTTCATCTGTAAAAGTTTTCAAGTAAGCCAAAACCATTGCTCCATATTCTCTACTTAAGAAGGCATCAAAGAGTAGAATATCCTTTGGAAAGATTTATACCTAACATAATTAAAATAAGTAAAAGGTTTTGGTGTTTGAAGGGATAGGTTTCCAGTAACCTGGAAAAGCTGTGTTTGTTTTAATTCACACAAAACCTATAGACTCACAGAATATCAAAGAGAGATGAGGGTTCTTTCCCCCTAGTTTTACAGATGAGGGAAATGAGGACCTAAGATAGGTAAGTGACTTCCTAAAGGTTAGAAAGCTCTTAAATGACAGTGATGGTGTCTGAACCCAAGGTACTGTAACGGGGAAGCCACTGTTTTTCCCACAACACCACAGGCTTCCCCTATGTATGACTAAAGCACGTTTTTAGGGGTGGGAGGTAGGGTGGGACAATGGCAACTGCTAGATTTGGAGTTGGAGGACCAAGGTTTATAACTGATTCTGCTACTTATTAGCTGAGTGACCCCAGACCTTTAGGTTTTGGACAACTCTTCCACACGATAATCCTTTGAATACTTGAAAAACTATATCGTGTTGCTTCTAAGTCTTCACATCTTCAGTCTAAACATAACCAGTGACCTTCATACCACCCCGACCCCCACCCTCACCCAATATCATCTAGTTAATCAATATCCTTCCTAAAAATGTGGTTGAATCCAGGATTCAACACAGAATGCTGGATATTATTTGGTCAGAGCAAATGACAACAATGGAACTCTCCCCTTCCTCCTTTTAGATACTATTCATGCCCCTCAAAGAAGCACAATACCTTTTGAGGGAAGCCATGTCACTGCACTGACTTTTATTTAAAGTCAGGCTACTAGGCACTACATTGAAAGATGTCACAGATATGACTGCTAAGTTACTAAAGGTCACAGAGAAGCACACTTAGGGTGGATGCAAGGAAAAACCTAGAGATATCCAGTAAGATAACGGGCTACCTTGGGAGGGAAGGGCCACCTCCCGAAGAATGTCTTATCTTCAATTCACCTTACTGGGGGTATATTGTTAAGAGTTGACAGAGACTGGGTTCTCATTCATTCAGAGATGGCTTGGACTATATGGCTGTCATACTCCCTTTTGGCTCCTAGATTCTGTGAGTTTACAATCCATTAAAACCTTGAGATCTTTTCCACATGAATTTTGGTTAAACTTACTTCTCTCCCTTCTTATCCCATGAAGCTGACTTCTGGAGACCAAGGGTAGGACTTCACATTTATCTCTGTTACATTTCATTTTATTCAAGGCTAGACCTGATGTTTTAGCCTTATTTTCGGATCTGGCTCCTTTCATGTAGTATTGGTTAATCCTTCTACCTGTATCCTCTGCATATTTGGTTACTTCCTCCCTACTGCATTCAGCTAAGTCAATGATAACAACAAATAGCACAGGCCCAAGGAAAGATCCTTGGGAGGGTCCAGTAGAGACTTTCCTCTAAGTTGACAAAGATCCATTAATGGCCCTGATCCTTTAACCATATCAAGTCCACCTAACCATGCTGCTGCTCAGGCTGCATGTCCACCTAGTCCTCAAGGACAGCATAAGAGCCTTTGACAAATGTTTTCCCTGAAATATAGGCTGTCAGTCTACTTACTGAGCACAATGCTCATCCCTGCCTTGGTTTCTACTAGCTTCACAAAAAGGAAACCTGCTTTTCTGCATTCACAGCCACACAATCCTACCCTTTCCAGATCAGGCTGATTTAAAATCCAAGTGAAAAGGATGTGCTGGTCTAAACTCAAAGGGACAATAATTTGGTCAATATTTAGCTGTTCCATCCAATCACCCTTCAATTGCACCTTGGAGTCTTATGGCAGGCTGTCCCTCTGGGCAGCCCATGGCACTGATTTCTTCTTCCAGACATTTCTGGGTTCAGAGGTATTGATCGTCTCTGTCCAATCTGCAGGCAGCAGGACGTGTCCAAGCAACCAAGTACAGTCCCCTTGGCTCCGGAGGGCAGAGAATGGCCCAGCGTGATAGGGAAGGAAAAGTGATTTGGTGGGCACTAACCCAATCACAAGAAATATGCAATTCACTTTCTAAAGCGGAAAGCTAGGAAAGAGGACCTATGAGCTGGACCCCAAGGGCTCTGTACAGGCCAATGACTCATCATGCAGCCTCACAGAGGACTGTTTATATTCTCTGGGGTTCATGTCTGTCCTCAAGCACTTAAAGCACAGCAAGGATGGCCAGAACTACTGAAATGATAGCTGGGTAACTACAGGCATCCAGTTGTAATGATGGGGACTAAATGCCTACCCAGACTACTAAACCTCTATCAAATCTTCCTGATTCCTTACTGCATACTCAGAAAAAGTCAACTCAACAAATATGTAAGTGCATCAGAGAGAGGCAAAACAAAGTGCCATTTCAAAAAGGGGGAGGGTAGAATCATTATCAACTAGGAGGACAAAGGAGCAATTTATGGAAGAAAGGCCATTTCAGGCATTAAGAAAAATATGTGAGAAAAAGGATGGAGTGTGCTACACATGTTATGGTGGGACATGACAGGAGAGAAAACAGTCTATTTAGCTGGAATGTAGGGTAGGTAGAGGTGAGAGAGATGTTTGGAAAGATGGGTGGTGTCAGATTGTAAAGGAATTTGAATGCCAGGCAAAGGAGTCTAAACTTTGAAATAAAAAAATCACTGAAGGTTTCTGAACAGAGGAGTCAGTCAGTCATTACTTAAGTGGTAGTATGAAGGAATGAATTGGAAGGGGGAGAGAGAAGAGACAGAATGGTCTGTAACACAAAAACTTAAGAGTGGGACCAGACCTTAGATCATCTAGTCTACCCAATACCTGAAAATGAATAGCCTCTACACAGCCTCAACAAGAGGTCTTTCAATCTGTCTTAAGTACCCAAGTCACAGATCTTCATTACTAACATGTAATCAACCAGCAAGCATTTATTAAGTACTTACTAAGTGCTAGGTACTGTGCTAAGCTTTGGGGGATAGAAAGAAAATTAAAAACATGGTCCCTGCCCTCATGATGCTCATGGTCTAATGGGGAGAAAACATACAAACAATGATCTACATTCTCTGTCTCTCTCATGCACTCTCTCTGTATGTTTTTATGAGCGTGTATAAAATACATATGTACATACACACTCATAAAAACGTACACAGAAGTGTGTGTACACATACACACATAAACAAGCATAGACACAATATAAAGGGAAGGTATTCTCAGGAGGACTGCACTAGCAGCAATAGAATGGGAAAGACCTCTTGCAAACAGTGGGTTCTGAGATGACTCTTGAAGGAAGTTAAGGAAAACAAGGGATGGAAATGAGGAAGGAGTACTGCGGGCCCAGGGAACTGACAGCGAAGAGGCATGGAGCTGAGAGATGACATACTGTATCTGAAGAATATCTAGGAGGCCAGTGTTACTGGATTGTACAGAAAATGTAGAAGAAAAGAAGGAAGGGGCCCAATTCAGAATGACTTTAACTGCCAGAGATGATTTTTGTCTCCCCCATTAGACAGTGAGATACTTGTAGGCAGGGACTGTCTTATGTCTCTTTTTGTGTCCCTAGCACTTAATACAGTTCCTGACACACAGTAGGCATTTCATAAATGTTTACTGATTAATTAAAAAGGGAAGTTCAGAAGAAGGGTGGATTTTGGGTCAGTGAAGACTTACAGTTAATTAATCCTGAAGATGAATAGTTCTTACCTTTAATCCAACTGAAACCTGATTAACAAATTAAAAATAATGATTTCAGTTTGGGACATTCTGAATTTGAGATAACTACCAGACATTCATTTTGAAATATCCAGTAGGCAGTTGAAGATGTGAGACTGGAGCACAGGAGATCGAATAAGTCTGGATCTCTAGATTTGTGAGTCATCTGCATAGAGATGATAATTTAATTTTGCTAAATCCAAGGGGGGCTGATGAGGTCACTGAATGAAAAGAGTGTAGACAGAAAAAATAAAGAAGGCATAGCTTTGAGGTTCACCCAAAGTATGGAGGGCAAGATATGGATGAACCAGCAAAGGAGACTAAGAAGATACCTTTACAAAAGGAGGAGGAAGATCCAGAGCAGTGACACAAAAACCCAGAGAGGAACATAAATCGAGAAGGATGAGGCCTACTTGTCTTCCTAATTGGCTAGTGGAGATTCAAAGCTGTCATACTACCTTGAAGGAGATAATCTACTGAGGGTGTATTGGGCCTTGGAGTAGAACTGATCAAGTTTACTGGACAATGAATATATCAAACAAGCCTCATTCCTTCTACAAACTAGCTTGGCCTATAAGCTCCACCAGTCACCGCCTTGATCACTAGGCAAGGTAGGACCAGGGACTCTGCATCTGCCTTCCTTTGGTTGAACATGTTTCTATCTGATATCAAATCAATATTACCATTGCTCATGTGGATACGGCACGATAATTCACTGCCTTATGAATCCTTTCAGAATCCTTAAGCTATTGAATAGTAGGCTTCTTAGCAAAGTACATGTCCTACTCCTTCACACACATCTATGGCAGTCTCATTTTCCTCTATCCTACCCTTCTATTGTGTTTTTTGGAATGTCTGTTCTATTGTTAACTAACTGACCTTCATAACAGACTTGTGGCCTCCCCTGGAATTGCTTGGGTACATGTTTCCTATTTATTTATTGATGTGCATATTGTTTTCCCAGAAGAATGAATGTGAACTCCTTTAGGGCAGGGCCTATTTTCCTTTTGTCTATGTACCTTCAGTGACTACCCCATAGTAGGCATTTAATAAAGATGCACTTACTCAAACTAACATCTAGGTACCAAACAGCTCTCTTGCAGATGAGTGGTCCCTGCCTGTGATCCAATTAAAACCCAATAGACAAATTAAGCCCTGGCCTACTGAGGCTGCCTACAGTCCCAAAAGCATATATGGCTGAAAGGGTGGCAAGAAAGGCTGCCATGTGTTCAGGATGGATTGTGAAGGCATTTGGCACTGCAGGCCAGGATTTCATATGTCAATTGGGTTTTAATTGGATCAGAGGCAAGGACCACTCATCTGTAAGACTCAAGTCTTTACTGATCTGGCCAGCGTCTCAAAGGGCAGGGCTTAGCCACAACTCACTAGGAAGCTAAGTCAGTTGCAGTACGTACTTTCTGTTCTGGACACAAATAAAGGGGGTGAGATACAACCTATTGTTCAGTGAGAGGCAGCTCTACATGCAGGTTCTGGCCTGGGCCTTGTCTGTGACAGTGACAGTCTTTAAGACAGCTCCAGCCAGTAAGGCCTGAAGAGGAATTACCTCACTACAAAGGAATTCTCAATGCAATATGATGTTTTGGAGGACATTTCCCCCCTCCACTAGGTTGAAAGAACACAGGACCTTTGA
The DNA here is from genome assembly GCF_028372415.1 of Notamacropus eugenii. Classification (NCBI taxonomy): domain Eukaryota; kingdom Metazoa; phylum Chordata; class Mammalia; order Diprotodontia; family Macropodidae; genus Notamacropus; species Notamacropus eugenii. The sequence continues at coordinate 97,108,907 of NC_092876.1, forward strand.
TGGGTACCATAAATTCCAAGGAGAACATGAAGGCATTCTCATTCTACTGTGCAACTTCAGTGGGGGTAAGGGAAGACAATGCATACATGAATAAAAATTAATACAGGATAAGGTTTTTTTTGGAGGGAAAGGAGAAGGGCACAAGCAGCTGAGATAATTGGAAAAGGCTTCATATAGAAGAAGGCAATTAAAAAGGAAGGAATCAAAGGAGTTTAATAAGCAAGAGTGAGGAGGGAGGGCATTCCAGGTAGGGGGACAGCCAAGGCAAAGGTGAGGAGATGGGAAGGGCAGAGTAGAGCACAGAGATAATTCAAGTCTTGATTCAGATCTGCTAGAAACCCATGTTGTCTGCAGGTATGGCACCTTTCCTGATGCAAACTTGGTGAGAATACAGAACTGCCTGATATTGGATATCTGGTATGTATGTATGTATGTATGTATGTATGTATGTATGTATGGAGTATGCCCCAAGATCAAGACTCAAATCTGCCAGAACTTGGAGGACAGAGAGGGAAAGAAATCTGGCATGGAACAAAGCCCTGTGGCTCTGATTTGTGGGAAATGTGGCAGGTCAGAACGCTGTTTCTCTCTTACAAGGTAGTCCACAAAATTATAATTTGTTGAAGAAGTTTAAGAAGCCTTAGAGAACATCTAGTCCAACGGATGAGAAAACTGAGGCCTAGGGATGTTCAACGACTTACCCAAGGTCACCCAGCTAGTAATATTGTGAGGATCAAATCAGATGAGGGATGTGAAAGCACTTGGAAAAGTGCACAGTGCCAGACAAATGCAAAGCATTGAACTGTTACCAATAATCATTTGATTTCCCATTGTCACTGCAAAAGACTGAAGAGGTTGGACAAAGTCATGGGATCTCAGTCAGAAGGGCTTTCTGTACCCTGCCCCCCTCAACCTACAGATGAAGAAACAGAAGCCTGTTCCATGGAGAGTCCCCAGGCTGCCCCATCTTTCTGTCAGGAAGAGGGATCTCAGAAATATGGGCTCTATCATTTAGCAGGGGAATCTCAGAAACCTTCATTGGAAAGTTCATGCCCCTGTTCCTCTCACTCCCAAGGGGCAAAAGGACTTGAGGGGGGAAGAATGCTAAATGACTCTGATGGTGGAGAGGTGGGTAGAGCCGTGGGTAGAGGTTGGCAATGACCTTTAAGGTCTCTTACTCTAAATCCTATGACTCCAGAGCAAGAGTTGGAAGAACCCTCATGTAAGAGATGCCAATAATTAGCTGAGTTACATAGGGCAAGTCTTCCCCTTTTTGGACCACTCCCTGGTCCCTTTTTTGAAATGAGGGGGCTGGGCTACAAGATTGATAAGACCCTTCTACCTCTAATGTTCTTTGATTCCACGACCTCCCAACCTCATCTCAATATCCTAAATCATGGACCCACAGGGGATAATCAGTTCTGGAATTTGGCCACAGAGAATGACCTTGACCTGAGAAACGATACTCATGGCCTCAGATGTTTCTATACTGAAGAACAAAGAAGAACTAATAAATGAGAGACCTTAAATTTAAGGATGTAAATATGATTCCACACATATTACAACGACTTGGTGCCACAAGACTACCACAAGGAAAAGGTTCCTTATCAATAGATTAGGTAGAAGGGAAGGACTAACAATGTACATCAAGAAGACAGCTATGTGTATGGAAATCCAAGAAGCTGAGAGGGACTACAGTAAGGAGGGTGCATGACTTAAGGAAAGAGAAATAGAGGCAGTATTTTGATGATAAAAGCTGTCACAAGCCAATTAGTTGAAGGAATCTGATGACATGTTTTTGATGGAAATCACAAACCTGGCACAGATAAGTAATAATTGTGATGGAGGACTTCAACTATTTGGATATCTATGGAAGATCTCTTTCTGCTAACAATAGAGCAACTGATAAATTCTGGTCTTGCTAATCACTTCAACTTTTATAACAGATAACATATATACATGTATATACATAAAAAAATAAATACACACACATATAATGCCCTGGATTTAATCCCTAGCATCTCTGGGCTTTGTCTTTGGGTGAATCAATTCTATTTGCTGGGTCTCGTTTCCTTATCTGTAAAATGGGCAAGGGAGAGGGAATAAGCATTCATATAGAACCTGCTATGTGCAAGACACTGTGCTAAGTACTCTACAAATAGTTCATGTGATCCTTCAACAACCTTGTGAAGTAGGTGCTATTATTATTATTACCGTTTTACAGTGGAGGAAATGGGGAGTAAGTGACTTACCTAGGGTCACACAGCTAGCAAACATAAGAAACCAAATCTGAACTCAGGTCTTCCTGACTCAAGGCCAGATGCTTTATCCACTGCACCTATCTAAAAGCAATCTAAAGCTATCTAAAGGTTTGAGATGACCTCTGAGGTCCCTCTAGTGCTAAATCTATGATAATATGAAACCAGGGTGAAGGAAGCTAGCCTGGACCTGGTTCAGACTAATAAAGAAGAACTACCTGAAATGTAAATGAGAGAAACCAAAAGAAAGAGTAACCGTTAGAATGAGGGAAATATGAGGACGAGACTGCCCATATACATTTGGCTGTTCTGTGTCTTAGATTTTAGGAGATCAAACTGGAAAGAACTAAGACAAAGAATAAGGAGGATTCCTACAGGTGGTGCAGCAGACAGAAAATGTGCTAGGTGTGAAGTTGGAGGATCTGGGTTTGAATCCTAGCTTTTCCACTTACTGTCTGTGTGACTTCAGACAAATCATTTAACTGTTCTGTTTCTTTATCTGTAAAAGGCAGGGACTTAGAACAAATTATTTTTCTTACCTTTTTCAAGCTGTGAATTTCTGACTTATGGGAGTGGAGTTTCTTAAGAATGACATTCTGAAGATTTAGGCACAAATGATTCTGATGCAGAAGAAAAAGGTAGTAGTTTCAAGAGACCAACTCACCAAGGAGCTTGGGTTTAAAGACAATGCTTATAAGCGATGGAAAGAATTGAGGACAAACATAAAAGAGTGGTGTGGTACTTTTAAGGTTACCACCAGGAACAATAAAGCTCAGAACAAACAGGCCAGGTGAATCCTAAGGACAACACAAAAAAGGCATTATTTTAAAACCTATGTTGGGGAACAGAGAAAATCAAAAATGATTAGGCTCCCTGCTTGGGAGATGGAAAAGATCGTGATAAAGAATTATGGAGAGAAAGCAGACCATTCCATTCTCATTTTGCTTTTATTTTCACTAATCTAACTCAAGGTTATTAGCCAAGACAAAGGATAAAGCTGTTGGGAATATCTTGGACTTCTGAATTTTACTAGTTGTTTGATGATGAGTAAGTTATAACCTCTTGGAGATTCATACAAATTTCTAAGGATTATAAATGTATTAAAATACAATTTAATAGTAATGAAATAAAATGCATGAATATTGCGGTGGGGTTTTGTAGTGCAAAAGATAAAGGGCAGGACTTGCACCCCAAACAAGAAGAGGTACCCTAGGTTCAAATTCTACTTCTGATGTTGTGAAAAGGCAAGAAAAACTTGAAAGAAGGAAAAGAAAAACTGGAAAGAAAAAGAAAAAGTGAATTCCCCAAAGTGGTTTTAAATAGACTTCCAAACAACAAATCACTGGGAAGGGTGGTTGTTTTTTGTTTTTGGTAGTACGGTAAAGAATTGGAAAAGTAGATTTCCATTGAATGAGGAATAGCTAAACAAATGAAAGTAATGGTGTATTACTAAACCACAAAAAATAAAGAATATAGAGAAGCATGGGAAGACTTATGAACTGATGCATAGTGAAGAAGGAAGAACCAGGAAAACAATAGACACATTTCTTCAAAAATGTAAATGGAATACCAAAAAAATTGAGCAATTAGTACAGTACCTGGGACAGAGTAGGTGCTTAATAAATTTCTGACTTCCTACTGTGTAAATATAAAGACCAAGCTCTGACCCATAGAAGAGATGCGTTAGTGAACCTCTCTTCCCCTTCTCTGCAGAGATGGGGACTGTGAGTAGCAAATACTGCCTTTGCCGGTAGGATCAGGTGATGTGTTGTTGGTCAGTTTTGATGCACTACTTTTTTACGCTCTTCCTTATTCTTTGTCAGGGGAATGAGAGGAGATGATGTAGAAACGAAAGAGAGCAGTTAAAAAAACTTTAAAAAAAGTAGGGGGTAACAAAATGGGCTATGCGTGTGGCTATGAAGGAGTTGATAAGAAAAAAGCCAACAACCCAATCTGAGGGTTCTAAAGAAGTCCCAGGCCCATGGTTGGAAAGGAGCTGGAGGGAGGTGAGGGTATTAGCAGATACCAGGTTGGGAAAGGTTTAAGGCAGGCAGAGGATGAAGTCAAAGTAGTCTAGCAGCACGGACATCTCCACTTGAGAGGGGGTTTCAGGAGAGAAGCTGAGGCCTGACAGAGCTTTTATCCTCAGTCTTTGGGCTCCTCTGTACTCCATATGAAGCCCAGGGGAGATTATCTTGTCCCAGGATCATAGACTAAAGTGAGAAGGTAGGTCAAGTAGTATAATTTACTCATTTTGCTGTTTGTACTTTTGTTGTTGTTGTTGTTTTTTAAGTGGACCAAAGACACCATAATACAATGGCTGAGGTCTTGACTTGCCCACGAACTGGATTTCAGTGAGGCAGAGTTGCACAAAGTCATCAGCCTCACTCTCTTTTCCTGAGTCATCAAAGTCCAGTGGTAAGATAAAAGTCAAGATGACTGGCGATGGCCTGCGAAGCAGTGGATGGATGACCTCAGCACCTTTGATGTCTGACTAAGCTCTAAGTGTTCCACAGTGTCTGCTCTGGCTACCTTCATGACCATTAGAACTGTTCTCACCCATCCATTTTGCTGGGAAGAGAGTCTGTGGGTTATTTTCAAACTGGTTTAGCCCATCTGCTGAGATGTTTAGTAGATTATGGTTACTGTGCATGCTACTGCTTCTTGGAGCCACAGGTGAGAGGTGGGTGGGTGAATCAGTTGGACACCAAAGGTGGATGAGCACCCTTGAAAAGGACTTGGCAAACCGTCACATAAGAAGTGCTAGTCCTCTTGAACATTCCATATATCCCTCTACTCATTTTACAGATAAGGAAACAAATAAGTTAAAAGGCCCCTTCCTCTGATTTGTCTTTTTCTCTTGGAAGGGTCCCCAGGCCAGTCATGCTCAGTGCTTCATTCCTCTCTGGGTCCCTGATCCTGTTTTTCCCTCCTTCTTTCTCTATCACGCCTCCACTTGTGGGTAATTCTTCTCCTGTTTTCAGCTTCCTTTCATGTTTTCTACCCCATTAAAATGTGAACTCCTTGCTGGGAAGGGACTGTCTTTCCCCCCCCTTTTCTTGGTATCCTCAGTGCTTAGCACAGTTCCTGGCTTAACTGTAAGTAAGAGCTTAATAAATGATTTGTTGTGGTTATACAGCTATTTAGTGACAGATCTTGAACTCACTCCCAGGTCTCTTGGTTCTCAAGCCAATGATTTTTTTTTTCCTACTATACCATGTTGCTTCTATCTCTAGGTAAGTTATTCTCAAAATGTGGTCTAGGGACCCTTGTGGGTTCCCCAAGACCTATTCACAGGGGGAATCACAACATCAAAACTATTTTCATACTACAACTAAGGTGTTTTGATGTCTGATACACTACATACTGACATATAACATATAACCCAAATAAACAAAAGCTCTTTGGATGGGTGGGTGGGGTTCTTCAATCACTTTTAAGAGGGCAGGGTGATCCTGAGAATAGAAAAGTTTGTTGTTAGGAAGTTGAGTCTCCGTATACTGACTCCTACAACTTCTATCTGCTATTTCAGTTATAACCTTGGGGCCAAGGAGCACAAGTCTAATCCTTCTTTTACAGAGAAATGTTTCAAACATTCAAAGACAGCCATCATACTGCCCCATCACACAAGGTTTTACTTTTCAAGACTAAGAATCCCAAGTTCCTTCAAATGACTGATCTTTGTATGGCATGATCTTCACCATGGGGATGCCCTCCATGGACAGGCTCTGTCTAGTTCAGTGCTTCTTAAACTGTGGGTCTTGACCTGGGTTGCAAAAAATTTGGCAACAGTAAAAGGTTTCTGAATGCACAATGATCAAAAATTAATTAAAAATCCAACTTGTAATGAAGCTGAGATGTTTCCGGCAGGGCATGCCTGAGCTGCATCATGCAACTTCACTGCAGCCTTGGCTCTGAACGCAAAGCATGCTCACTGTGCACTGTGAGTGCACTCGGGCCACACAATGACATTGAACATTGGGGAATGCAAAGTAGGTCTCAAGTGGAAATAGTTGAAGAATCCCTGTTCTAGCTTATCAATACCCTCCCTAAACTGTGGCCCCAGACCTGAACATCCCTCCAGAGGCAGTTTCACCAGGACACCTCTCTTAGTATAGTCTAGAAACAGTGGCACATTGACTTAGTAAACCACAAATTTATATTACCTATGTGGTACTGTATTTTATTTTGTTAAACATTTTCCAATTATATTTTAATTTGGTTCAGGTAGCACTCTTTGAGAGTTTGATGCATTAGCAAAATGCCTGGAACAGACGTTGCTGTGTAGTTGTTTCTGACTTTTTAAGGAGTTTTGGGGTTTTCTTGGCAAAGCGACATTTCCTTCTCCAGCTCATTTTACAGATGGCAAACAAGTTTAAGTGACTTGCCCAAGGTCACACAGTTAGTAAGTGCTTGTCTGAGGCTTGATCTGAACTCAGGAAGATGAGTCTTCCTGCCTCTCGGTCTGGCACTCTCTTCACTGCACCACCAAGCTGCACATGCCTGGGACAGAACAGGCACTAATAAAGTTCTGTGGAATGATGTCTAAGAACGCATTAGCTTTTAGTAGTCATACTGTACTACTTCATGTCCCAATCCCCACTCCCTGCATGAGTAGCCTTACTCCTGACACACTCCCTCCTCCTCCTCTCAGAATCCTTTTCTTCCTTCAATCCTCTAGGATTTTTCCTCTATATTCTACCCCACCCCTCCCTATGTTCTCTCCTCCTAGACATATATTAAGTGCTTACTATGTACCAAGTACTGTAGTGCTAGGGATATAAAAAAAGCAAAAGACAGTACCTGTCCTCAAAAGTTTACCAAAGAAAGGTAAGCTAAAAAGAGAGCTGGGGGGTGGTGGTGGAGGTGGTGGGGAAGAAATTCCGACATGGAGGCATAGTGGAGTCTAGTCCAAGGAGTAACAGCTGGTGGGAAATGAAGAATTATCTGGTTGATGAGCCCTTATTAAATGGAGGCTTTGGGATGAGTTCTTTGCTCTGCCCTCTGATCAGAGGGGCAGAAGGTACCTGAAGATGTACGAGTACTAAAGCTAAAGCTATGAGATGAGGACATGTATCCTTCCATGGTTGGTGTGACGTAGGAGAAATCAAGTCTGGATTTAGAAGTAAGGAGACCTGGACTCTACAAATGACTTGCTTTGAGACATCAGGCAAGGCCCTTCTTCACTTCTCTGGGCCTCCATTTCCTCAGTAAAATGAAGCAGTTAAGAGTACATGGTCTTTAAGATTCTTTCCTGCTTTAACATTTAATGATGTTCAATTTTGGAAGCCCTACTTCTTTGAGTCATCCACGGTTACCAATGTGACTTAATCCCAGACTTCTGTCTCTACCTCAATCAAAGACAGGACTCACAGGCCTCTGATTTCTTGGCTGTAGCCACAGGTAGAAGAACATGTCTTTCCACAGTCAATACGCAGAATTAAAACAAAACAAAATACAGATGGTCTCTGTTCGGAATCAGAGCTTGGCCATGATCATGATCTCTGACCTCCCAGAATCTGGAGCCTGTGTAATGGCACACTTATCGGCTGACCTCTCCTTACTCACCTCCTTGCCTGCCTGGCCCTTCAACATCTGGCAGAGCCCTTATTGAGGCCCAGCTCCTCCTGGCTAGCCCAATGTTGTCCATGGGCTATCTTAAAGGTCATAAGAGTTAAAAGCAGAGTTTTCTGGTCATTGGCCATGCTTAACAGGAAGGAAAGAAAAAAGCAATATTGAAAGGTTGTACCACCTTCCTGACAGAGAGGCTAATGCCAAGATCAAGATACACAGTGAGACATACATTTTTGGACATGGCCAATGTGGGAATTTGTTTTGCCTAACTATTGCATTTATCACAAGGTTTCCTCCCCTCAATGGGGGGCAGTGGGAAAAGAGGAAGGAAACAGAAAAAATAAATGCTTGTTAACTGAAAAAAATAAAAAAAATTAAGATGAGGTGACTAGACTAGACCAAGACAAAGGAGTTATAATCTTGTTTAAAAAAATTTTTTTGGGGGGGTAACTATTTCAGTATAATTAGTTTCCTTTGCAATCTCACATACTTTCTTTTATACAGTTATAATAATTCTTCTGAGAGGGCGCCCATAGGTTTTGCCAGACTGTCTGCCAAAGCAGCCCATGGTATACAAAAGACCAAGAGGCCCTGGCCCAGAGGATCTCAAAGGTCATTCCCAGCTTTGGTTTCTCTAATTCCCGTTAATCCAGCCCTGTGAAGTTTTGAGCACTTTCACAGACTCTCTCATTTAATGCTAGTAACATTCCTGTGAGGCAGCAACTGGGCACTATCATCTCCATTTTTTACAGATAAGGAAAATGAAACTGAGAAGGGGAAGGGAACACACATTTATTAAGCATCTATGGTATGCCATGCACTGTGCTAAGCACTTTTTACAAATAGTTTCTGATCCTTAAAACAACTCTGTTTTTTCATGTGTGAGAAAACAAGAGGCAGAGGTTAAGTGACTTGTCCAGGGTCACACAGTTATTAAGTGTCTTCCCAACTCCAAGCCCAGTGTTCTATCCACTATGCTACATAGGTCATGAGTGGGAAGTGACTGAAATGGACTTTAAACTCATATTAAATATCTAGCTTCTTTCACCACATCACTCTGCCTCACTTAAGAAGAAACAATGTCATTGGGCTGCGCTGGATTCTTGATGAGTACAGGTGGAAGGAGGCTCAAGGCTTTAGGGAGGGTTTGGCCTAAGTTCTGACTGGGGTGATTTCCCTCCAGGCTTATGCAAACACCTAGTAAGACACTTGCCCATCCTGCCTCCCTCCTGCTAAGGGAGGCCTCTGACTTTGACCTGACCCACAGAGTCAGCTTGTGATCCCAATATTGGGTCTGCAGGAAGAAGGCCAGTCATGGGAGCCCTGAGAGCCAAGGACACTTGAAGAATGTTATCTCGGCACGGAATGACAGGCCAGAGAAGCCTGGGTCCTCCAAGGGCAGAAAAACAATCCTGCTCTGTTTGACGAGGGCTTTTTTGTATTTGTGATTGAAGATGTAATGCCTCATCGGTAAGAGGAGGGGGAGGAAGAGACAAGCACTAAAATTACATGAATGGTCTAAGGAAGAATTAAATCCTCAGCCAACGGTAGTTTCTGTGATTCACATTAACAAGCTCCAGGTACTACATCCGGGAAGGGATTGGCAAGTGCATGTTATCAACTCATTAGGCTAGCTTCTCCAGGGACTCTGGCCAGGCAGGGAGGACAATGCCGGGAACTGGGCCCTTCAGAGGCTGATGAAATGGGCTGCCATTTGGTCCTCAGCCCAGGAGGGAGGGAAGAAGGGAGGGGATTCTTTGGGGGAATTTCAAACAGTCCTGCCAAAGCCCTGGTGATAGGAGATACTGCTTCTTACCTCTCCTTCCTCCTCAGAACCCACAAAACCCTTTGTTCTATATCTCCTTGAGCCCTTCTCCATATAATATGCATATTACAGTCACTGTGCTTGTGCCTTACTCCTCTCCTAGACTATGAGCTTTCTGACAGCAAGCACTGTTTCATCTGAAGTTGGACTCCTCCTGAACACTAAGCTCAGGGCTCTGCATGCAGCAAGTGATTAATGTTTGTTTGAATGAATGGCTGAACAAGTAGATTTCATTACTTAAAGCTCTCCCAAGGCCTAACACAGGACTTCACAGAGGAACGTAATGAATGGATGAACAAATTAATTTTAGTAATGGGAACTATGCCAGGTCCTGACTATATGACTATCTGCTATCAAGCAGAATGAGGCTGCTTTCAGGGAAGGATATGACACAATATGATAAACGTTCATTAGACACCTACTATGTGCCAGGTATTGTGCTAAGCACTGGGGAATACAAAAATAAAGACAGTCCCACTGTTCAAGAAGCTTACAATCTGATGGAGAAATACAATTCACGAAAGGGAGAGGGAGATTCATGATGGCACCAGAGGGTGGTGGAGGGGATGATGAGCCACTGAAGGCAAATGAAGGGGAGTGATGAGGGAGCAAGAACAACAGGCCAGGAGTTGGGAGACCTGGATTCCAAACTCCACTTCTCCATTAACTTGCTGTGTGCTCTTGGAGGAGTCCTCTCTGAGCTTCTTTTACCTCATCCATTAAATACAAATTTTTTTGTATATTTGTATATTGTATTTTTGTATATTTGTATATTGTACATACAAATTAAATACAAATTCTTTCCCCTAATTCCTTCACAAGACTCTTCAGTGCATCCTGGGCCTTCTCCTGTCATCCTGATGAATATCTCATCACTGGATCCAGATGGCTCAGGAGGGGATGTGTGACTGGTGACCTTGCACAGCCCTCCCTCACTCAAAACAAAGTCAAGTGCAAGTCATGTCATCATTTCTCTGATGGCATGGTCTTCTTTGACAGTGAAGGATGAACACAACAATCTGTGAGTAGACGCAGCTGGATGAATGGGGACCCAGCTAGCTGGGTAACTCAGCTCTTCCTCTCCCCCTTCCCTTCCTTCTCCTCTCCAAAAGAAGGTAAATTTGGATGGCCAGAGGATGCCCAGTTAACTTGAGGTTTACTGGCTAGATTTCTTCTTTTCCTTTTTTCCTTTCCTCTCCTTTCCCCTCTTTTCCTTTCCTAAAACCTTAAACCTACTGCACACTGAAGCCCATAGATGGGACAATACTAGGCCTCTGCCCAAGCTCCACTTAAGGGCTGTTTTCTGGACCCTCCTGGCTTAAGAGTGATTATCAATAGTAACTGTTGCTGTTTCTCTCCCAGACTGATGTAGTTATTTTTCTTTGCCTCCCTAACTACTTCTTAAACAGACCTATTCACTGAATGGGCATTACTTCACCCTAAGTGAGTACTTGAACTGCTTCCTGGGCCATCTTCAGTCATCCTGATGAAAATCTGGTAACTGGATTCAGATGGCTCCAGAGTAAGTGAGGCTGTGACCTTGCAGGGCCCTCCCTCACTCAAAGCAAAGTCAAGTACAAGTCATGTCATCATTTCTCTGATGGCATGATCTTCTTCGGCAAAGAAGGACGAACATAACAACAAAGGCTTATTCAACCTCATTAGATATTACTGCCCTTTCTGCATGCCAGTCAGCCAAACTGACCTTCTTTCTGTCTCTTATGCACAATTCTCCATCTTAGAGCTTCTGCATAGGTTTTCCCCCAAGTGAGGAATACACTCTCACTATCTGTGTCACAGAGTCTTTAATAAGACAGAGCCCAGGGACAGCTAAATGGTGCACTGGATCATTGGCCCTGGAGTCAGGAGGGCCTGGGTTCAAAACTGGCCTTATACACTTACTATTAGATGTATGATCCTGGGCAAGTCACTTAACCCAATTGCCTTAAAAAGAAAAAAAAAAAGACAGCACCCAAGTACTATCTTCTACATGAAGCCCTTCCTGATTCCCCCAACAACTACTACCATCTTTCCCAAATTACCTTGTATTTAGATAGATTAAAGCATTTGTTGTTCAGTTGTTTTTCAGTTGTGTCCAACTCTCTGTGGCCCCATTTAGGGTTTTCTTGGCAAAGATACTGGAATGTTTTGCCAGTTCTTTTTCCAGCTCATTTTACAGATGAGGAAACTGAGGAAAACAGGATTAAATAACTTGCCCTTGGTCACACAGTTACTAAGTGTCAGAGGCTGGATTTGAACTCATGAAGATGAGTCTTCCTGATTCTAAGCCCAATGTTTTATCCCTGTGCCATCCAGCTGCCCTACCTTAATAAAAACTAAGTGTTTACTATGTGCCAGGCACTATGGAGATACATATGTAGACAAAAATGACAGTCCCTATCCTCAAAAAGTTTATATTCCAGCTGGGGAAAACAATGCTGCTGGCCTTGCTGCTGTGCCTCTCACAAGATAATCTCTTGGCTCTGGGCATTTTCCCTGGCTGTCCCCTATGCCAGAATGCTCTCCTGTATCTCTCTTCCTGGCTTTCCTTGGCTTCTTCTAAGTTCTAGTAAAAATTCCACATTCATTTAGAAGCCTGTCCCAATCCAAACTTAACCCTAGTGTCTTCCTTCTGTTGATTAATTCCTATTTACCCTGTATTCAGTTTGTTTGTACATATTTATGTGTAGTATCCACCCCCCACCCCCACCTTTTGACTTGTGAGCTCCTTGAGGGCAGGGATTTTCATTTCCATCCTTAGGATGGAAATCCTTGATACAGAGCCTAGCATATAGTAGGTGCTTAATAAAAGTTTACTGACTGGAAAGAGTTCTGTGAAGTAGGTGGTACAAATATTATTATGCCCATTTTACATTTAAGAGATTTTAATGATTTGCCCAAGGTCAGATAGCTAATAAATATTAGTCAGGACTCAAATCCAGGTCTTCTGACTCTAAGACCACTGCTTTTTCAACAAATGTCTCTTGTTAGTTCCATATTCAATTCACAGAATGTTAGAACCAGAAGAAACCTCAGAGATCATTAATGATTCTAACTGACTTGTTTTACAGAAATGAATTTAGCTTATGGGTGGCCCCAGTCAAGCCTCTCTATACTTCCAGTGGGTTGTCCTAAAACCTTGAATGGTAGAAATGACCCCTTTACACTCCGCTGCATTATAGCCTTCAGGAGCAGAGACGGCATATTGTGAGAAAGCACTCAAAGGGGACAAGAACTCAATCTGGACATTTACCAAGTGTCCACAAGGATATCGGGCTCTGTGCTCAATGTTTCTTCAAAGAAGTGAATCAAGTCCCTGTTCTCAGGGAGTCTGATGAGGATTTACACCATGCCTTTCTCCTTAACTCAACTATGTCCTGTTTATACAAAGAAAAAGAATGCCTCAGATTACAGAATCCGCTCATTTTATAGAAGAGGCAACTGAGGCTCACAGAAAGGAGATGACCTTTCCAGAGTCACATGATCAGTAAGTTGCAGAGCTGAGGCTTGGGCCTAAGGCTCTGAACTCCAAGCCCAGTGTTGCATCATCTTATCGGCCTCCTGCCTCTTCTGAGCTTTGGTGTTCTCATGTCTGACACTGGGATAATATGACTGGGCGGCCTTTGTTTCTTCTGATTCTGAGACCCTGTGGTACCTGTGCAGCTTTTACCATGGGCCTTCATGCAAGGATGAAATGGGATAATCTGCAGAACAACATGAGGAACTATGGTTCCAATTCCTTCGGTACTTCATTTTTCATATGGCCCCTTCCACCTCATCATCAGAAGCAGGATTATCAGCCCCTTTCTATAGAGGACACCAAGGTTCAGAGGGCTGATGCCGCCACACTTCCATGTAAAGGTGATTTGGTACTGTCTGGAAGCAACTCTTCCAAGTACCTGAGAAAGGCTTATGAGCCCATCTTTACTTAAGTTGAGAGCAGGGATATGGGGGCCCTGAGGGAGGGCTCTACTGGAGGAGTGATTTCTCAGTGTGCAGCTGAGTTTCCTTCCAGACTTGGTCTTGCTATCTCCGCAAAGCTCTGTTCTGGTTCACCAGGCTCTTGGAATGGTCAACAATCGTCACACTCCATCGCTGATCAATGTCCCCAAGGAAAGGTGGGAGGCTCCCAGGCCATCCCTCTGCGGACAGGCAAACAACAGGGCCTGTGGCTGCCTGGACATCAAAGGTGGTCAAACAGACCCAGTGCCCCACAGCCCGCCGCCTGCTAAGTCTGACAAATGTCATCTGAAGAAGCATCCCCAAGGAGGTCATGACTTTCTGCTTGTCCCGGCACACATCAAAGTTGGTACCACACACGAACTCGGCACATGGATTCGAATCGTGCCGCTCGACAGCGGATATTCATCCTTTGTGCTTGGTTTTAATCCTGTGTTTTCCCAAGTAATTAAGCCTTTTTGCTTATGAACTTGTGACTAAGTAAAGCATCGCTGAGAGGTTGTAGCATCAAAGCATTTTCTACCGTCTGTCCCATGTTTGGAGAAATTGGATTTCTTTCTCTTTTCAAATAAAAACTAATTCAATTTAGTTATAGGCTGGGCATATTTACAAGGGCCTTTTAGGGTTACAAGAAGTTGTGGCTGCAGCCCTGAGAGAGATTCAAGCTTCAGTTGCTTACGGTCAAATAAGCAAGCACAACATGGTAAGGATAGCATAGTCAAGTCAAAAAAAGTGTGCAGAGAAAGGACCCTGCAGGGGACTGTAGTGTGTCATCCTGAAGGTGCAGCCCCAGGCCCTTCTAAGGTACGAGTCCTTCTACAACATCAAGGAGTGGTTCTCTGGACCTCATCGGACAGTGACAGGAAACTCATGATAGAGCCATCGAGGCCCCTTATTCCATGATAGCTCATACAATTTAAAGTTGGGATCAAATGTAGAAATCATTATGGCTCATTTAACCTATAAAGAACTCAGGCCTAAGGAGGGTAAATGACTAGCCTGAGATCACACAGGGAGTGAACTGAAGGTATGAGACCCTAATTCATGTTTTCTGACTTCAAATCCAGTGCTCTTCCAAAACACCACAACACTTTTAAACGTGCTAATAGTTAAGAGGCTTATGTTTACCTTGAGCTAAAATCCGCTTCCCTGTAACACTGATGAATCTCCTCACCAGCAAGTTCTTCCAACGTTATCTAGTCTACCTTGTAACCCGAGTAAGAAGCACATCTCTACAACATCAATAAAAAAAGCCTCCACTTGAGACACTCAATGATCAGCAACTCACTGTTCCCATTGGTCCTAGTTCTTGGACTGCCTGGGCCCAAGCAAAACAAATTTAATTCTTCTGCCACACAACAGCCCACAGATATATGAAGATGGGATCAGTGCATCCTAACTCTGCTCTCTGGAGGTCAAACAAGCTCAGGTCCTCCCTCTGAGCCCTCCTCAGGCTCATCATCCACTCTTTACTACCCATGACAGTGTTCCTTGCTTCCTGTCCCATCAACTCAGAGTGGGGTACATGGTAGCACTTAATAAAAACCTACGTTGAACTAAACTGATTTCAATTCTGCCCAATGTGGGAGATGAAATAGAAGATCTTCTAAGATCTTTCCCATGCATTTCAGATTGGTTATATTTGTAGACATGACCCTCCAAGAATCTGCTTTTGACTTAATGGTGGGTTTAGTTAGGCAGCTAGGTGGTGCAGTGGATAGAATACCAGTGCAGGAGTCAGAAGCACCTGAGTTCAAATCTCACCTCAGACACTTGACACTCACTAGCTATGTGACCTCGGGCAAGTCACTTAACCCCAATTGCCTCATCTTGGGTCATCTCCAGTCATCCTGATGAATGTCTGGTCACTGGATTCAGATGGCTCTGGAGGAGAAGTGAGGCTGGTGACCTGCACAGCCCTCCCTCACTCAAAACAAAGTCAAGTGCAAGTCATGTCATTATTTCTGTGGTGGCCTGGTCTTCTTTGGCAATGAAGGACAAACACACACATGGGGGGTTTAGTTAACTGATGACTGGTAACTCATTAGGCCTCAGCCTAGGCACATCTAAAAGTCCTAAATAACACAACAGCAGATTAGGAATAAAAGAATACATATGAGCTAAATGTGCCCATCATTATGCCAGGCTCACAAAAAACCATTTTCCAGTGGCTCCTAGGTAAGACAACAGATATGAGGCTAAATAAACAACTTATAGAATATCAGCTTTGGAAAAGACTTAGGAAGTTTCTAGCTGAATCCAGAGCTGAGCAGGAATACCCTACACAACGGATGTAATTAGTCTGGTGTCCTTGAACCTGTTTTTTTTTTTAATATTGTGATAACTGCATTTCAATATAATTGATTTCCTCCGTAATGCTATGTATCTTATTTTATGCATTTAAAAACATGATTCTGAGAAGGAGTCTTTAGGTTTCACCACGACAAAAAAAGATTAAGAATGTCAGATGTACAAACATTACTGAGAATGGTCATCTAGTATCTGCATAGG
Organism: Notamacropus eugenii; assembly: GCF_028372415.1. Classification (NCBI taxonomy): domain Eukaryota; kingdom Metazoa; phylum Chordata; class Mammalia; order Diprotodontia; family Macropodidae; genus Notamacropus; species Notamacropus eugenii. Next base: position 97,125,035 of record NC_092876.1, read on the forward strand.
TATATACCAGTTCCATTCAATTCAACAAATATTTGTTAAGGGGCTAGGTGTAAGGAATAGTTCTAAAAACTGAATAAAGTGACTATAACATAGAGAAAATTACAGGAGTGACTTAATCCTAGAATAATCTCCCCCTAACATCCCTCTCCCCTCCCTACTATGATGGCAGGTATCTCATTCAGGGTTTTCAGCCCAGATATATCCCACAGTGTGCCTTTTCAAAAGGGAAGAGGGGATATACCTCTACCCTATAGAATACAAAGGGAGCATTGAGAGCTATGACAGCTGTCACGGAGGAGGTGGTGCCAGCTTAGGGAAATTAGCAATGCTCAAAGCCAGCTAGGTCAGCCTGAGAATTCAGAGTAAAATGCTGGCATCACTGGACAGGGCCCTTCACAGAACTACTCAATGAATACCTGATGGGTTGATTTGTGAACCTGAAGATAATGAATTGACTGATGTTCACGAAGTACCTACTTTTACAGAGGAAGAAACTGAGACTCAGAATGGGGAAGAGATAGGCTAGGGGCAGAGCTGGGACTCAAACCTGTCTCTCAAATCCATTCTTTTCACCACATGAAAAAACGCAAGGAAGCACAATGTAATGGAAGGAACAGTTGCTGGAATAGGAGTCAGGAGAATTGTTTTTGAGGTTTACCTCTGACACTGAGTCAGAGTGTGTGACCATGAGGAAGTCATTTAGCTATCCAGGCCTCAATTTCCTCATATGTAAAAGGAGAATGAATTATGACCTCTAAGGTGCCTTGCAGCTTTAGAAGATAACTAACCATCTAATAGAACATGTAACCTCTTTCATCCCCAGCTTCCTCAGTTTTTAATGAGGAGAGCCATACTTGAAATACCTCCTGGGACTGTTGTGATGATTAAATAAGAATATACACATCAGAGCACTCTGCCAATCCATCCACCCCCTCCATCAACAAGTATTTATTAAGCACCTCCAATGTGCCAGGCACCGTGCTAGGTAACAAGGAGGCCCTGACATCCTAAGAGGGTGGGATAATATGTACTTGTGGAAGCACTTACAAATCAATACAAAGTAAACATGAAGGGGTAGGCAACAGCACAAATTCTGAAGTGCTAAACAGATGTCACTTACTGTATCAGAGATGGGGTACATTTGACCTCAAGGCCACATGGGGCCTTCTATGTCCTCGGGTGCGGCCTTCTGACTGAGTCCAAGTTTTACAGGACAAATCTTTTTATTAATGGGATTTGTTCTGCGAAGTTTGGATTCAGTCAAAGGGCTGAACTGGAGGACTTAAGGGCCACATGTGGCCTTCAGTCTGCAGATTCCTCTTCCCTGTAGTATGTTTCAAGTAAGTACTCAGTAAGTGAGTCACAGAGTAAGTGCTATGGGAAGACTGGAGCAGTCAGAGAAGGCTACCAGGAGGAGGGCCTGGAAGTACAAAGGGAAGGAGGCAAGTAGCATGCCAAGCTGGGGGAATACCCCCCACCTCCCCATTTCAATCAAACAATTCAAGAAGCATATATTAATATCTACTCTGGGCCAGGCACTAGGCTGGGAGCTGGGGAGACAAAAGCAAAGCTACATGCTACTGGGGGGTAGAGAGTGATGAGCAGAGTGTGTACAAAGACAAATAAGTAGAAAATATATACCAAATACTGGATTTGGGAGGTTTTGTAGGAGGTAGCACCTGAACTGTCTTGAAAGGATCTAGAGGATCTCAGAGGTAAAGGTGAAGAAGAACATGAGTCTTCCAGGGAGAGGGTACAGATAGCCTGTGTAACAAAATGGAGATGGGAAATGGAATGCCACAGAAAGGAATAGCAAATGGGGCAGTTTGGCTATACTGAAGAGTGCACGAAGTCAGTCAGCCAATAAACATTTATTAAGCACTTGCTATGTGTAAGGCACTGTGCTAAACACTGGGGACACAAAGAGAGGCAAAACCCAGTCCCTGCTCTTAAGAAGCTCATAGTCTAATGGTGGAGACAAAATACAAATAACTATGTACAATCTCTGTACAGGTTAAATTTGAGATAATTGAGAGGAAAGGCACTATAATTAAGAGGGATCAGGAAAGGTTTCCTATAGAAGATGGGATTTTAGTTGGAAGCTGAAGGAAGCCAAAGAAGTGATGAGGTGGAGATAAGGAGGAACAACATGTCAGGCACGGGGGACAGTGAGGGGAAATACCTGGAGCTCAGATGAGGGTCTTGCGGGAGAACAGCCAGGAGGACAGTGTCACTGGATCAAGTAGTCCAGGTTTATTGTGGGGGGGGGGAGGGATAAGGGGGAGGGACGGGCGGGGTTTGATGGTGCAAAGTGTAAGAAGACTGGAAAGGTCTTTAAATTTTCAAAGGCTTTGTCCTCTCATCTCCACTTTGAGTTTCTTGCAGCAATGGTGGCAGTGTGGTATAATGTGAAGAGTCCTCTCTCCCTCCTGGATGCCCTTCCCTGGTTGTGCTCCAACGTCAGTATCCTTCCTGAGATTCAATGGCCAAAAGGGAACATAGTGTTCCTCTGACACTGAAAGTCCTTCACAAGCTGGCTCCATCCTAGCTTTCCAGCCTCATCATACATTTTTGCCTTCTATGCATTGATCTTATTGCTAGCCCTTAATGCGATACCTTTCTCCTATCTCTGCACCTCTGCACTGCCTGTGTAGTGCCCTTATTTCCTCTTCAGACCAGGAAACCCCTTCTGCAGAAGGTCTCTCCTGGTCTTCCTCCTGTGTGCTAGTGACTCCCAAAGTTAACTCCACAGTTTACCTTTGATCTGTTTTGTAGATGTCTATAGATGTAGCTCCTTTGTTCAAGTTCCTTGAGGGAAAGGACTGTTTTGCTTTGTCTTTGCACCCCCAGAGTCTAGCCCAGTGCCTAGCACACAGCAGGTGCTTAATAAATGCTTGTTGATTGATTGTGAAGAAAATATTCTACAAATCCTTTTGATGACTGAATTCTCACCCACCCTTTTAAAGTCAACTTGAACTCTCCCTTCTCCAGGAAGTCTTTCGGGATGCCCCCCAGGAAGTAATGATCTCTCCTTCCTCAGGCTTCACAGGGCACATGTTGTACCTCTCTGATCCCCTACTAGCCTGCAGGGACTGTGGCTCATCTAAACTTTACATCCCTCCTCTCCCCCAGCCCAAGAGAAGGTTTTGTGCACGAGAAATGCTTCATAAATGTTAGCTGAACTTTAAAGCATAATAAATCAATGGAGTTCTTCTTCTTCTTCCTCCTCTCCAGCCTGTCCTGACCCTAATAAAGAACAGCTATGGAAGAGGCTTCTTTTTCCCTACCTCAGCAAAGCCTGGGCAGAGATGTAGGGGGCATGCCAGTCCAGAGACTGGGAGGGAAGAAGGTGAGTGAGAAGAAGGCAAAGGGAGCCAGAGCTCTTACTTATAGTTTCTGCTGATCGCTGCCACCATGAGGGCTGTCCAGCCCAGCTTGTGCCTGGCGTTCACGTTGGCACCTTCGGACAACAGCCTAAAGGAGACAAGAGAGACAAGTGCTGAGCTGTCAATGTGAGCACATTAAAGCGCAATCAACCAAGTCACCAGTGTTTATTAAGTATCTACTGCAGTCCTACACAACCTGTGGCTTGTGGAAGGATTTCAGGTGGCATTTGAAAAAATACAAAGGCTATAAATACAGGCCTACACAACTTCCTGCCTGCAGGCTGCTTTGGCAGGGGGTGTGTTGTGCAGGCCTGATCTACTTTGTGCCAATCTTGGTGTTTAGTGCTGAGGGAACAAGAGACAAAACCAGTTTCTGCCCTGGAGAAGCTCACATTCTTTCAGGAGAAATAACATATATGCCTAAAAATATAGACAAAATAAACATGAGGGGGAGAAGGGGAGGCACAAGCATCCACACCACATCAGGAGATATCACTGGTACTGAGCACTGTGAAAGAAACTAGGTACTGCATTCTAAGAAGTGGAAGTGAAAGAGACATCTGGGCTTGGGGGATGGAAATCTTCATGTGGGAGTTGAGATGGGTAGAGAGAGGAATTCTAGAGCTTGGTACTCAACATCGGGGGTGGGGACGGATGGGACAGAGAGGAGGCAGAGGGGGGAAGAAGTTGTTATAGGTCCAGATGATATAGGATCAGATCAAAGACAAATTCTGCCCAGGAATGGTTTTGTCAACTGCTGGAACCAATACCTGGAAAGGTTGAATGAACATACTAATGAGTGAGTGACTATTGAGAGCATCTGATATTAAACTTTCCTAGAGGCTATTTATAGGTAGTTGTTGTTTTTTTGACATCCAAAGGAATCAAATTGGTGATATTTAGGGTTATGCCAGATGGCATAGTTAAGTGAAAGCAAAGGCAGGCTCCTGCTGATTTGGCATGGGTGGGAAGGGATAGGTAGGGTGGGGAAGGAGACTTTGGGGACCAAAGGAGGACTACTATTTAGACAGGCCATTCCTACATGGATGACTTCCCTAGAGCTGTTCCTTTTCCTTCTTCTTTTTTCTCCACTTTAAACTCACACATTCCCTAAAAGCTTGAAGATTTTTCAAAACAGATTCTGCAGGCCTCAGTGGTTGGGGGTAGGAGGGAAAGTTAGGAGGTGATGGGAAGCAATTATGGAAAACAGATCAGAGAGGACTAACTCTAAGCTGGAGGGGACCTCAGAAAGTATAGGATAACAGAACTTAGAAATCAACAAAATATACTATTAAAAAAAGAATGAGGAAATCTCATTTTATAGAAGACAAAACCCAGAGTGACTTGTTAAGTGGTTTGTCCAAGGTCACACTGCTAGGAGGGAGCCTGAAAGCTGGTAGTTCATAGGTTATTGTAAGAGACCCCAATGTATGGCTTCAGTTCTTTCACTTACAAAACAGAGGTATCTTTAGCCTCCAGGGCTAATTGGAGAATAGGAGACACTCAAATTCACCAAACTGTGGCCCCCACAAAGTCAGTGAAGTTCAAATGAGATTTTGGATATGACTCTGCATTGTAATATTATAAGGTATGAAGATGATGCTAAATCAACCAACAATCATTTATTAGATGCCTATTATGTGCCACTGCGTTAGGTGCCAAGCACACAAAGACACAATGAAAGTCTTTGCTGTTAGAGTTTACTTTCCTTCTGGGTCTGCCGGGCTCACAGTTTCCCTGTTATTGCTGCTGCTGAGAATCCTAGCACCTCTGAGCTGCCAAGGGCTTCAAAGGGCATTTAGGCAACTGGTACCTGACCAAGAATTCCCTCTAAGACATCCCCAACCAGGTACTCACCCAGCCTTGGAGATCTCCTGCTACTTACCAAGGCAGCCCGTTCCACACTGGGACATCTAAGAGGTGAACTGAAATGTGCTTTCCTGAAACTTTACTCCATTTCTTATAGTTCTACTCTCCAAGACCATGCAAAACAACCCTAATCCCTCTTGCCCATGCCATCAGGAGACAGTGATCACATTTCACTTCCACGTCCTTGTTGAGACTGAATCTAGCTCCTTCAACAGATCCTGATTTGGTTCCTTGTGCTCAAATCTCCTGACTAGTTTCTAACACTGTATGACTTGTGAGTTACTTGTGCCTGGGAAATCAAGGCTGGTTAAAACACTCTCTTCAATGAAAGAATGAATAAAATGAAACCCAAGAAGCAACATATCAGAACAGAATATATGAGTCTTGTAGTTGGGAGATCTGGGTTAATGTCCTGGCTTTCTAATGCTCAGTATGTGACCCTTGGCAAATCAAAACTTCTGAGCCTCAGTTTCCACCTCTTTAGAATAAGAACAATTGGTGCTTGCTTCAGAGGGGTGTCATAAAGTGCTTCTCAAAGTTTATAGTGTTAGAGAAATGTCAGCTCGTAACCCTTTACTACCCTGGAAGAAGGGGCCTAACAGGTATAATTTTAAGTCTTAGTCCCATAAGGAAGGTAGAGTGTCCCTGGACTTCTAGATATAGGAAAAAGTCCCTTTCAGAGTGGCTTTGGGAAGACCTGAGACACAGGATCTTATAAAAGCAGGCTGATGTTTGGTTACGCTTGTTTGCAAATCAATGCCCAGTGGGGCCCTCCATTTCAAAGCCCCCTGGCAGCTTCAAGCTGAGAGCCAGCTGAAAAGACTGCAGAGGCTAGGGAAAAGGAAGGAGGTCTTCCTTGACTGTTTTCACCATGAACAGTGAATTAATCTCTTTTAAAAAGAGCTACGTTTGTGACAGAGCACGGTGGCTCTGGAAAGGTTAGAATTCCATCATGGAGGAGATGATGAGTGGGAGGCTTAATACAGACTGCCACTCTGCAAGACAGTGGGAGAAGCAGCACCTTTTGCTCCTATTTGACCAATGACTTCTGGGTCTGACCTCCCGACAACGGATCCATGCCTGGGAAAGGGCCCATAGAAAGCGAGTTCTATTTTGCGGACAAAGAAAGATTCAATTTCCTTTACTAGCCCTAGCAGTAGTCAAATCAGCAGCTAGCCCTCAAATCTTGTGCCCTGAGAGGGTGTTATGGAAAAAACACTAGGTCTGAATCCCCTGTTCTGCCAACTCTAGGTCCTTGCCCTCTCTTAGCTGATTTCTCCAATTCCAACAAAGCTTGGATAGGTGACCGAGCACTTTTTTGATCTCTGATATTCCAAGGGTGAAAAGTGATCCTGAGGGACATAAAACTGTTTGCCACAATTTCTATACTCAGGGAAGGTAGCACTGGCTCTGGTGTCTCTGAAGGGCAATTTAAATGTCAGTTCGGTTCTTTACTAGCGCTGTGATCTCGGATAAGGCACTTCAATCTCTCTTCCCTGGTTCCCTTTTTTATAAATGAGGGAATTAGAACTATACCCACCCAGCTCTAGGTCCTATGACCAAATGTCCGCTGGATTTGCTGTTACCAGCCTTTCCTAAAGGCAAAAGGGGAGAGTCCTGGGCAAGACTGAAAGGGTAGCTTTGAGTCTTTCTGGGTAAGTAGCTCTCCTTACCCTGGAGGTGCCTCCCACATTTTTTTCCTCATGCTATTTTATTCCTAATCAATAAGGAGCGGTTAGTGAACTTCAATTGCACATTGTTCTGGCAGACTTCAGGGCCCTCAGCTGCTCCTGTGGAAGGGGCTGAGGGAGGGGGCACAACCCCATTTCTGTCCCTCCTCCCCAGTGGAAGGGGCCAAGGGCTGGAGGCAGTGAGCCATGCAGACCAGATCGCTATCTGGGTCACTTAGGCCCCAGCTGGAGCCTGGCAGAAGGTATGTGTTGATAGCAACAACAGACCAGGTTAGGTCCCTCTTATTTGTAGGTTGCTGCTACTTGTAGGCTTGGGTCCATAAGAGAGGAGATGGGGTTGGAAAGGAAGGGGAACTTCAGAGAGAACTCCAGATGGCTGTCAAGGGTGTCTTTAAACAAAAATGCTGACCTCCTGCATGGGCTATCCTCCCCAGAACCTGGGGCAACCTTCTCTGTGGCCAGATGGGGCCCCACTAACCTGTTCCTTCACAGGTGCAAGGTGGACCTCCATCAGTCATCTTGCTCTTGTGTGGGTTTTACATTACATACTTGCTTTTCCTTCAAGACCCAGCTTGAGCTCTACTGCTTCTACTTCCAAGAAACTTCCCCAACTGGAGTTTTTCATAATAATCTTTGCAAGCGAATAAACGCACCTTATAAAACTCAAAGTGCTATCTATTACTATTATAATTCCAGCCCACTGAATGGCTCCTCTCTTGGCACTCCTACATACAGGACCTTTCCTGATACCTCACACTTAGCACTTCTGTAAAAAGGGGATAGCACTTACACTTTCTGCCTCAGAGTGGTTGGAGGAAAGTCCCTTGTAAACTTTAAAGCACTAGGTATGGGGGAAACAGCAGGAGAAGGGGCTTGGCTCCAAGTCACAGAATGAGTGAGCAGCAGAGCTGAGACTAGACTCCATGCCAGTGGTCTTGCTACCACATCACACTCCTCCTCTGGCTACCAAGGAGGTATCTGAAAATTACTTTTCGAAGAATTTATTTCCATCATTCAACAAACATTTACTATATAGCATCTATGCTACTGCTGGGCTAGTCTGTGGGAGGAAGAGAAAGGGGTAGACAAGATCCAGTCTATGTCCTCCAGGGCTCACAGCTAGGGAGGCACAACCTGATCACATGAAGTGACCATGTTACAATACAGGATAGCATGAAGAGCTTTCAGAAGGCAGGGAATGACAGCAATATAAGAAAAGCCTGAGAAGGCTTCCTGGAGGAGGTAGGCGTTCGGCTGAGCCTGGAAGGACTACAGTTGTTCTCTGCCAGTCCCTGAAAGGGTCCTCTCTGGAAACGTGTTCAATGGGGCAATGGCAGGAAACAGGAAACTTGGCTACGGTGCAGTGGAAAGCATGTTAGACAGGGTGTCAGGAGTCTGGGGTCTGTCAGTGACTTACTGTGTGGTGTTCCCACTGTGCACTTCACTGTCCCCTCTCTCTAAGACAAGACTGGACTAAATCATCTCTCTGGTCCCTCCTTTAAGAGTCTAAGAAGGGATGCCTGAGAGGAAGAAGAAAGGGCAGCCCTCACTGGCATCTGGCCAAGGTAACTTGAGCTCCAGCCTGAATCTGCACATTCACCTTGGGGTCCCTCAAGGAACAAGGTTTTGTGACTCATCACAAAGTGCCTGGGCCTTACCCAGGCTGACCAGTTAGAGCAGACAGCTGAGAGCACCACCTACTGGCACAAACACATGTATATCTGCTCCCCAGAAAGACAGGTTTGGGCTTGAGAGACTAGAATTTATCAGCCACAGATTTCTCACAGGGATAGAGGCAGGGAGCCCCTACTTACTGAAGGAGTCCAAGCAGGACGCAAGATGACGCCCTGTCAGGAGACTAGGGATGGAAGCTGGACTAGATGGTCTGACATCTCTTCCAGCCCTAACTACATACATCCCTGAAGAAGCTGCAATCTGCGGATTGCTTTCTGGACCTGTGAAAACTGCTGAATTTAGTGAGGTAGACCAGACTAGGATGCCTGCAGTTTTGGAATACAGCTACCTGAGGGGCTCAGACAATGCTTTTGAACTGCTTGGTCTGAGGCTAGAAAATGGGCCTGCTTTTTCTATTAGAAAATGAGTGACTAACTGAAAGGTGGCAGGATCATGGGACTTGGAGCTGGAGGCAACTGAGTAATTTTTCTAGTAAATGAGGGTTGTATTACATGCTCCCCACATAGTTCAGGGGGTCGGAGACCAAACATGAGGCTCAATCTGTTGGTCCAGTTTGGAGTTCAATCCAGGATCAGGGTTGGAAACACAAAACTCTAACTGGCCTAAATGGGGACCAAACCTACAATTTTGGTCTTTTAATAAGAATACAACTGGCCAATTAAATACGATGCCCTAACCACTGCACAACCAATCTGGAGTCATCTGAGATTATATACTAAATCCTAGTATAAGGAGATATGTTAAGGGACAAAGACCTTTCCTATGGAAGGGTTAGTACCAGTGAATGGTGCCTGCTCCTCACACCAGTCACTCCTGACTGAGCTTATTAGCCCTGGAATCTGAGCCACAGCCTAACATTTTGCTCTTTTTCTCAAAACTATTAATGGTATCCATCTCATTTGTTCAGCTGTACTAAAAACACCTGATGCCAGAAGCCTAACAGCAGGAACTGTGGTCCTCTTTCAATAAATTCAACACACCGATCAAGCTCCTACAATGTGCAGAGCAATAAGGAAGGGGGGAAGCTATAAAATTAAATAAATCTAGGTCCCTGTCCTCAGAAGCTCACAGTCTAGCAGGAGGATAAGATATATAGATAAATATGACAGACAATATTATAAGTAAGGTGCATTTCAGAACCCAGATGAGGCCTGGGTACACAGTTGGTTTCACTTAGATGCCTGAAAGGACATGACCAATGTCTTCAAACAGGAAGCAATGATAGGGGGGTAAAGGTGGCAGGCTCATTCTATACAACCCTATAGAGTAGAACCACCATCAATGAGGAGCAACGAGGAGGCAGATGCCAGTTCAACACAAGAACTACCTAATGATAAGAGCGGTGAATAAATTTCCTTGCAGAAACAGTTCCCTTCCCTGGGAGTTCTTGTACAGGCTAGCTGGTCCTGTCAGGAAGACGGTAAATGGGATTCTTGCACTAGTGGGCAGTAAACTAAATGTATTTTGGTCCCAATAAGCTTTGAGAGTCTGATTCTTTTGTTCTACGATTCTGAGATTATCAGATTCAGTGTCAATTATCATATCATGATAACTTATAGTAGAAATGTGACTGGCTGGATTGCCTCCTTTTTTAAACCAGTGCTGTTCAGGTGACCAATTTCCAGCTCTTTCCCAGGATGGGAAAGGCACCTGGGCTGCTAGGTTGCTCTAATCCACAAGGGACCCTCCTCCTCCTGGGTTTTCTTTGATGGGCTGGGCTGACAGGCTGCAGTGGTAATCCCCAGGGAGGAGGGCAGCAGGAGGGCTTCCATAGTGCTCCCTTCCCCAACAAAAGGACATTCAGATGGAAGCTCAGGACAAGCCCAGAGGAGGATTCTTATGCAACCTGCCCAAGTCCCCCTCCAATCCACATGAATACCAGATTGAGAAGGTCACTCAACATCAGCTGCCTGATCCCCCTACTCCTGCTGTGCTGGTGCTGAAGAAGAAACAGAGCCTTCAATCAATCAATCAATCAACCAACCAGCTAGTCTACACTGGGTACCTCCTCCCCAACCCCCCTTCTGTTGGATTCTGTGCTTGGCTAGGCTGTTAGGAAGAAAAAGCCGGTCAGCGAACTGAAAACCTAGGCTTGGACCAGAGCTCTTCCGCTTACATTGTGTGTGACTTTGTACAAATAATTTCATTTCTCTGGGCCCCAGTTTCTTCATCTGTTAAACGAGGCCATTGGACTAGATCAGGGGTGGGGAACCTGCAGCCTCGAGGCCACATGTGGCCCCCAAGGTCCTCCCGTGCAGCCCTTTGACTGAATCCAAACTTCACAGATCAAATCCTCTTAATAAAAGGATTTGTTCTGTAAAACCTGGACTTAGTCAAAAGGCCACATGTGGCCTCAAGGCTGCAGGTTCCCCACTCTTGGACTACATGGCTTATGAAGTCCCTTCCAATTCTATGATCTTATGACTGGTCTGAGAATCTAGAACAGTTTGTGTTCAAAGTCTTCAGGTCTCTTCCAGTCCTGACCATAATGCTATACCTTGCACACCACAAGGAAAAGTTCCATGACTGACTGGGAGTCATCTACCCCAGGGGTAGGGAACCTGTGGCCTCAGGATCACATGTGACCCTCTACGTCCTCAAGTGCGGCCCTGTGACAGAATCTAAACTTCACAGAACAAATTTCAGTCAAAGGGACACACTTGAGGACCTAGAGGGTCACATGTGGTCTTGAGGCTGCCCCTGATCTACCCTGTGCTGGACTGATGCTCTAAGAGACAGGGTGTTTGGAGAAGGGAGAAGTCCCTTTGGGATGACATAATCAGGGGAGGTTTCCTGGAGGTGGGGTCAAGCTGGGAGCTAAAGGATGGGTGGCATATAGTTAGGCAGAGAGGAGAACAAGCCAGTGAGGAATAAGTATGGCTGGAATAAAGAGGGTATGGTAGAGGTACAATTGGGGAAGAAAAGGAGGAGGGTGAGAGGGAGAGAAAAGGAGTGAAGAGACTAAAGCCAGAGGGGAATATAGAGTAAAAAAAAAAGCAACTGCCCTGGTACTGACAATAATATTGTGAAAAAGGGCCAAGGTTTACAGTGAGTTACGATGTGAATCAATAGTGTGACCTGGCAGCCAAAACCAAATGCCATTACAGACTGGACCAAGAGAGACCTAGCATCCAGGATGAGAGAGGTCTTGTGGCCTCTGCCCTGGCTACTCACACGTGCATTACAGGCAGTACATTAACATACAAGAGCATCTGGAGGAAATGCCACACAAGAAGTGGCTGAAGGAATTGGAGATGCTTAGATTAGAGAAGACTAAGATGAGGACTGATAGCTGAGTTTAGGTCCCTGAAAGACTGTCTCTCAAAAGAACTCGATTTATTTGCTCGGCTGCATAGTGCAGAACCACATTTCAGTTTAATATAAAGAAAGACCTCCTAAGCATTTAGACTGTACCGAAGTGGACAGAGCTGCCTTGGAGAGTAGTGGGCTTCATCATGTCATCACTTGGGGGCTGCAAACACAGGCTGTGTGACCACTTGCCAGGAATGTTACACTGAGAGAGCTATGGTCCGCAAAGGGTTGAACTAGATGGCTGCTGAGACTCAGTGACTTGATATAGTTTTCCTGGAGATTCTGCTGCTGTGCAGAACAGAATTTCTGACTCCTAGAATAACATCTAATCAAAGATGAGGAGAAATGGTCCAAATTTCTGGTCCCTGGCATGTCCCTCCATGGGTTGATGAGGACGGGCAAAGAATCTCCCGCAGGCCAAAGCTGCCTAAGGTCTTCTGCTAGCTGAAGGGAGCCATCCCACATAGTAAGTGTCAGGACCTGGATACACTCTGCCCTCCCTTGTGCGGTGAGACCTTCTGATAGACTCACAGTGCTCAGATGGAATCCTCATAAACCCCTACCCTCACCTTCCCTTTCTGGGGTGGATTTGTTTTCAGTAGTGTGTGATGAAGGTACCCTGTGCTGGGGACCAAGAGCATGGGTGCTAGCCAGTGTTCTCTCTACCTCACTCAGTGCGCAGGGCAAGTGATTTTTCCCACTCTGGGCCTCAGCTTCCAATTTGTGAAACAATTTACAAGACACAATATCGAAAGTCCCTTCTACTTTTGCCATTCTATAGTACTAGACTACAAGTCAAAGGAGCCTGGGGTCAAATTCTGAGATCTACCACCAGTACCAGCTGGTTAACTCTGGGAAAGTCTCTTCCCCTTTCTGAGTCTCAGTAGTTTGAGTGTCACTGAAATGGTCATGATCCATGCCCTTCTCATGTCACAGGACGGTTGTGAGGCCCCAAGGGGATAACACGTGTGAAAGTACTTTGTAATAGAAATGTCCTATGTAAATATGAGTTGTTACTACTATTTCTATAGAGCAAAAACTTTGGTAAGCTTTTCCAAGCTGGAAGAACTTCTGAGCAAGTACAATAGTGAGCATTTACAGAGCACTTCTAAGGTTCACAATGTGCTTCCCATGCCCTCTCACTGTGACCCTCACCACAACCCTGGAAGGTAGATGCTATTATTATCCCCAATTTACAGAGAAGGAAACTTATTTAAGGAATTCGCCCGGGACAAACAGCTAGTGAGCGACTGAAGAAGAATCTGAATTTAGGTCTTCCTGACTCCAAGTCCAATGCCCTATTCACTATCCCACTGAGCTGCCAAGGGATGGATGGATGAAGTATCTGTGCAAGGAGAAGCCTAGCTAAGTGTGGAAGGTCCATCAAAAGAGGCTTGACCACAAAAGGAGGAATTCTTTTTAGCCCAAAGAAATTCAAGAACTTCATGACCTCATCAGCTCCTTGGCTTTACAGATCATCTCTCTACAGATATACTTAACCAACCTTGGTGTCTCTCTCAAGTTCTAGGCTCATGTTACTAACTGATTTTGAACTGGATATGCCATAGGCATCTCAAACTTAGTGGGTCTAAAACAGAACTCATTACCTTTTCCCTCAAACTCATTCTGTGAACTCCCCTTTATCTGTTGAAGGAGTCATCATTCCTTCTAATCACCTCTATTCACAACCTCTGCCATATGCTTGACTCCTCGCTTTTCTTCCTTACCCCATCTATCCAAAAAAGGCACCAAATTTTGTCCTTTCTGCCTCCATAACATCTCTCCGTTACATCCCTTTCTCTCTACTCCCAGCCTCCAACCCAATTCAGGCCCTGCTATCTCTCTCTTGGACTGCGTGACATAAATAGCCTCTCCTACCAATAGCCTTATAATTGTTCTCCCTTCCTCATCTCTCCCCTCACCAACACTTCCTCCACAAAGCTGCAAAGTGATTTACTTAAAGTACAGGTCTTCCCCATGTTCCCCCACTATTCAAACTCCCAGTGGCTCCCTCTTTTCCCTATGGTAAAATATAAAATCCTTCGACTCCAGCACATGCTTCTTGCCTTACTACAGATCACTTACTACCCTTCAGGCCTGCTTTAGTCTAGGCAAACTGGCCTTCTTGCTGCTCCTCACAACACATCTCCTGTCTCTGTGCTTTCAGCACTGTTCCCCCCTGCCTGGAACATGCTACCTCTTCACTTGCCACTTGTAGAATCCTCAGTTTCCCTTTAAAGCTCAGCTCAAACACCATTTCCTTTCCTGACTCCCTCTTCTCTTCCCAGTCATCAGATATTTATTTTGTATATACCTCTACATGCAGATGTTGGTCTCCCTTGACAGAGTAAGCTCCTAGAGGGCAGGGGCTGTTCCATTTTGTCTCTATATCACTCCAGTGCAGAGTATGCTATGCTATGTGCTTGCCACATCTTAGATGTTTAATCAATTCTTGCTGACTAAAGCTGAAGGAATACCTACAGATGAAAATATAGATCCTTCCTCCCAACTCCCTGCTTTGATATGGACCCGTGATTTCATAGGCACAGAATCAACACCACTGCAGCTTAAAGTCTACATAGCTGCCAAGGTCATGTGGCTATTACAGATCACGACAAAAGCTCAAACCCCAAGTCTTGACTCCAAGGCTGCTACATTCCCTCTCTCCTTTTGGAATTAAAAAAAAATCTTACTTTCAGGGATAGGGAGAGAGAGAGAGAGAGAGAGAACACTCCTCAAAGATAAAGTCCCCTGAGTTAAAGATGCAAGGCTACCTCTACCTCTTCAAACATAGGGACATTTCTAAACCAAATAAAGAAGTCTTTGGTGTCCACTAGCAAGAAGTCCAAAGATGCTGATCAACAGATTTGCCTGCCCTGGTAAGGCTGGGTCTGTTGCCAAGTAACAGAGATCCACTGCGATGAACAAATGAACCATGTTTTAGGGAACAATGAGCTTGGGGCTGCTTGCAGCACTTAGCCAGGTACAAAAGCCCATGCTGTACACCATTCCTGCTTTTTTGCCCCAAGTGGTTCCTTTCTGTTTTAAAATCACTGTAGGGTGTTGAAAAATTCACGCATCTCCCAGCCAAGGGAAGTTTAGGCTCCCATTGCCCAAGTGCCATCATTAATATTTCCTCATCCTTCCTTAATGATAGGACAATCGATATACAGACAGCCACTCTTCGGGCCCTAGACAGCCAAATGCATTTACCAGTCGGGGTTTTTTTTTTTAATTAGATAAACTCCCCAGATCGATGTGCAGGACTGTTACCTACGTTGGGAGCAAAGGCAGTTCCACTGGCAGGCCCCCTTCCTGACACCTGGACTGTAGGACCAGGCCAACAACCCTCCTGAAAGCAACAATGGGCTTCTAATCACACCACACTGCAAGCCAGAAAACAGGGTCAATTGGATGGGCTTGGAATGAAATGTAATACAGTTTAGTTTTTTTTAAAGTCTTACTGAGTCATGATATAAATGTGCTTTTTTGTTCTGTTTTGTTTTCCTAATCCACAACCAGTGAGGAGGCAGAAAATAGCAGAAAGAATGATCAGAAGGGTCAGAGGACCTGGGCTTTCAATCCTGGCTCTGCAATTTACCACACAGGTAACCTTAGACAAGACACTGAACACATCTGAGGCTTAGCTGCTTCATCTTCAAAAAGAAGCTTTTGGATCCAGGTGCCAGATCAGGGGTTCTTAACCTGTGAACCCTCAGGGGGGTTCATGAAGTCCATGAACTTGGGGAAAAATTGTATCTTTCTTTTCATTAACGTCTTACTGAAATTTACCACTTCCTTCAATCAGGAAACAAACATTTTGAGAAGAGATGCATTGGTTTCACCAGACAGCCAAAGGGGTCCATGACACAAAAGAGGTTAAGAACCCCTGACAGAGACAATTCTTACGGTCTCTCTCTGGCAACTCTAAGTTTATAGGATCCTAGGACCTCTGAACTGCCTCAAGCCCCTGATCAGAAGAGTAAACTTTTCATTTCTTAATCAGGGTTTGATTAGAACGATCTAATTCCATATTACGATAAATGTATCCCTTGACTGGAAGATAAAGGCATGGGAGGGAGGTAAGAGGCTGAAGGGCAGACCACACCAATTACTTCCTTTTCCTATGAAGCTTCTCCATGAAGCCTCTGGAAAGGGAAGAAGGCCACTCCCTCTACCTTCTTTGGTCTGCTAGCCGCTCCTGCCTACAGGAACTGGTAGTGTGTGAGCAGGAACCCAGCAGGAGTCCCACAGGCCTATGGTCTTGGGCGGCCTCTGGCTCTAGGTCACTAACCTAGGGTAATGCTGCACAGACAGCTCCACTGCCCTTCAGGTTTATAAAGCACTTTTCCCACAACAAAATTTGCAGGGAAAAAGTAGGATAATGTTATCTCTCCTTTTTTTAGAGGACAAAACAGTGGTAGAAGTGAAGGGTCACACAGAAAATGTGTCAGAATACAGACTTGAACCCAGGTCTCCAGACTTCAGGTCTACAGTTCTTCCCCCTACAAGATGCTCTAATACTTGGAGGAATTTTGTGATCTCTTCCATGTGGTTATTCTCTCCTCAACTAGACAGCTAACAGACCCCCTACAATCTCTCACCCTGTGCAATTCCTTCTGTCCACTCACCAATAGGAAGCTCTGCCCAATATATCCCAGGCCTTCCTCTAGGTCTTTCAATGCCCTTTGGGTACCAGGGCAGCATTTGGGCTCAACTCTCTATGCAGTCATGACCAGCTCTTTCCCCAATCTGTCAGTCTCTTGGTATCTTTCACATCATCCCATGAGCTCCAATCTTCAGCACTGTCCCTCATGAAACAATGTTTTCTGCCACCTGTCTTTCTTGCCAACGTCTTTCCTTCCATTTAGGTCCAACCTCCTTAGGTCTGGGGCAGCTAGGTGGTGCAGTGGATAGAGTGCTGGGCTTGCAGTCAGGAAGATTCATCTTTATGAGTTTAAAACTGGTCTCAGAAAGTACTAGCTGAGTCACCCTGTGAAAATTACTTAACTGTTTGCCTCAGTTTCCTCATCTGTAAAGTGAGCTGAAGAAGGAAATGGCAATCCACTTCAGGATCTTTGCCAAGAAAACCTCAAATGAGGTCACAAAGAGTCAGACATGACTGAAAAATGACAATAACAAGTCCCTGGGTCTTCTGGTTTTAGTCATAAAATGAATCTATGTTTATGTGATTCATTTCCTTTAACATTATCAATTTAATGGTCATCTTGGCAAGGATTTCACATTTGTAGCACCAACATATAAGATAACCTATGAAGATGGTCAAAAAGCTGTCATTCTGAGCACCCTCTTCCCTCAATGCAGAGGAGAAGCAACGCAGGCCTGGGGGCCATCTGAATTCTTCATTGCTTCCTAGGTTGACAGAGCTGGTTGACTGGTGCTGACCCTCTCCATACTTAGCTAGGCTGGTCCTCAGACAGCAAGCACACAAACTCAAAGTCTTTCCAGCTTGGTAGGAGCTGCCAGAGCTAGGGCTCCATCAGCACGGTTTTCAAGAAGGGTCATCTTCATGCCACAATGAGGCAGCAGAGTGGGGCTTTTGTGGAATACATCTCTAATATGAAAAACAGTCACTTTCAATTAGAACTTAATGTTTACAAAGTGATTTCCTTGCATTAAACTTGTGAGGTATTATTAGCCCCATTTTAAAAAAAGATGCTGAGGTCAAGAGAGATGAAGTGATTTCTCTATGGCCACACAGCTAATAAGTGACAGGGCTCACTCCCCTCTCTGACCAGCACCTTCTTTGCTATACCATGATGCCCCTTCATTGAGCACATTGGTGGTGATGAAGTTGTCTGAGCATTATATCAACCAGCCAGTACACAATGAGTGTCTTAGAGACATCTCCACTCCAAACATTCATACTGACTTTTTATAACAGAGCTGTGGTAGAGTGTTCTGAGCTTGTACTGGTCTGAGTAGTCACAGTAAGACACACTGTACCTTGACCCCAACTTAGTGATGTCATTTTGTCCTGTGCTCAATGTTGAAGAGGGCACAATAGAAGGTTCACAGAATGCCCAAGTAGAAAGGGACCCACCCTTAGAGGCCATCAAATCCAGCCACTCACTTTATAGGCCCAAACATCTGAATGACTCATCTGAGGTGACTGGGTCAGTGATGCAGCCAGGCTTCCTTCTCTAGTGGTCATTCTGCTGGTGTTGTCAACATCCTTGTCCTCAAGCAGCTCACTGTCTACTTGGGTAAACGGGACTCTTTCATTTATATAACTCTTCCCTAATATAACTAGACACACTCTAAAGCAGTATAGACACGTTATTAAGCACTCAGATCTGTCAGGCAGATGCTACAGGCTAGAGTGGACCTTCCTAGTTTATCACCTGCCAGATTGAGTTCTTAACTCTCAAAGGCAGGAAGGAACCACATCAGTGTTTTTCACATCAGAGTCCCATCTAACGGAGGCCAGCAAACATCAAAACAAGGTACCACACAGCTTAAAGAGAACATGGGAGGCAACAAGGCCATAGTCTCTGCTCTTCCGGCTATTAGAGATAGGGTCAGTTCTATAAACAACAAAATCAGAGACTCTAAAAACCAAAGGATCTTAATCCTCATTTTACAGTACCAGAGCCAGTAGGCAGCATAGTGGAGGAGAATGAGGATTGCACTGGATTCCTAACACTGGTCAACACTTATGAGCATATCACAGGCAAGTTACTTTATCTTTGCGTGAGTTTTCTTACCTGTGAAATGGGGATAATAAACATTTAAACTATCTACTTACTATATGGCATTATTATGGAGAAAATGCTTTGTAAATAGCATAATTGTGTACTGTTATTTTAACTACAAACTGCCAGAACCAAAGAATCTTTAGAATTAAATTTCTCAGAGCTAGACACTGGAGAGGGAAATGACAAACACTCTCCTGCAAATAAAACACCAAGTGGGAGTCCCAAAGAGTCAGACACAACTGAAATGACACAACAACAACACACCTGGAAAGGCCCCTCGAAGGCTGGCTAGTCTACTACCCTTCTTTCCAACGCCAGGATCCTTCCCAATCAGGATCATCTAGTCTCTGCTTGGACACTCCCAGTGACAGGGAGCTCAGTGTGGGACACCTTGGCTGGAAAATTCTTTCTTATGACGAGCTGAAATCTGCTCCTCTCTTAACTTCCCTCACTGGTCCTAAGTCTAACTGTAGCCACAGAAAATGAGTTTGCTCTCCCAATTCCATATAACCTCAGTAAAGTCCAACAGATGACAAAGAGAATAACCACATATATACACATACAGATATACACTCTTCTGAGAACAAGCTGTACTAAGGAGATCAGATTCACTAATTCAAAAAAGGGTCATCAGGGACTTGATGCCTTTGATTTATAAAGCAAAGAATTTTACACATAGCAAGTCACCTAATTGATTTTTTTTGGGGGGGGGAACCAAGGCAACTGGGGTCAAATGACTTACCCAAGGTCACACAGCTAGTAAGTGCCAAGTGTCTGAGACTGGATTTGAACTCAGGTCCTCCTGATGCCAGGGCCAGTGCTCTATTCACTGCACCACCTAGCCCCATCACCTAACTGCTTTTAAAAGGACTTGGTCAACATACAACTTTCAGGAGCATGACTACTATGTTTAGAAGAGCATTGAAGATGGAGAACCCAGGGCCGGCTAGAGGCAGAGGGCAAAGATGAAAGTGTGAGAACCCTACCTACATAATGATGTAAAGGTCTCAGATGTCTGTTTCTTCTACCCTAGATTTAATCAACCAGCAAGGGTTTCTTACTGATCTCCTACTCTAGGCTGGCCATTGTGCTAGGTGCTTGGAATACAAAGATTTGTCTTGTCCTCAAGAAACTTACATTTTAAAAAGTGAAAATATAGGAATATATGAACAGATACAAGTTAGCCATTGCAGGGGGAGGAGAACCAGACACTAGCAGAAGCCACTGGTGGTTCACCCTGTGGTAGATCCCAGCTTCTGGGAATAGGCAGCACTTCAGGTGAAGGTTATTTGATCCTCAGGTTATCATAGGGTAGGCCATGCTGAACTGACAGCAGACTGAGTAGCAAATGACTGTCCTGGATCAATACCCAGGGATGGAAGCTCAGTAATCTGCCTGCATGCTTCAGGATAAAGGCCAGGCTCCTCAAGCTGGGGAGCTCTCTGGCAACAGGAAGCCTATCAACTGAAACCAATCTCATCTGTGAGATATTCAAAAAATGCTTACTACATTCAGGGCCTTGTTCGTGGTGCTGAAGCTTCAGGGTTTAAAAAAGGCACAGGTCTTCACCTTGAGGACCTTCTAACTGAATGGGGGAGATAGCAGGCACACAAATAAGCATGGTCCAAGCATGTGATGAAGACAGAGCTGTGGGACACTGCATGAAGGAAGGATCCCTTGAATTCAGGGGAGGAGTGGGGGCATCAGGAAAGGTTTCATGGCAGAGGTGACCCCTGCGCAGAGCCTTGAAAGAAGAGTAAGTAGGATGTCAAAAAGAGATGGAATAGAACAGCCTGTGTGAATACAGGGAGGTGGAAAAGACCAGGATGAAACTGGGGAACAGCTGGTAATTCAGTTTGGCTGGAACACAGAGTAAATGGAGGGGAGTAGTGGGACATAAGGCCAGTAAGGCAGCCTGGAGTCAGGTAATGGAGGCTTTTCTAGACCATCTCAGGGCAAGGTGATTTTTGCTTTCTGCCCTGTAGTGCCACAGAACTCATAATACAAGGGAGCATCCACCAGGTTGTTCTAGGTATGGATTTTATCTCAGGGACTGTTATCATTAGGGGGTCTTAGAACCAGATGCCAGAAATGGAAGGCATTCCAATCTCCCTCCCAGTGTTCAGCTTTGGAAGGACATTCAAGGTACAGAATCACAGAGGGGCTGGAAAGGGATTTTAGAAACACCGTGGTCCAAACCCCTTCACTTTACAGATGAGGAGAGAGATTTGGAATGTAAATGACTTACTTTAAGATCAGTGAACTTTTTCAAAGATTTGTATTTTCCTCAGTTGTAGAGATGAATCCTTCACTTACACAACTCCAACCTTCTCAGGAAAGTTCAAAAGAGGGATGAGAAAATGATTGTACTGTGGTCGACCATGAGCAGCCTCTCTGGATTTGGCTGGTCTCTGGATAACCAGAAAAATCCTTTCCATCTTGGCAGAGCCTTTGGGAGTTTGTCCTCTCTCAGCATAGCTAAGTGTAGCTAGCCTTGAGATTATCATGAGATAGTGGAGTAGGATGAGAGTGTAGGGCCTCAAGTCAGAAAAGTATATAGCACAAATGTGGTCTTTCTCCCTTACTGCTGTCTCTCATTCAATCTAATCTAACCTTCTACCTGGTGCTAAGAGTTAGAAGCGGACCTTAGAGAGTGTCTAGTCTAATTATTCCTCCAGTACAGGATACTTCCTATGCACCCCTCCCTTCTGCCTGAGGAACTAGTTACCACTTTGAAAGATTTAGGGTTCCATGATATGACTTACGGGACCATTGGTGAAGGTTACCCATCTCTCAAGAGGTGATGGACTTGGGGTGCAGATTAAGACATGTAGTTTTTGGACATGGCCAATGGGACGATTTGTTTTGCTCGATTATGTATATTTGTTACAAAAATTTTTTCTTTTTCTTTCAATGGGTGAAGGGGAGGTGGGAGAAAAAAATAAATGCTTGTTAATTGGGAGTGGGGTGAGGAAGGCACACAGCAAAGAGAACTCTTTCTGTAAACATCCTATTCTACACCATGAGACAGTTCAGCTTGTTAGAATGTCCATCCTTCCTTTATGAACTGAAGTACGTCTCTCTGTGACTTTCCTCACAGCTTCTAATTTTTATACTGTCTAAGCAAATTGAATGTCTTTTCCTCTCAATATTGAAAGATGGTGATTGAGTCCACTGTGGGTCCACCCTCCCTCAAATCTCTATCCCCAGTTTCTCAGAATGGTTCTGTTTCAGCATGGCTTCATGTTCCCTTCTTATCCGAGATGCCCTCCTCTGGAGGTGCTCCAATCTGTCACTGTCCTTGCTGAAGATGTGGTGCTGGGCCACAGATATCTTTGCAGCCCTCACAGGGCCGTGTATACATGGGAGGAAACAAGTGAAAATCTGACTAATCAATAGAACAGATATATACTAGGAAAAGCAATCTCTCTGTTTCTCTCCTAAACACCCCTCCACACATCCCCCAAGTTCAGGAAACCAGGCTCCCTTCATTAGGCAGCATCTGGGCTCCTAAATGACTGGGTTAATCAGTCTAAGAGGCCAGAGCACACAGTAATCGAGCCTCTTGGGAGCAGGGAAAGGTCTGCTATTTTGCCTTTCACCTTGGTGCACTCTGAAGGTAACAGGAGCTGAGCTTGAAAGCCTTTCTCCATCTGGGGTATCACCACAGAAACAGCAGAGCTGACTTTCCCATCCTGGCCCCCTCCTATCCTACTCCCCCAACACCCCCACCCTGGGTTGGCCAGATGTGCTTTGTTTTTCTCGGCCATCTCCAGAGTTCTGGGTGAATGCCTCACTGAGATGCAGCAGCCTTAGCCCCTTAGAGGAGAGAGCCCGGAGGGCATGTTTGAGTTTGAGCTCAGCCTCTGGGAGCCACCCCCTGCCCCTCCCCACAGGTGGGAGCACAGCAACCAGACTTTTCCAATGACAAAGGCTTCTGTTGGAATGGCTGAAAAGGAGGCTTCTGCCTGGTCTACTGTGTCAGGACAATGTGGGGTAGTGGAAAGATAACTAGAAATGAAAGTGGAAGATGATCCAGATACAAGGACTTGTTTTACCACTTACTAGTTGTATGACCTTAGGTAAGTAACTTTACCTCCCTGGGTCTTAGTTTCCTCCTCTGTCAAAATGACATGGTTGAACTGGTTCTCTAAAATTCCTTCCAGCTGTTGGAAAATTGGGGGAAGGAATGCTGAAACACTTGTCCCACACAGTTTGGGGCTGGAATCAGGGGGCAAGGGGTGAAGATGTTCAAAGGGAATTGTAGACATGTTTCCTATCACTTTAGGGCTAATAACTCTTACCTATGCAAGATAAACTAATGCCTCCCTAACTTGTATGAAAGGCCTTGAGCTCTAGAGAACAAGGTTTAATTTGAAGGAGGCTTTAGAACTGGAAGGGGTTTTAGAGATCATCTACTCCAATGCCCACATTTTACAGATGAGAAAACTGAGGCCCAGAGAAGTTAAGTGATCTCTCATAGCTGATTTTAAGGCTTTGAGACTAAGATAGATAAGAGACCTGACAGATATGCATATACACACAGAAAAAAAATGCAAAGTGGCACAAGCACCTGTCAGTAAACTGAGTAAGAATGAGGGGATAGTAACTGTCTGCTAAATGGCCAATGGAGTTTTGGACAAATCCAGCTCTAAACCTAGAATTTTGGTTTTTTTGAGGGGATGTGGGGGTGGTGAAGTTTTCTTTTGTCTAATTTCTTTCTCCATCACTAATCAGCTCTGTGACCTTGGGAAGAAAGTCACTGGTCATCTGTGGGACTCAGGTTAAGTTGTAATGATTTTTTTCAATCCATTAATAAACATTTATTAAGCACCTACTACATGGTAGGCCCTGGGGATTAAAAAAAATGCAACAATTCCTGCTCTTAAGAGGCTTACTATGTTCTATCAAGGAGACCATATATACATTTATAGAATAAATGCACACAAAATAAACTGAAGGCAGTTTGAGAGGAAGGGCCTAGTGAGAGGAGAGGGGTTCTCTGGAGAGAAGGTGAGGAGGGAGTGCATTCCAGGCAGTGGGGAAAGTCAGTGCAAAGGTGTGGAGTTTAGGTATTATCTGAGAAGCAACAGGGAGCCAAGGCTGTTTACTAAGAAGGAGAGTGACATGGCCAGGTTTGTACTTGAGGAAACTCATTTTGGCAGCTGTGTGGAGGATGGGGTGGGGAGGGATCTGAGGCAGGGAGACCATTTAGCAGGCTAGCATCTTAGTGCAGGGCAGAGGGGATGGGGGGCCTGAAGTAAGGTAATGTCTGTGTCAGCAGAAAGAAGGAGGCTCCTCATTTTTCAGGAGAGGAAATGGAATCCAACAACAGTTAGCAGGCAGCTTTCCTGGGGGCATACAGAAAGCTGGTAGTAGGGCCAACATTCAAACTCTGGCTTCCTGATTGGTCTTTCTCCTATGCCACAGCTATCTCTCTAGAAGTTTATTTAGTTAGGCAGAGGGGAGAAATTAGGGTGTAATATGCAATCTTGGATGAAATGATAATTTACCAAGAGGCTCCATGGTTAGAATGCCGAGTCTGGAGTCAGGAAGACCTGAGTTCAATTCCCCAGACGTTCAATGTGTGACTCTGGGCAAGTCATTTCACTTTTATCTGCCTCAGTTTCCTCAATGGGAACAATAATAGCACCTCCCTGACAGGGGTGTCATGAGGACTGAATGAGATATTTGTAAAGTCCTTGGCAAATCTTAAAATGTTGTTACTATTACTATTAACTGGAAAAGCAACATGACATAGTAGACAGAGTGCTGTACTTGGAGTCAGGAAGGCCTGGGTCCAAATCTAGCACCAGATACCCATTAGCTGTGTGACTCTGGGCAAGTCCCCTCTCTGTGGCCAAACTTCTGTAGTTACAGAATGAGGAGGTGGGCTCTAAGGCCCCTTCCAGCTCTAATGCTATGATAATTCTAATTCTATTCTAACAACCTAATACACACAACAGTTCACATTTATATTTCCCACACACTACTGTATCTGAGCTTCTGTGAAATGAGGATTGTTTCAGTCTTACAGCAGGGGGAGGGGAAAGTGAAGATCCTGGGAGACAAGTGACTGCCCATAGTCATGTGGCCATCTACTTGAGGCTCTCTCTCCCACATAAGGCCACGTCGGCACAGCCATGGCAGATGTAACTCAGGAAGCACACGACAGGGAAGAAGGGACCATTTTCAATGGAAGCATCAAGGAAAATTGGCAATCTAGTTTGGGAGCTAAGAAAAACAATGGATATCCCCAAACAGTGGAAGGTATTGTAGGCAGTGTCAAATGAGCTGCATCAGCTCTAAGGGTTTCAAGAGCCCCCTCAGTGGAGAGAGGAAGGCATCACTGTGTGAGGGCTTCCAGGAGGAAGTGAGGTTAGAGCTGGTTTGAAAGTATTTAATTAGGCAGAGATGGCATTTCTAGCAAGGGGATGGCCTGTAAGTTCAGTTCAGCCCTGACCTAGGCAAAACAAAGGCCAGTTTCAGGATCCCATAGTATGGATGGGAAAGCAAGACTTACTGTGTGAAAGGAACATGGGTGGAACAATTAGACAAAACAGAACGTGCAGGAGACTCAGGGAACAGAAAATAGATCTGAGAGGATTTCAGAAAAGGGGGGATAGATGTGAGAGCTGGATCAGAGGCTTTAAAGATGGAAGGGCATTACTGAATCCAACCCTTATTTTTACAAAGAAATGAGGCCTAGAACTAGGAAGTGACTTGTTTTGAGTACAGCTAGTCAGTAGCAGAGCTGGGATTCTAACCGAGGGTCTCTGACTGCAGACTGCCAAGTGGTAGCACTTAAGCTGGACCCTGATGGGTGGGTATTAGTCAGTCAGTCAACAAACATTAAGCTCTATGTGCCAGGAACTGTGCTAAGTGTTGAGAACTAAAATATTAACAATCAAGGCAGTCCCTATCCTCAAGGAACCACATTCAAATAGGAAAAAACAACACATAGATGAGGAATTAAGAGTCTGTCAGCCACTGGAAAGCCTGGCATCCCAGCTACTAGAAGGTTCAGTATGTGCTGGATACGCTTAGGGACAGTAAACCCAACCTATCGCTGGTGTTGAGGTTCCAAACTCAATCTGAAGAATGGGCTTCGGGTCTGGTAGTCTGGTCAGGGTTAGTAAGAAGTAGCTCTGGGACCAAGGGCAGAGGTTCTGAGCAGTAAAGGGGCCTAGGCTTTTCAGTTGGCAGCCTGAGAAAGTGGCTTCTTGCCTAGAACCGGCCTCTACCTCACCTCCTGGCCGTGCTGCCTCCACTTTGGCCAACACCTTTCTGCCTCCCCTGAACACCTTGGATGCCCTCAGAACCTCCAGGGCTCTGAGAGGTGGCCTTTTGACTTTGCTGTGCCACTGCTTCAGCACACAGCCTGGCCATACATGGCGGGTGCCACCTCCCTGCCCTTCTCACCTCCAGCTCTTCATTTACAGGCTGGTTTCCCCCTTAGAATATAAGCTGCTTCACCTGCATCTGTATCCACAGCATTAAGTACGGTATCTGGCATACAGTAAACACTTAGTAAATCTCTCTCTCTCTCTCTCTCTCAAACTTGCCCTCAGGAAAGAAGCCCTCAAAGGTGGGATCCTCGAACCAGACAGAATCATCCAGCCCTTTCTCAAAAACATGACATTGAAGATGTGCCCCTGGGCTAGTGGGCCATGTGAAAAGACTCACAAATGAGACGCAGTTATAGAGGAGATGGCTCTGAAATCAACCAGGCTGTGACTAAAGAAAGGGCTGAGACACCAGTAAAGCAGGCCTGAGAAGATGGAGCTACTGAGCTTTTACTCCTTGGGGGTCCTATGCTCAGCAGGGCGGGGGGATACAAAAATGAAGATGATCTCTGCTCCAAGGAAGCCCTTCGGTGTCAGACTGCGTTAGACTGAGATGGGGACAATCGCAGTGACAACATCATGCAGGCCACGTTCAGGGTTCTAAGTGAGGACAGATACAAAGTTGAGGGAGCTCAGGGAGAGGGAAAGAGCACTTACTGGTGGGCAGACAGACTTCTTAGAGGAGGTATCATGTGAGCTAGGCCTTGAAGAATAGGATATCAACATGTAGAGGTACTGGGAAACAGTGAAGGGAGAGGATATAAGGAAGACCTGAAGGGATGGCATAAATATAGGATGGGATGGTGTAAACATAGGAAGAGGAAGAGATCTGTTGGGGGGGACTGTAAGTCATCAATCAGTCTGGCTGGAGAGCAAGGTGTATGTTAAAAGAAATAGGGAGAGAAGAAGAGAGCCTGGACTTAATTCGGCGGGCAACCTATCTAACCCCTTTCCTGTGTATTTTGCTCTTGTCAGACCTGTCTCTACAGACAATGCCCTTGTCCACTGGGCCTTTCTGTGCTCACACCTCTCCTTCCAGATCCTACCTCATCTCCAAAATTCAGCTCCTCTTCCAGAAAACCTCTGGTAACTTTGGTCCACAGTGACCCTCCACATCTGCCCCACCCCTCCCAAACTTATGTGAATTTCTACTGTACTTTCAACTTGTACCACACAAATAAGACCTAGATTACAAGCTGTTTTGGGCTATTGTATGACGACGTGGAAGGGTGCCATGAGATCTGGCCCCAGTCCCGGCTGTCACAGACTTGATATATCTCATCAGACGACACAAGTCCTAAGGCTCCATCCAACACTGACATTCTTTAGTATGAGTCTTTCAAGTCAAAGGATTGAGGATGGAACTCCGGCTCCATCCTAGGAGATCTGACCACTTGACTTTTCCAAACTTTTCTTTTTTATTCTTTATACAATCAGAACAGTCATAGAACTGAGTAAAATAGTGGCTATGAAAGCTCTCTGTCAAGGGCTCAGCTCATGGGGAGTTACTGCTAATGTTTTACACGTTTGAGGCCTGTCCTGCTAACTTCAGGTAAGAGCTCCCATAAGGCAGGGCCCACTTCCTCTTGTACTTTCCGTCCTCCTACCTCACTAGGAGGGGAGTTGTATGGCACAGATGAATGACAGCCACTGAGCCTCAGCTCTCACGCTATGGGAATGAAGAAAACCCTTGATCATTGCAGTGCCTTTCAACCACCAAACTCTATTCATGGCTTCCCACCCTGCTTTTGCCACACTTAAAATAACAGACTTTTTAAAGCTAGAAGTATGGCACAGCAGAAAGAGTACTATTCTAGGAGTTAGGAGATCTGGAATTCTAGTCTTGGTTGACAGTAATTAGATGTGTGACCCTGGGCAGCCCTTTCTCATCTCTGGGTCTCAATTTCCCCCTATGTAAAATAAGAGTCCCTTCCAGTTTGGTGCAGACTGTGGGGACTATTAGAGCAGAATGCAAGTCTGAGGTTGGGTCACTATGGCCTGGTCCTCTTACTTTAAGAGGAGGTGCTTCTGAGGCAACCTATCTTGTAAGACCAGAAGGGCCCAAAGATCAAGCAACAGCAGGTCCCCAGGTCCTGGGTATTGCCCAAGTGTAGCCACATTGATTCTGGAGCAATCCTCCTGCTGCTCCCTGTCTCCTCAAAGCAGCCGTTAGCTTCTGTGAGGCAGGAGCAATCCTTCTGAACCTCTGATTCTTCTAGGGTTACATAACTGAGGATGATCGAGAAGAAACTACATTCAAAAACCCTTTAGACAGAAGAAGGTGTCTTGGCAGAGGACGGCTAAGTTCTTATACTCAGGTGATCTGGGTTTAAATCTCTCATCTGTCTGTTACTGACTGTGTGACCCTGGACAGGTCAGTCACCCTAGCTTGGTTCAGTTTCCTCATCTATAAAATGAGAACAGTAATAATTCCCATACTTATCTCATGTGGTTGTTTTTAAGAACTCTGTAAACCTTAAGAGTTCCACAAAAACACAAGTTATTATTAGAAAGTGAAATACAGCTAACACTTCCTGAATCCAAAATTAAGCTAGGATAAAAGGGAGGCTTTTCTTTTTCTTTGAAAACTTAAGCTTAGTAGATTTTTTTAAATTGAATTATTTTATTTGTTTTCAGTGTTTGACAATCACTTCCATATATCTCAGATTTTTTTCTACTCCCTTCCATTCATTCCTCCCTCATTACTCCCTCCCTGAGATGGCGTACAATCTTATATATACATTCCTATTAAATGCATGTGGCATAGAATAAATAAAATGAATCAGAGAAACCATAAAACAAAACAAAACATAATACAAAAGAAAATGGTCTGTTTCTATCTGCAATCCAATTCCACAGTTCTTTCACTGGATGTGGAAAGCACTTTGCCTCAAGAGTCCATTGGAAATTTTTTAAGTCCATACCTTTCAATGAAGTACTAAGTCTACCAGAAAAATTCCTTGCACACTGGTTGTTGTATACAAGTTGTGTACAAAGTTCTCCTGGTTCTGCTCCTTTCACTCAGCATCAGTTCATATAAGTCTTTCCAGGCTTCTCTGGAGTCTTCCTGTTCATCGTTTCTCATAGCATATACATTCATGTATCAAAACTTGTTCAATCATTCCCCAGTTGATGGGCATCCGCTTGATTTCCAGGTTTTGGCCACCACAAAGAGAGCTGCTATAAATATTTTTGTATATGTGGGACCCTTTCCCATTTCTATAATCTCTTTGGGAACTGTAAGTCCAAGAAGTGATATTGCTGGGTCAAAGAGTATGCACAATTTTGTAGCCCTTTGGGCATAGTTCCAAATTGCTCTCTAGAATGTTGGATCAGCTCACAGCTCCACCAACAAGGAATTAGTGTTCCAACTCTCCCACATCTTCTCCAACATTTATCATCTTCCTGTTTTGTCATGTTAGTCAATCTGATAGGTGTGAGGTGGTACCTCAGAGTTGTTTTGATTTGCATCTCTCTAATCAATAGTGATTTAGAGCGTATTTTCATGATCATAGATAGCTTTAATTTCTTCCTCTGAAAATTCCCTGTTCATATCCTATGACCATTTATCAGTTGGGGAATGACTTGTATTCCTGTACATTTGGCTCAGTTTTCTATATACTTTAGAAATGAGGCCTTTATCATATACACTAGTTGCAAAAACTCTTTCGCAGTTTTCTGCTTCAGGAAGGAGGCTTTTCAAAAAAGGCCACTGAACAACCAAAATAGCTGTCACAAAATTCTCCCAACTTTTGATTAAAGGTCTTTTTTAATCACCCATTTTGTTTTTTATTAAAGAAGAGCTCCTTGAGTCTTCCCTCAAAGCCTAGTTACTCATGATTACATACAATTTTATCAAGTTTGATGATTTCCTTTCCTTGCTCATATGCAAACTGGAAACAGAAAATCAGAGAGGTGAGGAGAAGGGAAGCAAGGGCAAACTAGGGAAATCAGGCAGCACAATGGACAGTGCTGGACTGGGGCCAGAAAAGCCTTCTTTCATTTCTGCCTCTCAGACAAGTGAAGTGGCCATGGGCAAGGAGTCGACTCTCTCTGGGCCTCAGTTTCTTCATCTATAAAATAGTAACACCTGTACTGCATGCTTCAGAGTCATTGTGAGCTCCCTATTCAGTAAACTCCAATAGTTCCCTGTCACCTCCAGGTTCAAAACCAAAATGCGTTTGGCATTCAAACCCCTTGGGAACCTAGTCCCCTCCTATCTTTCCTGCCTTCTGACACCTCCCTTCAGAATAGACTCTGACTCAGTGACACTCCTGGCTCTTCCACAACAAGATACTCCATCTCTTAGCTATGGGCATTTTCTCTAGCTATTCTTCACTCCCGGAACCCTCTCCTTCCTCATCTCCACCTACTGACACCCCTGCCTTCCTTTAAGTCCCAACTAAAATCTCATCTTCTACAGAAAGCCGTTCCTAACCCCTTAGCAGGCAACCCAGGTGGATGGAGTGCTAGGTCTGGAGTTGGGAGGACTTATCTTCCTGAGTTCAAATCTGGCCTCAGACATTTATTAGCTGTGTGACCTTGGGTAAGTCACTTACCCCTGTTTGCCTCAGTTTCCTCATCTGTAAAATAAACTGGAGAAAAAACTGGCAAACCACTCCAGTATCTTTTGTCAAGAAAACGCCAAATGGGAATCACAAAGGGTCCAATACAACTGAAGAACAACCTTCTTAAGTGCAGTGTCTTCATTCTGTTACGTATTTCCTATTATCTTGTAGATAGCTTGTTTGTGCATGTTTGTTTATCTGTTGTCTTCCCCATTAGACTGTGAGCTCTGAGAGTGGGGACTATCCTTTGCTTCTTTGTATTTCCCAGTGTTTAGCCCAGTGCCTGGTACAGGAGCACAGTAGGTTCCAGACTGAAGTGAGAGGATACATATAAATGTCAGTTACTATTAGAAGTATTATTAATAAGGGAGATAGAACTCACACAGTCCGGTTGCTTGGTGCCCGTCGAGTACAGAGGCAAACAGTCTCCTATACTTCAAAAATCTGGGTCCATGATTGTCTCAGAGCCCAGGACACTAATGCTGGATGATAACTTATGTTCACAGTGGCAACCCTGAGAATCATCAAGAAAGGTTGCTCTGCAAATACGAGGTGTTTCAAGTTTGTTGGAGTCAAGAAGCTATTTATTTACAGGAAATGTCCTTTGTGTAAGAAGATGAGTGTGAGATACTTTAATAAGATTTCAAAGGGCTACAAAACTGCACGTACCCTTTGACTCAGCAATAACATTCCTAGGTCTATATCCCAAAGAGATCACACAAATGGGAAAAGGACCCACATGTACAAAAATATTTATAGCACCTCTTTATGTCGCAGCAAAAAATCGGAAATTGAGAGACTGCTCATCAACTGGGGAATGGCTGAACAAGTTGTGCTATACGAATGTAATGGAATACTACTGTTCCATAAGAAATGATGAGCAGACAGATTTCAGAAAAACCTGGACAGACTCATATGAACTGATGCTGAGTGAGGGGAGCAGATCCAGGAGAACACTGTACAGTTATAGCCACATTGTGCAATGACTAAGTTTGATAGACTTGGTTCTTCCTCAGCAATTGGAGGTTCTAAGACAGCTCCAAAAGGCTCACAATGGAAAATGCTGTCTACATGTAGAGAAAGAATTATAGTCTAAATGCAGACTGAAGCACACTATATGCTCTCTCTCTTTTTTGTTTTGTTTCTTCTTTCTCATGATTCATTCATTGGTTCTAATTCTTCTTTACAATATGACTAATGTGATAATGTTTGATATGAATGTATGTGTAAAGCCTTTGTCAGACTGCATGCTGTCTTGGGGAGAGGAGAGGAAGGGGGAGAAAATTTAAAACTCAAAAGCTTGTGGAACTGAATGTTCTAAACTAAAAATGAATAAATAAACAAATAAAAGGATTTCAAGACAGAATGTGTAGGTGCTCAAAGAAAGAGCCCTCTTCCCTCCATCTCCGGGCTGTGGAAGGCTGAGCCCTTGCTCTATTGTAATTCTGCAAAGTGACATAGCCAGGTAACGTTACCCAGAAAACAAGAAAATATGTTTAAAGAGGCTGTCAGTCACTGCTGGAGTAAGTCCCAGAATCCATTGAGTAATCAGCATGAAAAGAGGTCTCTGGGTGAGCACAGAGCAAGGCTGTTTGGGGCAAGGCAGGAATGCACATCTAAACTTGGTTTACTCAGACTCCCATGGAAGTTGCCAACTATTATAAATGGCTCTGATAACAGTGAGCTGCCATCTGTGCCTGGTTTCTTAGATGCCTGCTCAATCATATTTATTTAGCTTAAGAAACTTCACTCGTCTCCTGCGTTCCAAAGTGGCTTATTAAAAAAAAACAAGCCTCAAGTGTTAATATGAAAAAGCACCCTGGAGAATCAGTATTAATGCTACAGACAAAATGAGAGAGAATCAAAGTAGTATGTCTTGGTCGGGGCTTGGCTGCCTTTCAGCTCCACTTGGGGAAAACTTCCCCTCAAGAGGATAAGGCACAGGCTTCAGGGCCTGTAAATCCCCTCCTTCTAGCTCCATGACAGGACACTGTGGGGAATATATGGCTGATCAGTTCAGATCACAGGCTAAAGACCAATCTAATGCAAGTCCCCTTAACTCTAGTTAGAAAAAACGTGTTTTCCAGAATGAACCCTAAACTGGCCCATGCTTAACAGGTTCACACTTTTCAGGTGAAGAACAGGCAAGGTCAGGGAAGCACTTAGCTCTTACCTGCTGACTTCTTGGACATTGTTGGTCCTGGCTGCTTCCAGCAGGGCAGCTTCTGAAGGAAGACAAAGATGAGTCAAGGTTATAAACACAGGTTGGGTACATGCCTGGAGGTGTTCTACCACCCATACCCACACCCAGCTCCTTAAACTCAGTCCTCAATGCATTCTTATTCTTCGACTTCCAGAGCCAAGGCAGAAATTAGAGGGGTAACACAGGATGGCAAAAGCCTGAGCTGGTTGGACAGGGTCTTTCAGACTACTCTGAATTACCCTTTTATTTTATAGTGGAGGAAAATGTCATAGAGAAGGAAAGTGACTGGTCCAAATCCCATAACTGAAGACCAGAATTAAGGTTTCCTGGTTTCTAGTTGAGGGCTCAGTTGGATACTCTTGAGCCCACACAGTGCCAAAGGGCCTGACAAGCTGCCTCAGTTGTGCTAGACCCTATAGGGACAGCTAGAATGCATCATCTTTTAGCTGAATGGCACTGACCTGATGGCTCCATCTCGTGGCAAAAAGGAGAAATGGCAGAATCCTAGAAAGGTTTTCAAAATCAGGTGAATTTTCCCAATCAATTCATCAAGTATGAATTTCAGGTTCTGTTTGCTGGGACCTCAGAGATGACTTAGCCTAAGGACCATAGGATTTAGAACTGGAAGGAACTAGAGACCATCTTGCCCATCTTCCTTATAGGAAGACTGAGGGCCAGAGAAGAAAAAAAGACTATGTCCAAGTTCTCAGTGGTAGTTAAGTGGTAGAGCTAGGACAAGGACCTGAGTTCACTGACTCTAAACAGGGTCCTCAAATCCCTCATTTTCCCTAATACCTTCACTCTGCAAATGAGGAAATTGAAGGACAGGGAGGAAAAACAACCTGACAGATGCCATGTAACAAGTCAGTAAAGGAGCTGGGATTAGAACTCAGCTCTTTTGGCTCTTAGCTTACTTTAGGACAGGGACTGTTTGTTTTTTGTCTTCCGCATGCCAGTGTCTAGCAGAGGGCAAATGCTTAATAAACATGTGCTGAATTAAACTCCCGCTAACCATATGTGATGTGGAGACAAGAAGAAAAATGAGTTCTACCTGGAGGAACTCCCAGACTGGTTGGGGAGACAAAACTTACACATGGAGAATACTGGAGAACAAGAAAAAAGACCACATAGAACTACAAGTTTAGTATCTAGTTCACTGAGGGCTCAAAGAGCTAGAGAAGGTTCCCTGGAAAGGACTGGATGTGAACTGAGCCTTGAAGGATAGGAAAGATTCCAGTGGAACATGGAAGAACTGCTACACAGACTGGCAAAGCTCTGGCCTTCCATGTCCCATGGACAGAAGCAGAGAAAGGCAAGTGGAGATGAGTCATAGGAAACCAGAGGTACTCAGGACTCTCAGAGAATCTAATATTCAAGACAAAGAGTTCAGGTGTGATGGGGCAGGGGGAACTATGTGCCTTCCTCTGCCCTGAAGGTCTACTTCTACTTCCAGGCTATTTCAGTAAATCAGTAAACATTTATTAAACACTTACTATATGCCAGGTACCTCCTCTTCTTGCTACTGAGATAACGTGGAAGTGAGTCTTTGCCCTCTAGTTTGGATGTGAAGCTTGGGAGAGGTCTGCTGGGACTGGTATCCTGAGTCCTTCACAACTATGGTAAGCCCTTGTCTCCTGCCTGTGGGGCTACTGTGTTTTCAGGCTTCATGGGAATCCTGCTGACTCTCTCCTCCCAGATTAGAGGACTTATAATACCCCCAAAACTCCTCCTATCTGCTCCCAAATCACCTGAATAGATTATCTGGGGCAAAGCATGGCTGAGTGCAGAGAGAATCTTTATCTTCCCTGTTGTAAAGCTATTTACAGCTAAACTTTTTGGTAGAGTACCTGTTCCCTCCTTCCAGCTCCTGTGGCCTCACTGAAGCCCAAATCCCAATGTACGGAACACAGCCACCTCCTCAGCTGTGCTCAATTCCTCTATGCATGACCAGTCCCCTTTCTACAGCCCAGCACTGACCAAGCTCAATCTGGTCCAAGAACCTTTTAAGACTCCCGACAGTCCCTGAGAGTCTGCATGAAGCTCTCTGTGGTCTGGCCCCAAATAACTTTTCCAGTCTTCTTTCCCTAAGCTCCCCAATTCAATGCTTCCATTCATTATTTTCTCACCAACCTCTCAACATGATCAACACCTTCCTGCCTTTCTTGGTCCTTCACCTCTAATACCAGGCCCTCTCCTCTTCCAAATCTTCCTTACCCTTCAAGGCACAGCTCTGGTCCCTCCTTCATGAAACCCTCCACAACTAATCTGCCTCACAGAACTCCTTTACAAGCACCAAGTCAATCTGTCTTGTGGTCTTTACATTATTAGTCTAGTCTCTCCAGCAAGACCACAAACTCTTGGAGGGTAAGAATTTGTATTCTCCTTCCTGAGTCATCCCCTACTCATATAGCTAAGTATATCTGTAGGCATGCAATGAACTCGAGTTGTAACTGTTGGGTCAGTAGTGCCAACCCCTAAGTGGGTCAGAAGTCCCAAGAGTGACCATATAGTTCCAGACCTCAGTATGACCACCTGACAAAGTGGAGGCTATGAAGAATATCTGCTTAAAGAGGCCAAAATGTATTTGAATCTATAACTGTGGCTTGGCCTCTTGAGGGGGGTCAGTGTCCCTTTGAGGTACAAGGGAAAGCCAGCGCTGTGGCTGGTCCTTCCTCTCAGCCCCCCCAGGACTGGCTCTAACAAAATACTTCTCCAGGGATTTTGTAACTTTAGTGTTGTTACCACCTACACATTTCAAAACATCTCATTTGAATATCTGGTTACAAAGTTGCTGTGGCTCAAAAATCCATCCTTTTGTGGTTAATTTAGTAATAAAGCAGAAGGTTCAGGAGGGCCAGCTCCGGGAAATCCTCCAATGGCACAGTCTTCAAAACCCAGGTTCACTACCACCACACAATGAGGTGTCAGAGGAAGACTTCCTTGGAAAAACATCAAGATGGAAATTCACAGGACTTAGGAGTCTTGGTTCTGACAAGCTTTGGAAATGTGACAAGGGGCAAAGCAAGGCTGTCTGAACCGATCTGCTTCCGTTAGACAGCAAACAGTTCACATTTCCATCACACCTCAGTGCAGGGGTCATTTCTACAAGAGCTCTGCGGGCCTGCCTCGAGTCACAGGGCTGGCTGGTCAGTGGCTGGGCTGAGCATCCAGCCCTGGGGTTCTGCCTTTCCATCACATCACAGCTGCTTAGAAAAGTCTGAGACAGAAAGGTCCGTTCTGGGCTCCCCTCGGACAGTCTGCATGACAGGATCTGCACGAGCAGGCGTGGGGAACCTTAGGCCTCGGGATCACGTGGGGCCCTCTAGGTCCTCGGGGGCGCTACGTGGGGCCCCATGGGATCTCGAGGCCCATGGCTCCCCAACCCTGAAGAGGTATAACAAACTCATTACCTTCATGGTTGCAAAGTTCTGTCTAACGTGCTGTGGAGGACAAGGCAGGGGCAGAACCCGGCTCTCTCGCCTCCCCCAGCCCCAGAAACCCCCTCCCCCCCACGACAGGACAGAGGCTGCTGGATAATCACCCTTATTGGCGGGGCTCTTGTTGTAGCAATGAGCAACCAGAGCAGACGCCAAGGCCCACACGCCCAGTCTGGCCGCGTTCGGCACTCCGCTCCAGCGGCCCGACGAGGGGCTTTCTTCGGGGCCGGGAAGATGCCCCCACGTGGCAGCCCCGAGGCCCTGCGGCAGCCTGTCCCGGCTCCGCCGGGAGATCGCTCCGACATACTGCGGCTGCGCCGAGGACCGCCCCCCTGCGGCTGCTATCAGGTACTGCGCCTCCCCGCGGCCCCCGGCCGCCCTGCTGGGCTGCTGGGCCCGGAGGAGACGCAGGAGGAGACCCGGTACCGGCGCTGTCCTCCTCCACACCAGGGACCCCAGCATTGCGATGTCGGCTATGCCCACCCCGCGCTCCCGGCGCCAGCCTTGGCCACGACGAGGGTAGAGACCAACATGGCCGCCGCGGCGCTTTCTAACATGACGCGCGGGGGGTGGGGTGCACAAGGGCCCACGGGAGTTGTAGTTCATCTCCCCGGCAAGTTACGTAGCCAGAGTTGGCAAGGAAACTACATTTCACAGAAGGCAACAACATGGGGTAATAATGAGGGCGCACCCATGGAGGTCCGGGGCATGCTGGGAGTTGGAGTTCCGTCGGAGATGAGGCAAGGTGCGGAAATAGGTGGCGGGAGTGGAGCCTACACCTGGATATCTCTAGTACCAGTTCGAGTCCCAGCAAGGGCAAGTGTAAACCAATTTGCTCCAGTTTGGATTAATAAATACTTGCAGGGAATCTAGGTCAGTGCACATCAAACAAGAGCCTCTGGCTTGACTTATTCATGAATCTTAAACTCCTATTTTCTTTTCTTTTTTTTTTTTATTAAACTTTTAACATTTATTTTCACACAATTTTGGGTTACAAATTTTCTCCCCTTTTTTCCCCCTCCCCCCCTCCGACCCAAGTTTTCTAATTGCCCCTGTGACCTATTTGCTCTCTCCTCTATCCTCCCTCCCTGCCCTTGTCTCCGTCTTCTCTTTTGTCCTGTAGGACCAGATAGCTTTCTTGACCCCTTAACCTGTATTTCTTGTTACCCAGTGGTAAGAACATTACATTTGATCCTAACACTTTGAGTTCCAACTTCTTTAGCTCCCTCCCTCTCCACCCCTTCCCCTTGGAAGACAGGCAATTCAATATAGGCCATATCTGTTTAGTTTTGCAAATGATTTCCATACTAGTTGTGTTGTATAGGCCTAACTATATTTCCCTCCATCCTATCCTGTCCCCCATTACTTCTATTTTCTTATGGTCCTTTCCCTCCCCGTGAGTGTCGACCTCGTATTGCATTCTCCTCCCCATGCCCTCCCCTCTATCCTCCCCCCCACCCTGCTTGTGCCCCTGTCCCCCACTCTCCTGTATTATGAGATAGGTTTTCCTATCAAAATGTGTGTGCATTATATTCTTTCCTTTAGTGGAATGTGATGAGAGTAGACCTCATGTTTTTCTCTTGCCTCCCCTCTTTATCCCACCACTAATAAGTCTTTTGCTTGCCTCTTTTATGAGAGATAATTTGCCCCATATAACTTCTCCCTTTCTCCTCCCAATATTTCTCTCTCACTGCTTGATTTCATTTTTTTTTTAAGATATGATCCCATCCTCTTCAATTCACTCTGTGCACTCTGTCTCTATGTATGTGTGCGTGTGTGCATGTGTGTGTGTGTGTGTGTACTCCCACCCAGTACCCAGATACTGAAATGTTTCAAGAGTTACAAATATTGTCTTTCCATGTAGGAATGTAAACAGTTCAACTTTAGTAAGTCCCTTATGACTTCTCTTTGCTGTTCACCTTTTCATGGTTCTCTTCATTCTTATGTTAGAAAGTCAAATTTTCTTTCCAGCTCTGGTCTTTTCATCAGGAAAATTTGAAAATCCTCTATTTCATTGAAAGACCATTTTTTTTTTTTTTTGATAAAAGCAACTTTTTAATATGACATCTGTCTCTCAAATTCCATTCCTTTTTTTCTTGGCATAATATTTGAACAAGAACTGATGAATTCAGAGTTACCATGATATAGTATCTCACCAGAGTTACTCACTCTGGTAAGGGTAATTCTTGTGAAATCATTCATTCAATGAACATTATTTGACAAGGTGAGAACTATGTACAGTGAGTGTGCCACATGTAGGAAACAGTTTTATATGTCATGAACTCAGAAGTTAGAAATTGCTGA
Source organism: Notamacropus eugenii (assembly GCF_028372415.1). Classification (NCBI taxonomy): domain Eukaryota; kingdom Metazoa; phylum Chordata; class Mammalia; order Diprotodontia; family Macropodidae; genus Notamacropus; species Notamacropus eugenii. Next base: position 97,163,565 of record NC_092876.1, read on the forward strand.
CAGTTTTAAATGGAACTGAGAGTTTATAATCAATTTATCAAATGAAGTATAGATTTTGCTAATGTTAAGGGGAGCTGGTGAAGTTAGAAGTTTTCTTCCATATTTGGAAATATTTCTACTGTACAGGTATGGTTATTTGAAAGACCATTTTTTCTCCTGAAGTATTATACTCAGTTTTGCTGGGTAGGTGATTCTTGGTTTTAGTCCTAGTTCCTTTGACTTCTGGAATATCCTATTCCATTCCCTTCAATCCCTTAATGTAGAGGGTGCTAGATCTTGTGTTATCTTGATTGTATTTCCACAATACTTGAATTGTTTCTTTCTAGCTGCTTGCAATATTTTCTCTTTCACCTGGGAATTCTGGAATTTGGCCACAATGCTCCTAGGAGTTTCTCTTTTTGGATCTCTTTCATGCGGTGTTCTGCGGATTCCTTGAATATTTATTTTGCCTTCTGGTTCTAGAATCTCAGGGCAGTTTTCCTTGATAATTTCATGGAGGATGATGTCTAGGCTCTTCTTTTGATCATGGTTTTCAGGTAGTCCCAGAATTTTTACATTGTCTCTCCTGATTCTATTTTCCAGGTCAGTTGTTTTTCCAATAAGATATTTCACATTATCTTCCATTTTTCGAATCTGCATGGTATGTTCTGAGATATCTGTCTTTCTCGAAAAGTCCTTAGCGTCCATCTGTACCATTCCAGATTTGAGAGATCTATTTTCTTCAGTAAGCTTTTGAATCTCCTTTTCCATTTGGTTAATTCTGCTTTTGAAAGCATTCTTCTCCTCATTGGCCCCTTGCACCTCCCTTGCCAGCTGAGTTAGGCTAGTTCTCAAGGTGCCAATTTCTTCAAGATTTTTTTGGTTCTCCTTTAGCAGGGAGCTGATCTGTTTTTCATGCTTCTCCCTTATCCCTCTCATTTCCCTTCCCAGTCTTTCCTCCACCTCTCTAACTTGATTTTCAAAATTCCTCTTGAGCTCTTCCATGGCCCGAGCCCATTGGGTGGGCTGGGACACAGAATCCTCGATTTCTGTGTCTTTGCCTGATGGCAAGCATTGTTCCTCCCCATCAGAAAGGAAGGGAGGAAATGTCTGTTCTCCAAGAAAGTAACCTTCTATTGTCTTATTTCTTTTCCCTTTTCTGGGCATTTTCCCAGCCAGTGACTTGACCTCTGAATATTCTCCTTACACCCACCTCGCCTCCTGGTCCTCCCAGCCAGCGTTTGGGGACTGAGATTCAAATGCTGCTTCCTGCCTTAGGATTTTTGGTGGGGGCAGGGCTGCTATTCAGTGTGAGAATTGAGTTCAGGTGCTGAGGTCAGGGGCAGGGCCGCCTCTCTGGCTCAATTCCCTCAGGAGGTTTATGCACAGACCTTCCACAATGGATCCAGGCTCCCGCTCGCTTTGGGAGCCCCCATCCGCAGCCGCCTCTCAGCCCCCACCTCCCGGGGGGCCCGAGCCATGGGGGCACCTCACTCCCCTCTCAACCCGCCAAAGAGACTCTCTCACCTACCCCCGTCAGTCACCTGTTGGTGGGGGGCCCGTGCAGCTGCTGAAGATCCCGCCTCCGGATCCCTCTCAGAACTGTGTCTCTCGGAGCCGCGGCCGCCGTCTCCGCCGTAGGTCCGGGCTGGGCACTGTGTCTGCAGTGCGACGGACCTTTTGCGAGAGGTTTGCAGGTCCCTCTGTGGGTGGGGGGACCCTTGTGGCCGCTGGAGATTCCGTCCCGTAGCCCTCTCGGATCTTTTTCTCACGGTGTTGCTGCCGTGGTAGGGCTGCTCTCTTCTTCCCGCCCCGGCGCCCAGTCCCCGGTGCGAAGGACCCCCCGCGAGAGGTTTGCAGGTGTCTCCGGAACAGAAATCTCCCTCGCTCCAATATTCCGTGGTCTCTGGGTGCAGAATTTGCCCTGGGTTAGTCCCCTCTGCCGTTCTGTGGTTTGTGGGTTCGGAGCTATGTGTATGTGCATCTTTCTACTTCGCCATCTTGGCTCCGCCCCCAACTCCTATTTTCTATTTCCATCTTCTCATCTTAGCATAAGCAAGACTCATGTGCTAGAGCCAGGTCTGGAGAATCATCAAATTTTCAAGTGTTAGCATGACCCACCTGAAATGGAAAAAACCTGCACACCGGGGTTGGATGTACTGTTTTGTGATTGTCTGCATTTCAGAAAGTGATGGAGAAGATGTTGACCATGTTAATGATTCAGATTAAACTTTAAAGTGTGTTCTGATCCTCCCTCCCTTTTCTGGAGAGCTGGTTGTTAAATATTTACCAGCACACCCTTGCTTCTGATCTACTCCAAGCTCAGACTCCGACATGTATTGGACATGCCCAGATATCCCGTGCCTGGTGTCAGGAAGCTTCGATTCCCATCACAGCCTTAGGTCTCAGTTGGGTTGGACAAGTTCAGAGGTTCTTACCCTTTTCACCATGGACTCTTCTGGCAATCCATTTGGTGAAGCCTACAATTCCTTCAGAATAATGGCTTCCTATTCATAAAATAAAAGACAAAGAATTACAAAGAAAACCAATTATGTTGAAATAGTTATCAAAATATTAAAAATAAAAGTTCATGAACCCCAAACTATAGGAAGCCCTGGTCCAGAGTACATTCAGTTCAATGGTCCTGTTACTCTGTACAAAGTCTTGTGCTAGACCATGAGGGTTGTGCAAAGTTTAGATAAATTTATTTAGTTTTAGATAGTGAGGTCCTTGGCCTCATGGAGTTTACAATCTAGTACAGGGGATTGATTGTATCACAAACATTTCAACACTTCTGTGCCTCTATGTGGTCTCAGCCATGTGTATACAGGCTGTACAAAGGCAACCGTTCCCATGCCTTGTTCCCTTGGGGATCTCTTGTGTAGGTGTTCCCACAAAACGTCCGTAGAGGATCTATCTATTTTATAAAAAAAGCTAGTATGTATAGACCACTTAAAGGTTTGCAAAGTACTTTACAAATGTCTCATTTGAGCCTCAAGATAACCATTGGAGATAGTGCTATTATTACCTATATTTTACAAAGGAGGATCTACCCAAAGGAGGCCTTCCTCTCATTCTTGTGGTGTAGTATGGACGGACACCCAGGGAGCTTGTAAGTTTCCCATTAGTTACACTGGCCCACCAGCTCTCCTTTCCTATGTATTTATCTGATAATAGCTTTTATACACTTTTTCTGTGCAAGTTATTATTATTTTTATTATTATCCCTCCCTCTCTCCTTCTCTCCCTTCCTCCTCTCCCTCTGTCATAGAATCATACCCTTTCCAGTGGGTGCTCTGCCCAAAGGAATATAAATTTTGATCACTAAAACCTGGCAAGATATTTTGTGGTTTACAGGCTAGATTTCTTTTTTAAGGACCATGCCTTAAACCCAAATCACTCTGGCTCTCATTGATTGGCCAACAGCTGGTCCCAGCCTAAGCCTCACTTAGTCATTGTTTGGGTCCTCATGGTTCAGAGTGAGTAACAATAGCAATTGTTTCCTTTTTGGCCAGAAGCTCTGAGGGTCTTCCCCTCCCAGATTGATTTTTTTTTTTTTTTGACTATGCAAAAGAGGCTATTCTTTACCTCATTTCTTACCTATCTTTAATTACTGAATGATCACTGTGTCAGTCAAACTGAGACTTTGGAAAGACCTTAGCCCAGAAAGGTCAAGGCCTCCCATCGCATCCTGGGCCATCACCAGTCATCCTGATCTATAACTTGCCATTGGACCCAGATTGGACCCACTCTAGAAGAGTGAGTGAGGCTTGTACAGTCCTTGCTCACTTAAATCCAATTCACTCACAAGTCACATCTTCATCTTCATGAAGTCCCTGTTGTCTTTGAGAATGAAGGATGACAACAACAACATTGCCCTTTAGGTCACCCATAGCTTTCTTAAAAAAAAAATATTCCAAACTTACACCAAAAAAAAGAATATTTCAATATACACAGCAGAACACAAAAAGAGTATTCCCCAAGAAACTATGAATCTCTATTTCATATTGCTTGCTTATGTGTATGTGTATGGATATGTATATATATATGTACATATATATATACATGTGTACACATACATATACATATATAAATTTTACATGTTTTCAAAACTGTCCTGTTTGTGCTTCTTTCTAAATTTCTCATCAGTAAATATACTTTTTAAGGACCCTCTTTTTGGGCATCATTATTGCTACCTTTGGGCTGTCTCTTCCTCCTCCCATCCCTCTCCTAATTTACAAAGAAGGAAAAGGAAACTATTGAAACAAATATGCATAGTCATGCAAAATGAACTTACATTGTAGGCTTGTAAAAAAAAATCTATGTTTCTTTCTGTACCTCCACAGCTTTAATTCTTCAGTGACATCTATACCTTCATTAAGCCTTGTATATGCATGTCCTTAATAAGTTTTTACTGACTTCCAGGAACAAAATGATATTATATACACAGGGAGAAAGGTTAGAAAGCATCCAACAAATAAAAAAACTAATGTAGATATCCTAGGTTGAGGCAGCTAGTGGAGCAGGGGATGGAACCTTGGAACTGGAGCCAGAAAGACCTGAGTCCAAACCTGCCCTGAGAGACTTACTAGCTGTGTGACCTTGGACAGGTCATTTAACCTGCTTGCCTCAGTTTCCTCATCTGCAAAATGGTGATAACAATACCACTCATTTCACAGGGTTGTTGTGAAGATCCAATGAACATTTATTAAATACCTATTATTTACACTGCGCTAAGTGCCGGGGATACCACTAATACAGGAACTTACAATCTAACGGGGAGAGAAACACACCTAAAGAGTGTGTAGGGGGAAACAGTGGATACCTGTGTGACCTTGCATATGTAACTTAACCCTATTTGCCTCTCTTTCTACATCTGTAAAATGAGCAAGTGGTGCAGTAAATAGAGGCTGGAGTTAGGAAAAACCTGAGTTCAAATCCAGTCTCAAACACTTACTAACTGTGTGACTCTAGGAAAGTCACTTAACCCTGCTTGCTTCAGTTCTCATCTGTGAAATGATCAGGAGAAGGAAATGGCAAACTCAGGAAGAGTTGGACATGACTGAAAATGACTGAACAACAACAAAATGGTGCCTGGCACATAGTAGGCACTATATAAATGCTTATTCCCTTCCCCTTCCCTAATGATTGGCAAGTAATGGAAGTAGTTATACAATAATTTACAATCTATGTTTTATTTTATTTATTTATTTTCCTCATTTTCTTATTTATCAAATGAGATAATATTTGTAAAATGCTTCCACGATGCCAGGTACATAGTAGGTGCTTTAAAATACTTGTTCCTTTCTCCTAAGTACTTCTTGACACTGTTGAATAAGCTGTCTGTTGACTTAGAGCAAAGAGCAAAACGAGCACTATGCCAGAAGACAAAATAAGAAAAAGATAGGGTAAGCAATGAAAACAGTCCAACCCTGTCATATTCTAACAAGCTATTGATCATGAAAAATAGGATGCGGATAAGAGAAAGGACATAGACACTGTTAATAGAATGTTGCTCTATCAGTCTCTAACCTGGGAAGGACTGGAGGGGGAAACAGAGCAGGTCAGAGGCAGGCATGCCAGCAATCAACTAGTGGCTTTGTTAACTAATTTCAGAGCGAGGAATTCAGTTTGCAAACCTGAAGTTCTCCTGAGAAGGAGAGATTAATATGCTGGAATAAAGGCAGAATTTATATATATAAATCACCAGTGGGCTTGGGGTTGGGGAAGGTGGATCACACCACAATCTTTTCTAGGTCTTTAGGAGTTCCCGTGGCAAACCCACAGGTGTTCTTGAGTCCTGTGGGAACAGTTCTTTAGTTGATTGTCTCAAATCTTGGGGGTTGTGATTATTCAGTGGGGTTCAGAACCAGGGTTCTGTGATGGGAACAGGTTTTACAATCTTTGATTCAGTCCATGTAAGATACACAAGCACAGGAATGTAGGAATTGTTAGAGCTGATCGATCACTTTAAGCTACATTGTGAGTTTGACTCCCAAGCCAGAATCTGCTAGGAAAATGGGAGCTCTGAGAATTCTAAGGTAGTATATTCATTATACATATTATATCGATTAATATGAGAATCACAAATCCCTTTACATTTCCTCCTTTTGGTCGAAGGTCGAAACTATCCTGCAGACCTAGGGGGAACATTCATCTGAAACATGATTTTGAATTTATATAAAAGAAACATCAGATCAGGGAGGGCAGAAAGGAAAATGCTACCAAGGTTTCCTATTATAGTAACTCAGAGATGTTATAGTACCAATCTATTATTTAATAAATTTAGTGTTATACTTACAAAGCTTCTTGATTATAGAAATTTGCTATAAAAGGAAGAACAGGGACATAGTTATAATAATGAACAGAAGAAAAAACTCCCTTAGCTCTGTTTGATGCCAGACATGAGTCATATCTGACAGTCAATGATGTAGTCACTGGGTGTTGAAGGCAAGGTTCAAGATTAACCAGGTAGGAAATTTTCCTTTTTGGCAATAGCACAATGGGGAAATGTCAGGAGTATCCTACCTAGGCTGTGTCCAAGGTTGTCCCCCAAAACCTTTCCCAGGCACAGACCTTTAACAGTCCCAGACTGCAGCACGTGCTGTTTACTACTATTGGCTTCATGACAATTCATTCAACTATCCCTGTAATCAAAAGTCAAAATAGTAAATTAAAGTCCCAGGAATTTTTGTCTTAATTAACAAAATTTCACTAATCACAGCTTATGACTTGAATACCTTTAGACATTTAGAGAAAAAAAAACCTGCTACTTGCACAAACATTGAGACTGAGAGGATAGTAGCAAGGAGAAAGGGAAGGCTTAGTTCATAGAGGGAGTAACTGCAAACCTCAGCCCACATCAGGTTTCTTGGGTCAGTGGTCTGCATCTGCTTCTTGGCTTGGGGGTTTGGGACACCCATCTCTCAGATGTCAGCTGCTTTGGACCTCATTTAATTTTTAAGTTCAGGTTACCCAGAGGTTCCACAATCCAGGTGGGCAGTACTGCCTTTTTGAGATGTGACAGGTGGATCCAGGACTGTGTTCCCCAGAGTTTGGCTGAAGGGGTAGGGGTGGTAATGGTGTTTGGGGTCGGTGGGTGGTGGTTTGCAGGACTTCAAAAGGACCTTTCCACCATGGATCCAAGGAGTGTTTTTGGAGATGGTAATTCCAATAAACCCAGTCACTGGGTTGGATCAGGGGTCAAGTATGGCTTGGAATTCCTAAAGAATGGGACTTCAAGACAAGTTGGTGAGTTTCTGATATTTTCTGAATCAACCCAGTACAATATTGTAGGGGGGAGCCTTTGCCTGCTATGCTTCTCCCTCCATGGATACAGTGGCATGGGGCATCCTATTACTATCTCATAGGGATTGGGCTTGTGGGAACCAAATGGTTTAGATCTAAGGCCTAACAGTGTTAAAGGAAGGGCTTTGGGCCAGGGAACACCTAGCTGCTCCCAGAATTTAGCAAGAGAGGTTTTAAGTATCCTATTAACTCTTTCAGCAATTCTTGATGACTGCGGGTGGTAGGGACAATGAATATGCTGTCCAGGATGAAAGCAGCTTAACTAATGAAGCTACTGTAAAATGGGTAATTCTGTCGCTATGCATTTCTTTGAGAATCCTCATAATGGAATTATTTTTTTTTTCTAAAATGATTTTTGCTATCCCAGAGGCTGTAGCAGTGTGACTGGGGAACACTTCCACCCACAGGGAGAACATATAGACCATAACCAAAGCATATTTGTAAACATAGGTGGGTGGTAGTTGAATGAAATCAATCTGCCAGGTGCATCTGGGAAAGGAAACTTCGCACCAACAGGCTTCAGAGGTGTGGATGCATTGTGCTTAAAGCAGGTAGGACACATCTCATAGGCAATGACGATTCCCCTGGAAACTATCCAATCAATATTTTTGAGCAGATTCCACTAGCTTGTTGGGTCCCCAATGCCTGAATGAATGAAGGTGTTCCATCACAGGGAGAGATAAGTTCTTAGGGAGTACTAAGTGTGTTTGGATGGAACCATAGTCCAGTAGTAGCTTTATCAGGTTTATACCCCTCCTTTTGTAGTTTTTGTGTGTATGTGTATGTCTGTGTGTGTGTGTGTGTGTGTGTGTGTGTGTGTGTGTGTGTGTGTGTGTGTGTTTTGTAATAAGCATCCCTCTCTGGGCAGTAGCTCTTCCTTTGTTAGGCTAATAGCCTTAGGCAGGCCTTCTGGGTGAGATGAACATACTAATGAGGCAGCACTTACAGGGCTAAGTGAAAGTTCCTTAGGGACCTGTGCTATGGAGCTGATTGGTCGGCTAAGTCATTTCCAGGGCATGAATGTTGTTTTCTTGGCTGTGTCCTGAAATTTTAATTACTGCTGCAGCCTGGGGAAGGAGTAAATAGTCTAATAGATGGGAAACTTGTTTCTGATTTCTAATGGACTGTCCATAGGAGGTGAAGAAGCCCTAATGTTTCCATAGCATCCTAAAGTCATGCGCTACCCCAGATGCACACTGGCTATCGTATCCTTTTTCCTTTTCTCAATTCACAAGACCTAGTTACTGCCTCAACTTTGGCCTGTTGTGCTAGATGAGCATAAGCTAGTAATGAAGTTGCAACCACTTCTGTGGTGGTGGTGATGCTGATGAGGGCTGGAAGGGGGGTATGAGACCCCCACAAAGACCAGGGTACCAGGGGCAGGTCATCTGGAGAAGAATTCATAGACTGAAGCATTGCTGAGGTCAAAGTAAAGATTTGTTACACTTTTTCAGGGGGCAAGAGTTCTTAGGGAACCTGCAACCTTAAAGGGGTGCAGAGAAAGTTTATATAGGATATTTTATAGTATCCCTTGTGCCAAATATGCTAACTAGGTGTTTTGGAGTGGGATTAGGGAGTGGTTAAGGAGTGGTCAGTTCTTAAAGGAACTTGCACTTTTGGTATCTACTGCTCAGGTATTTTACTCAAAATTCATGGGGGAAATAGCCCAAGGTGGGGCTGCCTAGGGGTGTAGTTTTAGGCCTGCAACGTCACTAAGTCAACCAGCAGTCAGAGCTGGCTCAGAAAAACCAGGTTGCTCTCATCAATGTCTTGTTAGACAAGATAAATGTAAGGGAGTATAAATATGTCTAAGTCTAGGATACATATGATTGCTCTGTGAGTAGTAAATGTTGTTATGACCCAATGCACAGCCCGTTAAGCCAGTACACATCTGGTTAAGCCTAATGAGTTCTATAGGTAGGTGCAGCTGGCTACTATAGCAGGAAGGGAGATAACGGTTGTTGCTACGGCAGTCTGTGTCCTTGGGTTGGGGAGAAACTGCCTGAGATAGTATTTTGAGGCTAGGGAGAAATGTGATTTTTAAAGAGAAATGTGATTTTAGAATTGGGGCCCAAGTACAAGCACCTAAGCAACACATTAGTGCCATAACTGGCAACCAAGTCTCCTTCCTCATTCCTGGGGCAGGATCCATCAGTATACCAGTCAAAGTCTGATCCCTCTAAGAGTGTTTCCTTCAGATCCTCCGGGGGGAAAGCAAGACATCTAGGTAAATTACACAGTTATGGTCTAAAGTCTCACCCTCACTTTCCACCTCAGGTAGATAGGAAGCAAAGTTGATTGTGTTTACACATTTGATGGTTGGATTGGGTTTGGATGTCCTAGGAGAGGACAAATGCTGGGGTATGGTGTGAATCAGGAGTGTTTCAACAGCATGGGGAACGTGTAACCTTAAGGGAGAATCGAGACAAATGTCTTCAGTGGCAGAAACAAGAAAAGCCGTGGCCACTACTGCCTGAAGATTGCCTGGGAGCCCCTTGGTGTCATTGTCCAAACTTTTACTATAGTATCCCATGGGATTAAAGTTTTTCACCATGTTTTTGTGTTAGTCCAGAGACTACAACAGTATCCTCCAGAACTTTAACTGATGTTAATCAATTGCCATGACTAGACAAAAAGAGCCTAAAACATTTTAGCATCTTAGTAAACTGTTGACTTGCTTGCTAAGTAGAAAACAAAAGGCAATCAAGGGTTTGGAATGTAAACTCGTTTGTAAAGTTACATGGAGAAAGACGCAGAGGTTTATTAGCAATATTGGCTCCTAAAAACAGAAGTAATTATTCCTTAGTGGAGGGTAAGACTAGTTTTAAAACAGAAAAGTCCAACAAAGTAAAATTATTCCAAGGGGATTTAAGGCTGAAATGGAAGAAAGACAACAAACAGAGCAGGTATTGCAGAAATTTTTTTAAAAATTTATTTATTTAACTTTTCAACATTCATTTCCACAAAATTTTGGGTTCCAAATTTTCTCCCCATTTCTCCCCTCCCCCACCCCAAAATGCCAAGCATTCTAATTGCCCCCATCACCAATCTGCCCTCTCTTCTAACATCCCTCCCTTCTCTTCTCCCCATCTTTTCTTTTGTCCTGTAAGGCGAGATAACTTTCTATACCCCATTACCTGTATTTCTATTTCCTAGTTGCAAGAACAATACTCAACAGTTGTTCCTAAAACTTTGAGTTCCAACTTCTCCCCATCCCTCCCTCCCCACCCATTCCCTTTGGGAAGGCAGGCAATTCAATATAGGCCATATCTGTGTAGTTTTGCAAATGACTTTCATAATAGTCATGCTGTGTAAGACTAACTATAATTCCCTCCATCCTATCCTGCCCCCCATTGCTTCTATTCTCTCTTTTGATCCTGTCCCTCCCCAAGAGTGTTGACTTCAAATTGCTCCCTCCTCCCACTGCCCTCCCTTCCATCCTCCCCCTCACCCTGCTTATCCCCTTCTCCCCCACTTTCCTTTATTGTAAGATAGGTTTTCATATCAAAATGAGTGGGCATTTTATTCCTATCTTTAGTCAAATGTCATAAGAGTAAGCTTCATGTTTTTTCTCTCACCTCCCCTTTTTTTCCATCCACTGAAAAGTCTTTCACTTGCCTCTTTTATGAGAGATAATTTGCCCCATTCCATTTCTCCCTTTCTCCTCCCAATATATTTCTCTCTCACCGCTTAATTTTTTTTTAAGATATGATCCCATCCTATTCAATTCACCCTATGCTCTCTGCCTCTGTGTGTGTGTGTATGTATATGTGTGTGCGTGTGCTTGTGTGTGTGTGTGTGTAATCCCACCAACTACCCAGATACTGAAAAAAGTTTCAAGAGTTACAAATATTGTCTTTCCATGTAGGAATGTAAACAGTTCAACTTTAGTAAGTCCCTTATGACTTCTCTTTGCTGTTTACCTTTTCATGCTTCTCTTGATTCTTGTATTTGGAGGTCAAATTTTCTTTTCAGCTCTGGTCTTTTCATCAAGAATGCTTGAAAGTCCTCAATTTCATTGAAAGACCATTTTTTCCCCTAAAGTATTATACTCAGTTTTGCTGGGTAGGTGATTCTTGGTTTCAGTCCTAGTTCCTTTGACTTCTGGAATATCCTATTCCATGCCCTTCGATCCCTTAATGTAGAAGCTGCTAGATCTTGTGTTATCTTGATTGTATTTCCACAATACTTGAATTGTTTCTTTCTAGCTGCTTGCAATATTTTCTCCTTGACCTAGGAACTCTGGAATGTGGCCACAATGTTCCTAGGAGTTTCTCTTTTTGTATCTCTTTCAGGAGGTGATCGGTGGATTCTTTCAATATTTATTTTGCCCCCTGGTTCTAGAATCTCAGGGCAGTTTTCCTTGATAATTTCATGAAAGATGATGTCTAGGATCTTTTTTTGATCATGATTTTCAGGTAGTCCCATAATTTTTAAATTGTCTCTCCTGGATCTATTTTCCAGGTCAGTTGTTTTTCCAATGAGATATTTCACATTATCTTCCATTTTTTCATTCTTTTGGTTTTGTTTTGTGATTTCTTGGTTTCTCATAAAGTCATTGGCCTCCATCTGTTCCATTCTAATTTTGAAAGAACTATTTTCTTCAGTGAGCTTTTGAACCTCCTTTTCCATTTGGCTAATTCTGCTTTTGAAAGCATTCTTCTCCTCATTGGCTTTTTGAACCTCTTTTGCCAATTGAGTTAGCCTATTTTTCAAGGGGTTATTTTCTTCAGCATTTTTTGGGTCTCCTTTAGCAAGGTGTTGACCTGCTTCTCATGCTTTTCTTGCTTCTCTCTCATTTTTCTTCCCAGTTTTTCCTCCACCTCTCTTACTTGATTTTCAAAATCCTTTTTGAGCTCTTCCATGGCCTGAGACCACTGAATATTTATTTTGAGTGTTTGGGATACAGAAGCCTTGACTTTTATGTCTTTCCCTGATGGTAACCATTGTTCTTCCCTCATCAGAAAGGATGGGACAAGATATCTGTTCACCAAGAAAGAAACCTTTTATGGTCTTATTTTTTTCCCCTTTTTTGGGCATTTTCCCAACCAGTTACTTGAACTTTGTCCTTTGTCAAGAGTAGGGTATACTCTGGGGACCTGTAAGATCTCAGTTCCTCCAAGGTGGCACAATCAAGTGTGTACTGGTCTGGGCACAGGGAAGGATTTTTGTGCCCAGAATCTTAGCAGAGTTTCCTCTCCACAGGCATCCGACCTCCAGTTCCTTCAAGCTAGCAATGGTGGGGGGGATGGGATTCAGTCAAGCTTTGGCGCCTGTAGGTTGAGGGATCTGCAGACTGCTACTGCTGCTGCTGCGACTAGAGATTCTAAGACTTGAGATTCTGCCCCCAAGGCTGGGCTGGGCTCTGCTCTGCATCAGGTGCAACTGACGTTTCCTGTGGGCGTTTCAGGTCACTCTGGGCTGGAAATCTCCTCCACTCTGTTTTTCTCCATTTCTGCTGCTCCAAAATTTGTTGAGAGTCCCTCTCTACAGGTATTTTATGGGCTGTGTGGGGAGAGCCTGCATTTTTTTTGTCTTTCTACTCTGCCATCTTGGCTGCACCCCCCCAGAAATTTTTAAAACAAACTTTTTTCAAGCTGCCCTACCCAGGCACTACTATCATAGGCCTGGATGTGCTTGTGGAGAAAGGAGAGGATCAGCACTAAACACAGCGGCTCTTAACCTGGGAATCATGAACTTGTGTTTTTTTTTTAAACCCCAAACATTTTGATAATAGTATTTCAATATACCTGGTTTCCTTTGTAATTGTCTGCATTTTATTTCGTACATTTAAAAAGCTTATTCTGAGGAGTGTCCAGGCTTTGCCAGACTGCCAAAAAGCTCCCTGGGACAAAAAAGCTCAAGAACTTTTGCACTAAAGAGAAGAAATATGGGAAATGCAGCTGGATTAGCCTAAATGTACTTAGAGGATATCTGCATTGAAGGTGATAGTAAGGGTTTTAAAGGATTGATTCACAAGGTATCTGCCAGAGGAGAAGATATCAAAGATGTGAAAAAATATTGGACTTTATACACCAAAAAGGGGACTGAGAGAACATCATCAATTACCAACACACCCTCACTTTACTTATTGTTGATTAAATCTCAACCTAAGGGTATACTAAAGGTGACAACCAGTTTGTGATAGAGTCAATTGTTAAATTTGTAATGTGAGCATTTCTAGCTCAGAAATTGGTGAACATTGCAACTTGACTTGATTTATTGTTTTGTGGATTGTCTAGTCTTAAGAAAGTGATGGGGAAAATAACAATAATACATGTTAAACTTTGAGATTTCATGTGTTTCTTCCCAGAGTGCTGGGCCTGGATTTAGAACTCAGGATAAATTTTATTAGTATCTTCAGGGGAAATGAGACACTACTGTGTTAATTAGTCATGCAGTTAGCAAAGATGATTCTTCAGATATATCAATGAATTCCCCCAATTGAGATTCATTTGGAAGAAGAGGCTTTAATCTAAATATTCCAGAAGAGTTTAAATAAAGAATGGAGGGTTGGTTTGCTGGGCATTCTCCCTAAGATGATCTAGTAAGTCTACCAGAATTACTTGTTGTGGGGAATATAATTGCCCAATCTGCAAGAAAAACCACTGAGGCAGAGCTGAGAGCTGATGAAACTTTATGGTCTCCTTTACTGAAGTAGACCTCAGATCTTCCTCATGATCTGAGATGTCCCCTTCCTCCTGGGCCTTATTTTTATAAGGTTTGATACCAGATTTGATACTTCAACACACTCTACAGGGGATACAAAAATAATAATCCCATTGATGGATAGACCTTGATTCACTTGCCAAAAATGACATACTGGTAGAGGGGTCTCAGACTGGGTGAAGCATGGGGCATCTCCACTGACCAAGTGGTCATAAGATGATCATTAGGTCATGTTGCACAAGAGGAAGTGGTCCAGAGGTGCAAAAATTAGTTGGGGGACTTTCCAAAGAATCAAGGCATCCTACCCATACCAGTTTTGAACATAGAATTTGAATAAAACAGGATGGAGATACCTTTGTCAGCATGCTTGTGGTTGGCAAGTGAGCTGTGTAATTGGCAAACAAGTAGTGAACATTACATTAAAGTTTGAGGCCTACTATAAGAACCTATCTCATCTAATTATCTCTATGTAATTTATGTAAAACAGCAAACTGATGAATAGTAATTGGAATAGAATAGGGGTCTTAATGAATCATATCTCATATCGTACAACTAAAGCATCACATCAGAGAATAAAAGAAGGCATTAAGTTTATTCCTAGAATCACATGGAATGTGGATGAATTGACAAGAGAATCCTGGGCCCATACAAACAGGGGACCGCTGTTACCTTTCTAGGGTTGATGATGCTGGGGATGTCACAGCCTGTGTTCCCAAGGTAGGATGTCTGATCATCTCACCCAACAGGTTCTGTGGCCTTGAGTAAGGTAAGAGACAGGAAACCCTTGGGAAGGTTGGGAAGAACCAGAAGATTCTGGTCCCCCAGGATTGGGCTGTGCTGGGCACGTTGAAACACTTATTTTTTATAAGCTATCTCTTGGGCCCTGTGTCATGGGTTCCCCTGACTTTGACTGGAGATGAAGGCGATTCAGTTCCCCTGGAGTAGGTTTGGGAAAGGTCCATGAACACTGTGCAGCTCTAACAATGGAACAGGATCCAAGCAAAAGGTCTTTTGGGGTTAGAGAGTCTTAAGACAAAGAGTTAGGTGGGGTGCCAAGACGGGATACATCTATTATTCTGACTGTGAGCAGATTTGACCAAGAAGCCTCCAGTATTAGGGGCAAGAAATGCTTTGGAGTAAGATTTTTAAGTTCATGCCACTATCCAAGGGGTGATACCATGAGAAAAGGTGGTAGGCAGGGTCAAATGACAATACACCACTCCTGTCAGGGCCCTGAAGGTGCCAAGAGAGTCCAGAAGGCTACTGGTAAATGTTTTAACAACCAGTTAGCCCAGAGCATTACACTTGTTTAGTGTGTATTGTTAACATTCTGTATCCCTTTCTTAAGTATAGAAAAATCAGGAAAACAATCAATCAAGTCCTGATTCGTGGCATTTGCCAATTTCCAAGGTGCTTACACTGAAAACTTAACAGTTCATTCTCTGGAGACTTACAAGTCTGTATGAGCTCACTCTAGGACATTCCTAGAGTTTCCTATTTACTCAGCTGTTTGCAATCAATCAACAAGCATCTATTAACCCTACTATGTGCCCCATACTTCAGTACAGAATGAAATTGTCCCTCCCACCCTACTGGTTGTCCCAATGTAAACTCCTTGGTGGTAAACATTTTTTTTTGGTCATTTTATTCTTAAGACCTAGTACAATTTCTGGCACATAGTAGGTGTTTCATAAATTGTTGAAATAGCAGAGATTTTTTAAAAAACTTTTCGTACCAACTACCTCTCCAAGAGAAGAGGAAGGAGGATCTCATGAGAATGATAGCCTCGGGTGTGGTAGGTCAGGAGATGGGACTGCTTCAAGGCTGGGAGGCGACAGAGAAGCATAAACACGATTTGCTGTAGGCATCAGGAGATTGCCTCCCCACCTTTTCCCTTAGCAGAGTTAGGCTAATGATTGATCACTGTTCTCCAGGGGATATTTTGAGGTTTCAAAATGTTGGTAGAGGGCTGCTATAGGTGAAAAAGGATGGTTGGATGAAAGCTAGACTGGCATAGGTATTGAGAGTGGTTGAGGTGAGCTATCTTTCAGTATGAGAACCAGAGAGTGTAGGATGGTGCTGGGGTAGGGAGCCCCAGAAGTTGTGATACTTCCTCTGTAGTCATTATGGTCCATGGGGATGTGTCCACTTAGGTGTGTCCCAAGAAAGGCATAATTACGGCCTTTTTTGTACCCAACACTATGGGACAAATGGTGGTGGGAGTTCTCCACATCTAGTCCAGCCCAGACCTACCATACTGCCCTCCAACCATTTACATATGATGCCAGCACTTGGCACCCTTACCTCCCTCCACTCATCTCTTCCTCCTCCACTCCAATTTCTGCTTCTATCTCTGGGACAATAATCAAATCAACCCTAAGGTTCCAGGAAAGGACATGTTAATCAATTGCTATATTGCTCCACTGACCATCCCTGTGACCATCCTAGCCCCAAGCATCCCATTTTAGCCACTGATCTCCTATTTGTATTGTCTTCCCTTATTAGAATATGAACTCCTTAAGATCAAGAATTGTCTTACTTTTTCCATTTGTATAGTCAGCACAAAGTACAGTGCTTGGGACATAGTATGTGCTTAATAAATTCTTTTTTTTTCATTGGTTCATTCGTGAAGAAAAATTGTTGATCAGATTATATCTGCTTTATCTGAGTCATAAATACAGTTGAATTAATCTCTGGATTTTCATTCTCAAAGAGGCCTGGGGTAGCATGGCCAATAAGGCGTAATGAGGTATACCATATAGACTTTCAGTACAAAGTTCTGACTTGAGTAAAAAGGATGACCATTTTCTTACAGGCAATTGTTAGAAATACTTTGCTAACCATGCAGATAGGAAAGGTGTCCATGTCTTTATAGGTGAGATCCAGTTTTCCTCAGGTACATGTAGGGAAGGCAGGTTGTAGCTCCCCTCCCAGTAAGGAGATGTGGGGATAAGGGGCCTTAGAAGTGGTAGGGAAGGGTTAATGCTCATATAGTCAAGGAGGTAAGACCTAAGGGGGCAGTAAGTAAGGAGTTACTGTCATCCGCCTTAATCATTCCTTAGACTCTCAAGTTGCCTGTTGTCAGCTTATAAAAGCATAGGAGACCCTAGAGGGTTCCAGATCTTGCCTTTACCTGGTGGCTATAGAACTGAGTGTTCTGTTGTCCTGTCAACAGGAGAGATTACAAGAAAACCAGGTGAGGAATCTTGGTGGCAGAGAGGCATGGGCCTGATTATATGTATGACTTTCTCCTGTGTTATATGTGTCCCAGATGAGTCTTCTATGCTGTAACCTGACTTACATGTTAAGCACAGGGTACACCAAAGGGCGCTGACAATCACTACGTCACCAGGTCAATGACAACATTTTCTGAGTCTTTCTCTGCTCCCTGAACCTATATCAGACTGGGACCCATGGTCCTGGCATTCAGCAGCTGCAGGAGCCTGGCACCTTGGGATACCAAGTCATTTGTGACCATCTCTTTGGTGTTCTCTGCAGCCAAGACATCAGACTATTTGCAATGTCACCTAGTATATGGGACTCTTTCAGCGAGTCATACTCCCTCACCTAATTAAATGACTACACCTGCATTTTGTATTTACTTATAAGTATACCTGTTATTAGAATGTAAGGTCCCTGATGGCAGCCTGGTATTTATTTTTTTGTCTTTGTGTATTCCCACAGTGCCTAGTACATTATATACACTTAACATCTTCATAAATGGATTTAATTAAAGCTTTAATAAATTTTTATTGAATTACATTATTCCTGCCTTGAGGGAGAGGCCCAGTTCTCTCTTGTCTCAATCCTCATAAAACTACTCTCAGGAAAGACCTTGATCTCTAAGGTGGCTTCCAGCAGTAACATTCTATTAGGAGAGAATTATCTGACATGAGTGCCTATGTCGTAGTGTGAATTTCATTTTCTCCCAGGGGTATTTCCATGTGAGGTCTTGTCCTTCACTGTGGAGTAATAGGCTTTCATCTTCTGCTTTCCCCATCTCCCTATTCCTATCTTCCATGTCCTTGTTTTCCCCTCCACATCTCTTCACCCCCTCTCCATTTCTTTCTTCTTTTCTCTACCCATTTCCCTCACTGTTACGCCTACTGCACTCTTTCTTCAGAGAAATACATACTTATTGTTCAGGTTATCATCTGTTTGTTGTTAATCTTCCTGGGTTATTTACCCTGTATATTTGTGTTCTTGTATCTCTGAGAAGGGTTCAATGGGCTGAAAGTGTGTAAGAGGGCAATTGAAGAGAGATTCCAAACTGACAGTATGGATGAAGGATTTAGGGGTTAGGAATAGCCTCCCCAGCAGCTCTAACATGAAGCAAGCAGGATGGTACCTAGGACAGTGAAGGTCCTGTATGCTGTTACCAAGGATACTAATGTTCATCCTGACCTGATGGAGGAAGTGGGGAGAAAGGGGACAGAACTTTAGCTTCTTAGTCTTTATCTTGGAGGAAGGAAGGAAATAAGCATTTATTAAGTGTCTACTATGTGCCTTTCATTCATTCATTTTTATCCTTCATTCTCAAAGAGGACCTTGGCATCAGGGAGGTGATACCACGACTTGCAAGTGAATTGGATTTAAGTGAGTGAGAGCTGTGCAAAGTCACCAGCCTCACACTCTCCTCTGGAGTCATTTGGGTCCAGTGGCAAAATATAGATCTGAATGATTGGTGATGGCCCAGGAGGCAGTGGGAGACTTTGACCTTTTTAAGCTCAGGTCTTTCCCAGGTCTCAGTTTTACTGAGGCAATGCCCACTCGCTGATTAAGGCTAGGTAAGAAATGAGGCAAAGAATGGTCTCCTTTACTTTGTCAAAAAACCCCAAACAAAAATCAGTCTGGTAAGGGAAGACACTTGGGGTTTCTGGTCAAAACAGAAACAATTGCTATTTATACTCTTTGTGAGCCATGAGGGCTCAAACAATGACCAAGTGAGACTTGGACTTGGACCTATTGTTGGCCAATCAATGAGAGCCAGAGTGATTTGGGTTTAAGGTATGGTCCTTAAAAAAGAAATCTAGGCCAGCAATATGCTAGGTACTTTACAAATGTTATCATAACACCCCTGGGAGGTAGGTGCTATTATTATCCTCATTTTATAGCTGTGGAAACTGCAGCAGATAGTACTGAGTGATTTACCCAAAGTCACACAGTTAGTGTGTGAGCCTAGATTTGAACTCAGGTTTTCCTGACTTTGGATCTAGCAATTTTTTTACCGTATTCCCTAGCTGCCCTTGTAAAGGGTTCTCGAGACTCAGAACTAATAGCCAGAACATGGTTGTCATGTGAAGGAGGGTTGTCATTGTTCTGTTTGGCATCAGAGAGCAGATGTATGAGGAATGGAGGGAAGTTGCCAAGAGGCAAAGTTAGGTTTGAGTTCAGTAAAAACTTCCTAACAATTTGAGCTGTAAGTGGAATGGAGCAGCTAGGTGGCAAAGTGGATAGAGTGTTTGGCTTGGAGTCAGAACAACTCTTCTTCCTAAGCTCAAATCTAGTCTCAGAAACTTACTAGCTGGTTGACTCTGGGCAAGTCACTTAATCCTGTTTGCCTCAGTTTCCTCATCTGTAAAATGAGCTGGAGAAGGAAATGACAAAGCATTCCAGTATCTTTGCCAAGAAAACCCTGAACAGGTTCACAAAGACTTGAACAAGTTTTAGAAAGTGACTAAAATCAGTGGAATGTGGTTTCCAACTCCTTGGAGGTCTTTATGCAGAGGCTGATTAGCTACTTGTCAGGCATGGTATAGTGGGGATCCCTTTTGGGTGTAGATTGACTAGATGCCCTGATATGGTCCTTCCAACTCTTCATATTTTGTGATTTTATGGCTAGAGAGTGGGTGATCGCCACCATTAGAAACCCTAACTTGCTGTCTTGGTTGAAAGATTGTGCCAGCAGGTTGGTGGGAGCAGGCATGTACCCACAGCTATTAGATATGGCTAAACAGCTCCCAGTAATTTAAAAAGCATTTGAAGGAGAAATAATGTCCATCCACTGGCTGTGCTGTTAGTGGAGGGATTATGGAATTAGTAGAAACTAAATATGTTAGTGATATAGCCTAGTACAAAACACTGAGCACCTAAGGCTGGAAGTTTATCCTTAGGCTGAATTAAGGGCTCCAGAGAGAGAATCAAGCCCCATCAACATATACCCTAGGACAGAAACTTCCAAGTGGAGACTGGGTGTAGTGGGAATGTTTACTACCAGAGGGCACCAGAGAGCTATCAGTCATTTTTCACTCTTAGACTCTTTGTGACTCCATTTGGAGTTTTCTCGGCAAAGATACTGAAGTGGTTTGCCATTTCCTGCTCCAGCTCATACTCTTTTTTAACTTACTGTAGAGGGGCTTTAACAAGATCCCCAGTGAATGAGGTGCAGGGACAGGGATGGAGATAGGGTAGGTATAAAGTAGTCTTTCCAGGAAGGACTCAAGGACAGAAACTTCTGAGGAACAGAAGCTCAGTTTCCACTAAGAACCTTAAACAGGGTCCCTTTCTCAAGGACCTGCTATTTGTGCCTACCAAGAGCAGAAAAATATGGAGAATGAATGAAGGGGGTGGGTGATTAAAACAGAATGGGGGCATGTATGTGAGAGAAGAGAGCACTGATCAGGTTCTATGGAAGTAGATGTGACTAGTGTAAAACCATTTGTGGGCCCCCACAGGAAGTAGGGAGTATGAACAGGTGGACTGTGGGGCTGGCAGAGGTTAGAACACTCTTCTGGTGATCTGAGCTTTGAGATTGTATGTGTCTTTAGGTTTTAGTGATTTCCCACACTGATATCAGTATTTATGAAGTGTTGATGAGTGCACAGATATAGAGATCTGGTTGGTATAACCAGTAGTTTTTACAGAAGAAAAGAGAGGGCTTGGGGAGAAATTGATGGTCCTGAAATATACACATGAGTGGAAGTCTGTGGAATTAACTCACAAAAGCTTCATGCTTCCAGGCTCTGCTTCAGTGAATGAATGAAAAAATGTTATAAAATACTTCTAATATGCCAGAAATGGGGGGAGATCTCCCTGTCCCTGTCATCCAGCTGCATTCTTCTTTCCTCCCTCCTTGGCTTGGATCTAGACTTCCAGGGAGAGAGGCAGTCCTTCTGAGGCTGCTACCAACATAGTCAGTCACAGCTGGGATGGAGTAGGCCAAATGAGAAAGGCAGAAGATCTCCCATTTCTCCTTTTCCCTTCTTCTACCTCAGTTCTTGGCCTTTCCTTCTCCTGCATTATTACCATCTGGTAATTCAACAAACATTTTCAAATTCCTCTTGGGGACTAAATCATGTGCCTCTGGTGCTGTAGGTGAAGAAAAATGGAAGTCTTCAAGAACCTTTAGACATATTGGAGAGACAATACAAACATGAAAAGTTTAATAAAATAAGACCATGATGAGAGGCAGTGTAGTACAGTGGATAGAGACTTATCTAGGAAGACCTGGAAATAGAAACTATCTATGTGACTCAGGACAAATCATGTAATCTCTGTTTCTCAGGCAGCTCTCTAAGACACTAAGTTGCACAGTTGATAGAGGCATCTTTCTTACCTAGAATTCCTTACACTAATAAAATCATACATCTGGATTAAACAAAAAAGGAAAAAAAATCCCCCATTACAAGAAACACCATAAGGTTGTCTAGGGCTAATTTGCCTATGAATGGGGTAGGCAAAGGGGGTTGTTGAAGCTTCCTGGAAGAGGAGATTTTTTGGAATAGAGCTTGAGTTAGCCTTAGAAGAGTAGAGGGGATCTGGAAAGTTGGTGAGATAAGGGAGAGCATTCTAGCTAATCAAGGGAGCCTGGAGGCAAGACCATGGCTCAAAGCCTAGTATTGAGACTTTTCTACCCATTACTTCCTTTTCACAGATAATTATAGGTCATTTAATGGAGACATGAGGACAAACAGAGGCTGGGGTCTCCAGAAGAGATAGTCCCAAGTGGCAAACCAGTCTGGGGTAGGGATGTGGGTGTAGGGATTTCCACGTGGTGACTAACCTCAATGGGAATATTCACCACCAGGGGGCAACAGGGAGTTATGCTCTTATCCTCTGAAAAAATTGAAGAGGACTTTGATGAGGGTATCTGGTATGATTGCAGATCACCGAGGCTGATAGGGACAGGGCAAGAAAAAGTCACAGTCTCTCTAGGAAGTTCTGAGGAGCAGAAGCTGAGTTCCCACAAAAAGCCATGGGGTCACCTTCTTAAGGACCATGCTGTTAATGTTTCCTGTAGGGAGAAGAGATAGGGAGTGAATGAAAGGAACAGGAGGATCAAGGGGAGGAATGGGAAACAGAAGAAGGAGAAAGAGCAGGGATTAGGACTGGTAGAATAGGACGATGGGACAAGGAAAAGAGAACAGGAGAGGGAGACAAAGTAGTATAGAAAAATGGAAAAAAAGAAACAGGGAGAGGAGATGAGGAAAGGAAGCAGTCAAAAAGGAGGAAGGGAAGAGGTGAATAGGAAAGGGAAGAAAGAAAATTAGGGGAGAACAGGAAAGGAATCAATGAGATGGAAAAAGAGGAAGAGAGAGGAGAAAGAAATGAGGAGAGGCCAATGAGGAATCTGGGAGAGAAGTCAAGTTGACAAACATTTATTAAATATCCTCTATGGTCTAGGAAGAGAGGGGTGCACAAAGGAGGGGAACAGGGCTTGAGTTGAGAACGGTAGGGGACATGCAAAAGGAGCATATAAGAATGGGAAGTGGGCTGGGAAATATGGAAGCATCAGGTATCTTACCTGATTTAACTTCACAATTTTGACTCTTCTCTCCTAAAGTGCAAAGAGAAAGAATGTCATATTCCACTCCAGGATCATACCCCACCCTGCCTCTTACCTAAATCTCTGCCACTGTAGCATATCATTGCCACTTGTGGAGAACAGAAAGACTGGGATTAAATGCCACTTACCCCAGGAAAGCTTCCTAGCACCCACAGCTCTTTGCTCTAACACAGTGCCATGTTGTTTCCTGTGTATGTGTGGGTATGTGATCCCCTTCTGAGAGGGTGAGTTTTAAAAGGAGGAATCCAGCCTTATTCATTCACATCCTTTGAAGCATAGTTAAGCATATAATTAATGGCACATAGTGGGACTGGAGTAGGGAGAAGGTATCAAGATTCCCCCTCTCCTTGCCTCAGATTTTCCCTTTGGAAAGAATGGGCATGTTGGTTCTTTCTCTTCCATCTGCCCCCATCCTAGTCATGGGTCACAGGAAGAGAGGGTTTGGTCAGAACTTTGATATTAGCCCAGACAGAGTATGTGGCCTCAGTTTATATCAATATAATATAGCTGCATATGGTAACATGACATATGTACCTTGATTTCTAACTCACAAGTGTTCATATACATGATCTGATTAAACTATGACAATTAGCCATCTGAGGAGCCCCCTTTTCAAGATGGTGAAACTGAGGCTCTGAGAGGGGAATTACTGAAGGGGGAATTGCTGAAGATCACATAAGGACTCTATGGAAAAATTAGGACTTTCAACCTCTAGGCCTCCTACAGCCCAGTTTTTTATATCTCATAGGCATGGTCACTAAGTGTCAGCAACTAAGTATGAATCATATAGAATTTCAGAATTGGAAGGGACCCTAAAGACCAGTGAGTGTAAACCTCTCATTTTGTGAAGGAAACTCAGTCCCAGAGAGGGAAATTAACTTGTGTATGTTCAAACTTCAAATCACTGTCAAAACTGGGCCTAGAAACTAAGTTTTTTCACATCCAAGGCCAGGATTCTTAAGGTCCACCGGGATGCCTCAAGAAATGTCCTCTTCCCTTCTCTTCTTTCTACACCATGGCCCTCCCATTCTTGCTCTCCAATGTGCCACCCCTTCAGCCTGGTATGCTCAATACTCACTCCTCAGGTAAGCACAGTTGAAGTTGCTGCACGTCTTTTTGAGGCTTCTGAGAGTCACCAGGTTTTGAGTTCCATCCTGGGAGAAGTTAGACACCTGAAAGACCTCATTGGGTGGGATGAGCACCTCTTGCTCACTGGGGAATGCTGAGAAGTCCTGGATGGGGATCCCAAAACATGTGCTCAGGGTAAATAAGGTGGCATTGCCGAACATCTGGGCCACCTTCCGCTCCTTGGAAGTGGAGGCAAACTGGCCAAGGCGGATGGTATCTCCAATCTTCCTGGGCTTGAAGTGGATGCTTCTCTTGCCTCGGAATACCTTTTGCCCAGAGTCGTGCATACAGCTCTCAGGAGACCTCAGCAGCTGCAAGGCCCGCATCAGGTAGAAGTGCAAGGCCTTGAAGGGAAAATACTCTATGTAGACCTCAATAGAACTTCCCAGTTCCCTCACAGCTGAGTTCAGCTCCCGATGTAGGGAGTTGGATGAGTTAGTATAGACCAGGATAGCCAGTGCATGGTGGGTTTGGAAGTCTGGGGGAAGGGAGTGGTTCTGATAGCTTTTCAAAGAAGCTGTGGCAGCCTCCCATGATTCTCTGAGCAACTGGTGCTGTGCCATCTCTTGCTGTAAAAGGATGGGGGCAACCTTCTCCATGTCTTCCACACAGTCAGTGTAGGCATCATCAAAAGTGTCTGGAGCCATGTCAAGGGTCAATGTTTTGCCTCTTGTCTATGATGGGAAAGAAGAGAGAGAGGATATGGAGGAGACAGGGGCTGTGGGCCTCATGGACAATCAGGTTTTATTGGTTTAGAAAGCATTATATTGTTTCCTTTCCTCCCCTCCCCCCCCCCCCTTTGAAAGCAGGGACTACCCTTTGCTTTTCTTCATATCCTTGGCCCTTAGTACAGTGCTTAGCACAGAGTAGGCAATAAATAAATATTTGTTGACCGACTAACAATGGCAGGCAGTATAGTAGACTGGAAAGAACACTGTCTCTGAAGTCAGAAGATGTGGGTCCAAATCTTCCTTTCATGGTTATTACCTCAGTGATGCTTTACCTTCCTGGGGTTTAGTTTCCACAATTGTAAAATGAGGGAAGCTAGCTGGCTTAGTGGATAGAGCTCTGGGCCTGGAGTCAGGAAGACCTGAGTTCAAATCCATCCTCAGATACTAGCTATGTGACCCTGGGCAAGTCACTTACCCCTATTTGCCTCAGTTTCCTCATCTGTAAAATGAGCTGGAGAAAGAAATGGCAACTGCAGTGTCTTTGCCAGGAAAACCCCAAATGGGGCCACAAAAGGGTGTCTTGACTGAAAAATGACTGAACAGCAACATGAGGAGGTTGGACTTCATGGACTGTGGGTCCTGGATCTATAAGCATTATTATTGCTCTCATTTTGTACAGGAGGAACCTGAGGCAGGAAGTAACTTGCTCAGAGTTACATAGTTAGTGTTAG
This sequence comes from Notamacropus eugenii, assembly GCF_028372415.1. Classification (NCBI taxonomy): domain Eukaryota; kingdom Metazoa; phylum Chordata; class Mammalia; order Diprotodontia; family Macropodidae; genus Notamacropus; species Notamacropus eugenii. The sequence goes on from NC_092876.1 coordinate 97,188,835, forward strand.
AATTTGAATCCAGGTATATCCTTATTCCAAGTCCAGTGGTCATTTTACTGGGTTCAAAGATTCCTTGTGTATTTAGTTATCTTGCAGGGGAGACAGGACAAGATTTGCTCACTTCCCCTGATGTGCAAATATCTCCCTTCTAGGCTGTGAACTCTGCTAGGCCTGGGTCTTGTTTTATCCAAACTTTCCTTCTGGTCCAGGGATGAGCCAAGTGTTTAGCACACAGGAGGTATTTTTAAAATTTTGCCAAGATTTACCTTCCTAGCTTGATCTTACCCTAGTTTCCTCTCTGTGTTCTCTTCTCCAGAAAAGTCTAAACTACTCATCAGAGCAGGAATTAAGGCCAGACAGACAAGTCTTGTCACCAAAGGATCAGTCGTAAAGGTACCATAGGGGAAATAATGGATACTTTAGTTACTGGAATCAGATTAAAGACAGCCAGACCCCACTTCCCCCACCAGAGGCACTGTCCTTCTGTTTCTCAAACTACTTCTCAAATACTGGTGGTGCCTCCTTCTGCTTGGTTCTAACTTGAGATCACAGAGTCATATATAGTTAGAAGGGATCTTCGAAGGTCTCTTCTTTTGCAAATGAGGAAATTGAGGCCCAGACAGCAGAACTGACTTTTGCCCAAGGGCTTAGCAGCTTTAAGCAGAAGAAAGGGACCTTTGAACTCATGAGTTCTGACTCCAGAATTGCTCTTTCCATTGTTTTCTGATAGATAAGACTCTTGATGGCCTGGGCAGGGGAGATATCTAAGATATGAAGCTCTGTATTAGTATTGGTGGGTAGGTCAGTGTAGAATGCCAAGCATGGAGTCAGAAGATTTTTTCCTGAGTTCAAATCCAGCCTCTGATATTTACTAGCTGTATGACTTAATCCTGTTTGCTTCAGTTTCCTTATCTGTCAAATGAGCTGGAGAAGGAAATGACAAACCACTCCATTATCTTCACCAAGAAAACCCCAAATGGGATTGGAAGAGTAGGACATGACTGAAACAACTGACCGACAGCTATTTTTGCTTTGTCTCCTTAGATAATGTACAATCTAGTATAGAAAAAAACATTCTTTGCAGCTGCCAAACTCTCAGCACATAAGACAATTAGAGGGAAAGATGTCTAGAATGGTTTTTAAAACCTGTAGGGTCCTGATCACTGGAGATACAGAGATGAATATCTCAGGCCCTTTCCTCAAAGAGCTGGCATGAAGGTAGAAAGATGAGATATGTACAAAAATAAGCATGATATCCCATAGACTGGGTGATGGGAGGTTGTTTGAGCAGGCATAGATACACACCCGCTTAAATGTCATTTTATACAAGTACACTCAGATATCCAGTAGAACATAAGCTCCTTGAAGGCAGGCTTCTGTCTTTGCAATAATAACTGGCATTTAGGTAGCACTTCAAGGTTTAAAAAGCACTCAACAAATATTGTCTCCTTCTAGTGTATAGCAGATGGAGTTCCATACTTGGAGTCAGGAAGATGAGAGTTCAAATTTAGCCTCAAATGTTTACCAGCTATGTGATCTTGGGCAAGTCACTCAAACTCTGCCTGCTTTAGTTTCATTAAGTGCAAAATGGGGATCATAATAGCACCTGCTTCCCAGAGTTATGAGGATCAAATGTGATAATATTTGTAAAGTGCTTTATAAACTTTAAAGATGTACTGAATATTCATAGTTTAGAAAACATATTTCTAGAAATGAGATTATCATTATTGTTGTTAGGTTCTAGAAATGTAGGAGGAAGGAAAGATCACTTTGAGCTGGGAGGGCTAAGGGAAGGTTTTTGGGAGAAGGTGGCACTTGAGGAGAGACAGCTTGATTGAATACATAGAGAGGGCTAGGGGCGATGGGGTCATCATGAATAGTCTGGTCCGGATGGAGCACAGAGTGTATGAAGGGGAGATGGGATTAGACCTGTGGGTTCACTGATTTAGGGTTTTCCCAGATGAGGAAGCTCTGTCTGTGAATGCAGGTCAGTATCTTCCCTGAAATTTAGTCTTAGAGAATTGTCGAGAGCTAGAGTTTAAGAGATGCCCAGTAGAGTTACCTAGTCACTATGTGTTCAATATAAATTCAGGTCTTTCTAGCTCTGAAACCAGCTCTCAATCCATGACATCCTGTCCTAGATGACTGAGAAAGGGGGTAGAATGAAAAAAAAACCTTATTAATAGGTGAGTCAGTGTCCAATAGTGGAGGCCAGCTGAAGAGTCTGCATTTTATTTTACTGGCGTCGTTTTCTGTTTCTGTCTTGTTTTATTTTGAGGAGAATAATACCATAGCTATTCACTTTGACAGGTGCATTAGTGCTGAGTTTGTTTCTGGAATTGTACGGAGTTGGACAACAGATAAGGATTTAGCCTTGACTTCTGGACCAGAGGTCAGAGTGACCTGGAGCACTTTGGGAAACCTTGTAGGGAGAGATGGATTTGGTGAGGAAGAGAAGTGAGCACTGACCTCTCCACGATGGACCCAAAGGGGTTGGGTAGGAAGGGCAGACAATGGAGAAGACATCTCAAAAAGTTGAAAAACCAGCTGGAACTGACTTTGGGGAAAGCTGTCACTGCCGCCACACTTGGAGTTGGCATGTAGGTTCTAGGAATTTCTCAGTGTTGGGAGGGGAAAGGCAGCTAGCCCTGTGTGTGTGTGTGTGTGTGTGTGTGTGTGTGTGTGGTGCAGGGGAAGGGGGGGAGTGGTACCTGAGGGATTTGCTGTGAAATGAAGATCACATAGGGAACCACAGCAATGGTGAGAAAGTACTTCATCTCCAGCTTCTCTGGGGGCTGCAGGGGCAAGACAACAAGGCTTCAAATGTACATAGTGCATTATATTTTTCTAAGGTAGAGGACTCATTTATTTATTAATTATTTTAAATATACATATACATATAATATTATTGTATAACTATTTTTTATAATTATTATTATTCAAGGTAGGCTCAGGGGGGCATCTCCACTCCAGTTTACCCACATCTCTCTCTGCTCTTCATTATTTTAGCACTAAAGATCTGCCCTACTCCTCTGGTCAGTCAGTCAATTAATAGACATTTCTTAAGCACTTCGTATATGTCAAGCACTGTGCTAACTAAGTAAGGGCTGGGGATTCAGAAAAAACTAAGACAGCTGCGACCTTCGCAGAGCTCTCCCATTCTGACGAGAGAGACAACGTGTAAATAATAAGTCCTATAAAGTAGATGGAAGGTCATCTCAGATCAAAGGCACTAACAGCTTGGGGGATTGGAAGAGATCTGTGGTAGAAGGTGGGATTTGATCTGAGTCTCAAAGAAAGTCGGGGAAGCTGAGACAGAGATAAGGAGGGAGAACATTCCAGGTATGGGAGACTGCCAGTGCAGAGACAGAGTGTTGTGTTTGAGGAACAAGCTGGTCTGAGGAGTGTGTGGAATGGAGGAAAAGTGTAAGAAGGCTACAATGGTAGGAAGAGGCTGTATTGTGAAGAACTTTAAATCCCAAATGGTTAGACCCATGGTTTAGAAAAATATCCTTGTTATCAGAATGTCGGATAGAAGAGAATTGGGAGAAACTTAAAGCAAGGAAACCAACTGGAAGGCTATTTCATTAGTCCAGGAATGAGATGATGATGGCTTGAACTAACTCAAAGTAGGATAATAGGATGGTGAGAAGAGAGAAGGGGATATCTATCCATCAATCTAATTATCTATCTATCTATGTATCTATCTATGTATCTATCTACCTATCTATCATCTATCTGTCTATCGATCTACACACACATACACATATCCCTGCATAAAAGGGGATGTATGTGTATATACACACATGTTTATTTATAGGTATATTTTTTCAAAGAATTTTTACTTTATTTTTCTTTAATTATATATAAAACATTTTTTAATATTTTAAAAATAGTTTTTGAGTTCCAAATTTCCCTCCTTCCCTTCCCTCCTTGAGAAAGTAAACACTTTGATATAGATTACATATGTGCAGTCATTCAAAATATATTTCCTTTTTAGCCATGTTGCAAAAGAGAACACAGACGATGGAAAAATAAAGAAAAGAAAATGGAAGCTTTGATTTCCATTGAGACTCTATCAATTCTTTCTTTGGAGGTGGTAGTGTTTTTCATAGGTCATTAAGGGAACATATGTGACAGAAGCTATGATAAGATTTGCAAGATGCTGTTTGTGTGGGGGTGAGAGTGAGGAGTTGACAATGGCACTTAATATGCACTGCCTGACTTTATGTGACCAAGTAGAATAATGCATAGAGAAAGATTTGCAAGGGTAAAACCATATAAATATGATCTATTTTTATCTTGTGTATAGGCTCATGGCTGTATAGTTCTGATTGCTATCTTCAAGGACTAGATAATGACATGGTAGGAGTGTCTTACACATTTCTGTATGGCTTCCAGTACCAGGTGCAAGTTACAAAGAAACAGATTTCAAGTCAATTTCAGGAAGCATTTCTTAGTGGTCAGTGATGTCAAAACACAGCACAGGTTTCCTCAGGATGTTGTAGGTTCCTCATTCCTTTAGATGGTCCAAGAATCTGTGACTTTTTTGCCTAAGGAGACTCATAGGTTTCTGGGGTATAGGTCATGCCTTGCTCTTCTTATTTCTTAGACCAGTGTATTGCACAGTAGGCCTCAGGAAATGATTGTCAAAATGATTTCGAGATGTGAAGACAGTGTTTAAGTTCCCCTTAAAAATCAGCCCCAATTTTACCACCTAAGGGTGAAGTTCTAGACTAGCCTTCGTTTAATTTGGTCTCTTTCGTTAATGATGCTCTATGTATTGAGCTAAGCAGAGGGGAGGAGATACCTAGAAGGTGGTTTCCAGAATAGCACCTAGTACTCTCCATGTGAGGTTGAGCAGATCAGAAGATAATGGGACGATTTCCCCTTTTTCCTTTTGGATACAATTCTTCCTCAAGCTCACACCTACTTTCATTATCCAAATTCAGTTATGTCCATCCAACGTCACCCCTAAACTTACTCATTCAAATTCTCATCCCACTGTCATCTTCACATACCTTTAACCCTCCCATACTTTTATATACCCTCCCCCCTAACTCATACCTGCATTTTTATATGCTCTTAGTTTTAAAGTAAAAGGGAACTTAGAGGTTGTCTTATCTAACTTCCCTTTTTTTAGATGAGGAAACTGAGACCCAGGATTACTTTGTTTAAGGTCATACATATTTGAACCCAGGTCCTTCTGACTGCAGGACTAGTGCTCTTTTCATTGGATCAAACTGCATCTTAAACCCATTAAATAACATACCTCAACACCTCCCAAAACTCATTTGTTTACCTTTATTCCTCTAACTCATCAACAGGCACCCATCCCTCCAAGTCACTTAAGATCCTAAATCATAGATTTAGTGGTCAAAGAGACACTAGATATCTAGTCCAACCCTCTTATTTTATATAGTTGGGGAAACTGAAGCTTAGTCAAGTTCAATTATTTGTCAAGGCTACTCAGATAAAGAGAACTAGGTGGTACAGAGGATCAAACAATAGGCCTAGAGTCTGGAAGACTCATTTTCCTAAGTTCACATCTGACCTTAGAAACTTAGTAGTGGTGTGACCCTGGGGAAGTCACTTAACCTTGTTTGCCTCAGTTTCCTCACCTGTCAAATGAGCTGGAGAAGGAAATGGCAAATCACTCCAGTCTCTTTGCCAAGGAAACCTCAAAAGGGGTCACAAAGAGTCAGACACAACTGAAAATGACTGAACAATAACCCAAATGCTTAAAATGGATTCAAACTCTAACTTCACTTTACCTCATTTAAGACCTCTTCAAATTCTCTGTCCCATCCCTCGTGCCAAGGAAAACATTTTGTCTTTGGAGTCAGAAGATCTGGGATCAGTGCCTGTCTTTGCCACTTAGACGACCTAGGGCAAGTAATGTATTCTCTCTGGGCTTCAGTGTCCTTATCTGTGAAATAATCGAGCTGGACTAGATGGTCCTTTCTAGCCCTAAATACTTGATCCCATGAACCTTGTCACATGGTTATCCATTATCCTATGGTTTTCTCACTCACAGACCCAAGCAAATCTGTGCTTGCATACATTCACCACCCACCCACGATCAATTCCTTTCTGTTTTCTTTACCTTTTATCCTGTGTTTTCTTCTTGGTGTTGGCCCCTCTCTCTGCCTGCTATTGACTTGGCTTTGGGCAACACTCTGACTCTAATAGGAAGGAGATAAAACCACTTCCTCACCCTCTTCCTCTAGTCATTGTTGATCAGGAAAAGCAAGAGGTTGTAGGCATTGGGAAAGAGGGTGATGAAGGGAGTTTGGATCAGAGAGAAGGATCATCTGCATCCAAGGCCTTTTCTCAACCTTCTGCTCCATGTGCCCTTTGCACTTTCTCCTCCTCTCCACCTCCACATACTCTCCCCCCTCTCCAGATTCTTCTTCTTTTTTCTTCTTTTTGTATCCTCAGCATTTACAAGATGTCTGGTACATAGTAGGTGCTTAATAAATACTGATTGATTAAGAAGATTTGTGAGAACATATGTATGGAGATTTTGAGATGCAGAGTAGGCTTAGGAAACCCTTTGATCCAGTGGTATCTCCATCAGGCCTAGACCTCAAAGTAATCAAAGAAAGAGGACAAGATTGATATATATATAAAATATTATTAGTATCTCTTTCACAGTAGCTTCCAGTTGGAAAGATGCTGTTCAGTTGGGGAATGGCTAAATAAATGGTGACATAAGAAGGTAATGCAATATTAATATGCATAAAATGTGATGAAGTGGGTAATTTCAGAGAAACTGGGAAAATCTGTACGAACTGATGAAGAGAGAAGTGAGCAGAAAAGGAGGAGAACAGTTTAGGTAAGGATAACAACATTATGGAGAAAAATAACTTGGAAAGATTTGGCTTTGATCAATGCAATGATGGACAAGTCCAAAAGCCTGAAAATGAAACATACCACTCATCTCCTGCCAGAGTTGTGATGAACTTAAAATAATAAAGAAATATCATTTTTTTCAACATGCCCCCCCATCTTGGAATTTCACTTCCTGAATGATGTGGATATGCACTGAGGGATTTGTCTCAAAATGCTAAAACAATGAAACCTGTCTTCTGTATGCCGCTCTTGAGCTCCAACCGCATGTCTCTGAACTCTTCTCTCCCTGCCATGGCCCCAGTATCTACAGATTCAGTTAGCATACTGTTCTCACACAGTTTATTGATCATAACAAAATTAGAATAAAATAGGTCCAAGGCTTAACTATCCCTAGACCTTTAGGGTTCTGGGAGTCCCTGTGTCTTTTGGATTTCTTTCCCTCTGTTATAAGGGAAAGCTGAATAGGTGGTTGTGTATGGGAAAATGATTGTGATTTAAGAATAAAAGCCAACTAATGGTGAGAAATCATTTCTTTACTATTTCAATTTAATAATCTTACAATCAATGATTAAATGAAGCCTTTAAAACTTTCCATGTTAACACCTTCTATGGATTATTGTGGGGAAAGATAAAACCAGACTCAAACTATCTCCCTCTTCAACCTGCTCCAGCTGAGCATACCAATGTCTGATAACCAGACATTGCCTTAGGTCATGTGGGGGTGTTCCAGAACCAGCTCCAGTGTGCTTAAGAAAGCTGATTGTTATATTTTCAGAGTGAGTATTTATATTTAGAAACTGGAAAATACTACATCAGTTAGTTTTATTGTTAGTCTACATTTAAGAAAGTGATGGAATATATTAATAATGCAGATTATACTTAAAAGTGCTCCAACTCCGATTTCTTTTCTGAGAGGTGGGAAGAGCCATTTAAACATTTGCTAGCATGCCACTGTCTATATGGATCCCCAGTGGAGTCACAATCATATCAAGATCTGGGAATGAGCTTGGAGGACCAGGGTGAGGACTCCAGAGAATAAGATGGTTGTCAGTTGTTCAGGAACTGCTACCTTATTAGCAGAAGCTGTAAAGGAAAAAATATAGAATCAAGGGTGAGTTTAGTTTGGAAGCTTGGCTCCATTCTCCCCCTTCCTATCATTGCTGGAAGATTAGGAGTCAGGGTCTGCTGTTTTCATCTTCTCCCCATCTCTGACCTCCTCTTACCAGAAGGCACCACAGATAGTTAGGAATATCCTGGAGGACATTCTGGACTGAACACTGGTTCAGAAGATCTATAGCCTGTGGAACCTCTTCTATTCTGGTGAGAATTATATGTGATCTTAGTGGCTTCTTGAGCAACGAGACTGTCTCCAGTTCTACTAAAAATGGAGAGAGTGGGATGAAGTGAAGAAGTTGGGGTTCTGGGACAGGATCCTTGCAGGCCCCATGGATGGAGCCTAGAGAAGGATGGAGAGGGGGAAAGAGATTCCTTATTAGGGCCTTGTAGCAAATTAACTGCTTTCTCTTTCTGAAACAGAAATAAATGTTTTCATTTCTTAGAGCTGGGCTTTAGACAGCTCAGATCAGTCCAGCCCTTGCAATTGGCTCCATCACAGCATTAGGAAGGACCTGATCAAACAGGGCAGGCCCAGGCCCATCACTCTGTACTCTACGTCCCAGTCCTCCCAATATCCCAGTCCCACCCAATTCATTCTACATGGCTCATTTGGCAGAACTGGGTGTGTATATTCTATTCCTGAAAATAGCTGGTGTCCTATCACCTTCCACCTTCCTCCACCCCTGTAATAAGGTCTCCAGAGAGGTATATGTGAAGTCCATGAGAATACCAGAATCTAAGGTACAGATTCATATACAGAGCTGGAAGGGATCTCAGAAATGATCTAATTCAAGTCTCTTACTACACAGGTGAGGAAATGCAGGCCCAGAGAAATGAAGCAGTAATTTGCCCAAAGCCACACCTGTGTTAAGTAGCATAGCCAGGATTTGAAACCAGGTCCTTTGAATCCTAATGCAGTGCTGTTTCCCTTAGACTGTACTGCTTTTAGGCCATCCAGGTCATAGGATTCACCATATGCCACCTGTCTTATCTATAGGACCACAGAGGCTTAGAATTGGAAAGAACCTCAGGGGCCATTGAGTCCAACCCCTACCTAAGAATTCTCTCAGCAATATTCCCTAAGAGTGCTCAGTTATCCTCCATTTAAGACCTCAACTCATGGAGAACAAATTGCCTTCTGAGGAAGTCTGTTTGGTTGGAGGATGTGACTAAACCTTGCCTCAAGTCTTTGCCTCTACAGACTGGATCATACCCATGCCTTCTAGACAGAAAGGGTCTGTGTTTTTCTAAAGTTATCCCTAGGAATGGAGAGTGCTCAGTTTCCCTTAGTTATTCCTACTCAAGTCCAAAGGAGTATCTTCCTGAAGCAGCATTACTTCACTGGCTGGGCTCCAGGAATGACAGGTTCTAAGAATAGGCTCAGAGACTAATTTTTAGTTAGTGGAAGTTCCCAGTTTCTCAGTCCTCAGATATTATGTCTTTTGGGACTCTCTCACCCTAGTTCAGGATGCTGCAACAACTAAAACCACTGGATTTGGAGCTCAGAGGTCCTGGATTTGAATCCTGGCTCTTCTACTTACCACCTGTGTGTCCTTGGATAAATATGTTTTTTCTCCTAAGGCATCAGTGGAAATGGAAGGGTTGGGAGGGACCCCAGGGAGCTAATTAGCCTATCAGTGGCTCTCTAGTTCAACCACTGGACCCATAGCTAGTAACTGCCAGGGGCAGAAATTGGATTCCAATTTTCTTTGATTCAGGAACAATATTGTAGTAAATGCCAGCTCAACCTTTCTGACCTCAAATTTGATCTCTCTATAGTCCAATCCAAGCCCTGCCTTGTTCTAGGTCCCAGCTCACCTTTTAGGTAGGCACAGTTAAACTTGCTATATGTTCTTGTGCTCTGTAGCTCAAAATTTTTTAAGCCATTCTTTTGAAGTTCTGAGACACTGAACACCTCATATGGGGGGATCAGTACCTCCTTTTGACGTAGAAAGACTGACAAATGTTCAATAGAAGCCCCTTTACAGGTGTACACTTTGAAGAGGGTCCCTGAGGACCCTGCAAATTTTCTGGCCGTATCCTCTTCCAGAGAGGTTGAAGCAAATTGACCAAAGCGCATCTCCTTTGCTCCGTCACGATGCATCTTCACAGAGACGCCCCTGTAAACATTTACGCAGGATCTTCTTAGGGTTTGAACAGCTCTAGTCAGATAGAAATGAAGAGCTTTGAAATGAAAGTTGTTCATATAAGCCTCCTGGGACTCACAGCATTTTCTCACTGCTTCGTTAAAGGCTGAGTAAATCTTAGGGTTGTTGTTCGTGTAAGCAATAACAGCAATTTCAAATAGCTTCTCCATTCTTTTTTCGCTGTCAGACACAGTTTTCCAAATATTTTCTGCATTTACCCAAGCTTCATCAAAATTTGAGTTCATTGCCCTTTCTTGAGCTAAGAGTTCTTTTGCCTTCATCTCCATAGTTTTTTCACAGCCCACATACTGGTCATCAAAAGCATTGTGTTCAAGGCTAATGACATTTTCTGACAATCCAACTTTTTCCTGGAAAAGAGAATGAAATCTCAATTGCATTCTGAAAGTAATCAGAGACATGAACTACCTGGTGATGAAAGTGCAAATGGACCTAGATGGCCTCTTTTTTTTTTTTTTTTAAAGATTCAGTTTCCCTATCTTGTCTAGTCTGGAAATGCAGTGGCAGCTTTTCTTACTGCTGATTGGCACTAAAGTTTTAGCAGGCTGGTGCTGCCTGCTCTCCCAACACTCTTTCCCTCACTCTCTTTCCCATGGGTTCACCATATTGGTATTGGATTTATTTTGAACACTTCATTGGCTTTGATCCTATTGCAGCTCAGAACTCCAGAGTTCAAGTGATTCACCAATATCAGCTTCCCCAGTAGCAGGGATTATAGGCATTCACCATCATGCCTGGCTTCTCATAGTCTTTGGACAAACATTGGAAGAACATGAAGAGAGGCTGATGAAAGACTGGATCTACCAGAGGAAACTGCTCTGAAGCTGTCAGTAGACAAATGTCAAAAGTTTTTGTTCATCTTTTGCAAAGCTTTTGTTAAGTATGTGGGTCACCTGGTATCCTAACAAAATATGAATCTTGACCAAGAGAACGTGGAAGAGTTTCTGCATTGATTGAGTCCCCTCAGTCTTTGAGATGCAAAGGCTTTGTAGAGGATTTGGTGGTTGTTATTGCAAATTTGTTAAGTATATTGCTGTTTCTTGACAATGGTTAAGTAATATTATTAAGTGGTTAAATGGTTAAGAATGACTTTATCCATGCATATATCATTGAGGAGATTCAGAAATTAAAGGGTAAGGAATGAAAAATTGTCTTAAAAACCAACAAAGCCCTTTGGATGGATGATCTGACTATTGTGAAAACAATCCTTCAAAGGTCGTCTGTTTCCTTACAAATAAACCTGTGTTGGCCTATGTATAACCAAGTAAAAACCCTTCTGTTCTTGACAAAGATGCCAACCTGGAAGGTCTGAGAGCTATCCTGAGGGATGGCCACCAGAGATCAACTGCATTTACCAATAGAGATTTGGTTGACAGTGAGACTCATTACTCTGTCTATGAGCTTGAGTTCTTGACTTTGAAGTAGGCTCTCACTAAAAAGTTCAAAGACTATATGTATGGAACAACACTTCATGTGTAGACTAACAATCCTTTGACTCATAGTTGGACCAGTGCCAATTTAGATACCATTTTCCAGATTTGGGCAGCACCACTAGCCAATACTACTTCAAAATTCGCTACAGGCTAGGAAAACTAATGTGGATGTGGGTGACCTGTTCCAAAGGCCACATGGTAATGAAGCTGAAGTGACACTGAAAGGTGGGAGAGCTGTGGGACTAGAGTTAAGTGGAAGTGTAATTGAGAACTTGGGACTCCCTCCAGATGGAGTTGTTAATTTTGTTTCATTGAACCAATCTTTCTTACCTTAGTTGTCTGTGGGTAACTGGCAGCAAGAGAAGATGGTGGATGAAGTGCTAAAAGAAGGCATACTAGGCAAAAAGCAAGTTAATGACACTAAGGGACTTTTGGTAGGCAGAAAGAATCTTACTGTGGAGAAAATGGCAGAAATAAGAGTTATGCAATGGAGTGCTGAACTGGCCTGGGATTCATTCCGTAGCAGGAAATAGCTGGTACTAATCAGAATATAGTACTCTATGGCCATGAGAGCTCTGTGTAATGGCTTTGGAAATATGGGTCAAGAAAGGATTCTAGAGCTGATAAGAAACAGATCTGCCTGACCCAAGATAGCTTTAGACGCCTCCAAGGAGTGTGATGCTTGTGCTCAGTGTGTGCAAAGGAAAACAATGACAATTCATGCTTCATATTTGGAGAACATAAACACCAGCAAATATTTAAAATTTATCTGCACTGACTTTTTTTAACCTCTGGAAGGAGAAACTGAGAATATAAGCCATATACCAGGGCTATATCTTACCAGATACACATAAGCATTGCCAAGAAGTATCTTTCAGCATAGGGGCAGCCTTCAAGACAATGAGTTCCTCATCACTGTAGGTCTTCTAATGAAGACCAAATGCTGCCTTGTCGAGAATATTGAGGTTGCTAGTAAGGCTTTAGGTAATGGACTTTTGAGGCTAATTTCAAGGTTGTAATTCTACAATTCTGTGAGGAGCTGTGATCTTTCCATCTTCCCAGGAAGAACTTAGGATCAAGAGACCTGGGCTGGAGGAGAACAAGATGAACTCCATCTTGAAGCAACCTTGATAATTAGGACTGATATGACAAGTACATTCTTATGAAATCAAAACCTTGCTTAAGTAGCAACTTGCTTTAGAATGTAAAACTTAGATTATCACAGAATTAGAATGAAAATGTAGAAACTGGAAAATGTTGTTACATTCTTGATGTTTTCCAACTATTGCTTATTTCATTTGCTTTTTAAACCTATACAAATGTGAAACTCCATGGAGAATTGGAACACTGTTCAGAGTGACTTGACCTTTGTTTAAACAAGACCATTTGGGTTTATATAATTATTATTCTGCCTGATTTCTTTTTCTCCCATAATGTTGTTGACAAAATTAGTACAGGAATACATTGGGAAGCAGTGTGGTACAGTGGAGGTCATTCATTGCCTTCCCCGCTTACATTAAACTATTTTAATGGTGTAAAAATTCTGTGACAGATTTTTGGTCAAGTTATTTCCATTTAAAAATTACTGATTTCAAAAACTAATAGCTTAAAACTGCCACCAACCAAATAGTCCTAAAACATTGCTTTCCTCCTGAAACTTTTATGATGTATTGTGATAATGAACTAGTCTTTAAGTATTAAACTTCAATAGCCAATTGAGACAAACTGTTCTGAGACCTTCCTTCTACCACTTATCAATTCTGGGGTGCCAGGTATTGTGTGGAACATTCATTTAGCCTTGTTGGAAGATCTTGTTACCTCGCCAGCTCCAGTAGACCTTCTTGTCAACTGCCTCAGTGACACCAACTGCAATGGTTTGCCTCATAGCAACATGACCCAGAGGAAGACAATCAGAGAAGTTCTCCATACTTGGGCTTGCCTGCAACAATGTCAACTATGCAGCATCTCCAGATTTCAGGAATTTAGGGCCATCTTCCAGTTTCTTACCACAACAATGATCCATCTTCTTCAGTTCAAGAAACTTGCAAGCAAAGTGAAAAGTGTGACAATCTAGAACAGGTGCCTAACCAGCACTGATTTGACTTGCATGGTTCAGATTAATGACCTGTATGGTGAAGCCAGCTGCTTCCGTGTGTGAATTGTTCTTGTTTTTTAGTATTGTTACTTAAGTCTCTTTTTTTTCTTATTTAATATTTTATTTTTTCCCAATTACATGTAAAAACAGTTTAAACTTTATTTTTTTTTCAAATTTTGAGTTCCAATTATCTCCCTCCATTCCCTCTCCCCTTATTTAGAAGGTAAGCAATTTTTTGACCTACAATGCAAAACACATTTCCATGTAAGTCATTCTGTGAAAGAAAAGACATATAAAAATACCCAAGAAAAATGAAGAAAAGTACCTTTGATCTGCATTAAGACTGTACCAATCCTTTCTCTGGAGATGAGCAACACCTTTCATCATAAGTCCTACAGAATTATCTTGGATCATTGTATTGCAGAGAATAGCTAAATTATTCATAGTAGATTATCATATAATATTGCTGTTAACTGGGTACAATGTTCTCCTGGTTCTGCTCATTTCACTTTGCATCAGTTCATGTATACGTCCTCATAGTATATCTTAGTGTTTAATTTTCCCACATTCCCTTCAACATTTGTCATTTTCTTTTTCAGTCATTTTAGCCAATCTGACAGGTGTGAGGTAGTAGCTCAGAGTTGCTTTAATTTGCATTTCTCTAACTAATAATGATTTAGAGCATTTAAAAATATCACAATAGATAGCTTTGATTACTTTGTCTGAAAACTGTTCATATCATTTGACCTTTTATTAATTGAAGAATTTGACTCAGTTTTCTATATGTTTGAGAAATGAAGTCTTTATCAGGGAAACTAACTGTAAATTTTTTTTCATGGTAATAATTACTATGTACTTCCATCTATCCTATTTCCCTCTGTTTATCCTGCTCTCTCCTTTTACTTTGCTTATTCTTAAATGAACTTTTCTTCTGACTTTTACCTCCCCAAAACTCCCCTCCCTTCTATCAACTCCCCTCCCTTCTCTTATCCCTTTCCCCTCCTACTTTCCTGTATGGTAAGGTAGATTTCTACACTGAATTGAATGTATATATTATTCCCTCTTTGAGGCAATTCCGATGAGAGTAAGATTTGCATGCAAGCATCCAGAAAGATATTTCAATCATTTTTGGCTGCTTGCAGTATTTTCGCTTTGACCTGGGAGGTCTGGAATTTGGCTACAATATTCCTGGGAGTTTTCATTTTGGGATCTCTTTCAGGAAGTCATAGGTAGAGTCTTTCAATTTCTATTTTACTCCCTGATTGTAGAATATCAGAGCAGTTTTCCTTGATTAACTTCTTGAAAGATGGTGTCCAGGCTATTTTTTTTTTTTAATCATTACTTACAGGTAGTCCAATAATTCTTAAATTATCTTTCTTGCATCTATTTTCTAGATCACCTGTTTTTTCAAGGAGACATTTCACATTTTCTTTTATTTTTTCATTCTTTTGATTTTGTTTGTTTCTTGATGTGTCATAAAGTCTTAGCTTCAACTTGCTTAATTCTAACTTTTAAGAAATTATTTTGTTCAGTGAGCTTTTGTACCTCCCTTTCTATTTGGCCTTTTTAAGGAGTTCTTTTCTTCAGTGAGTTTTTGTATCTTTTCCTATCTGACCAATATTGATTTTCAAGGCATTCTTTTCTTCATTGTATTCAGTGGATTTTATCATTTTGACTATTTTATTTTTAAAAGTGTTATTTTCTTCAGTATTTTTATGCCACCTGTTCCAAACTGTTGAATTTTTTCATGATTTTCTTGCACCACTCTCATTTCTCTTCCCATTTTTTCATCTCTCTCTCTTATTTGATTTTCAAAATCCTTTTTTAGCTCTTCCATGGCCTGAGACCAGTTCATATGTTACTTTGAGGCTCTGGATGTAGGAGTTTTGACTTTTGTTATCTTCTTTTGAGTGTGTTTTTTGATTTTCCTTGTCACCATAGTAAATGATGATTTCTATGGTCAGATTTTTTTTTGTTCATTTTTCAGCTTATTTTTTTTTACTATAAACTTTATGCCAAAGTGGGGCTCTGCTTCTCAAATGGAGGGGGCACTGACCCAAGCTTCAGATTTTTTTCTACAACTGTTTTAAGAGATAATTCTGGGCATCTTGAAGTTTTTTGGCTCTTCCAGGGTGGTGTAATCTAGGAAGAGGTATGTTTACTACTTTCCTCTACTGTATACTGGTTTGTGAGTGACTATAAGCACTCCTTTTGACCCTAGAACTGTGACCTGGGTTCCAGCTCCCTTGTGGCCTCAAGCTCTGCTGTGCTAGTGGTCTTCCTCACACTGGGCCTGTGACCTAGATCCAAGTGACCCTGATCCAAGTATAGGCAATGCAAAAGAATCCTGCCTCTGGCGCCAGCAAAGGTACCCCTGTTAATCTCCTTCTGACTTTGATCCCCTTACTGTCTGTGGACTGATAAGTATGGAAATCACCACTGCTGCCTCTGATTCAGCCACCCAGGAGGGCTGCTCCTGCTTTTCTGGTGCCTGGTCTGTGCTGGTCTGGCCTTCACTGGACTTCACTGTACTCTCATCCTAGAGCAACAGATTTTTTCTGTCAACCTTTTAACCTGTCTTGGGCTGGAAAATTGTTTCACCCCATCTTCTTGTGGGTTCTACTGCTCTAGAATTTGTTTAGAGTCATTATTTAAAGGAATTTGTAGGAGAGCGCAGGTGAGTCCTTGCCTTTTCTCTGCCATCTTGGCTCTGCATCCATGGATCATTCTTGCTATCACTAATCACATTACCATGGTGGATATCTTTGAGAGTCATGTTCTTGACATTGAAACCAATATTATTCCCAGGCAGAGCCTCACTTCCTGATGCATATCAACAGATTTTACTTCAATTGTAATATTGACTGGAGCAAAGGTGACCATCATGACTGGTTTTAGAACACCAATCTCCATATGGCCAACAAATGCACCACCAATAATGCCAATCTTGTAGACATCTTGGAGGGGTAGACACAGGGGCTCCTCAGCTGGATGAGTTGGTGGCAGGATGTAATCAAAGCTTTAAGCAATAGAGTTTTATTAGACTTGCCATCCTGACATGTGACTTGTCATCCTTTGTGTTAGAGCTTGACTCCAACATGTTGTCACCATTCAACCTGAAATTGGCACAAAAGCTATTGTGTCAGGGTTGTAGCCAGTTTTCTTAATAGGGGCACTAACTTGATAATTTCCTCGTATCTCTTATGGTTATGGGAGGTCATTCACTGGAATCCATTTTGTTGACACCAATAATTAATTATTTCACACCTAATATGTAGGTCAGCAAAGGGCATGTTCACAGGTCTACCTATTCAGCTTAAAAAAATCATCAACACCACCAGCAAAAATGAGGACAGCACAGTCAGCCTGAGATGTGCCTGTAATCATCCTCTTGATAAAATTTCTATGTCTGGGAGCATCTTTAATGGTTGCATAATACTTGCTGGTCTCAGATTTCTAGAGGGAGACATCAATAGTGATGTCGTGCTCATGTTCAGTTTTTAGCTTATTCAAGATCCTGTCATCTTAGAAGGAGCTCTTTCCCACCTCAGCAGCCTCCCTCGTGAACTTCTCAGTGGTTCTCTTACCAATTTTAGCACATTTGTAGAATAGGTGGATGCTAGTGGTGGACTTGCTAGATTCTATGTGTCCAGTGACAATGATGTTAATGTGAATCTTATCCTTGCCCATTTTTGTGGAGGTTTAGTGATGGTTTTCACAACATCTGTGTCCTGGTTGCAAACGCATTGTGAAAAAGCATTCATTGTCCTTTGAGACAGAGGTCCTAGGTTCAAGTCTTACATCTGAGACTTTGTTGTTAAAATCAAGAATTAATATTTTAAGTGTCTTTAGCCTGGTATATTTATTTTCTTTCCTTCCTTCCTTCCTTCCTTCCTTCCTTCCTTCCTTCCTTCCTTCCTTCCTTCCTTCCTTCCTTCCATCCTTCCTTCCTTCCTTCCTTCCTTCCTTCCTCCCTTCCTTCCTTCCTTCCTTCCTTCCTTCCTTCCTTCCTTCCTTCCTTCCTTCCTTCCTTCCTTCCTTCTTCCCTCCCTCCTCTTTTTTCCTTTTCTTTTCTCTCTTTTTTCTTCCTACCTCTCTTTTTTCTCTCTCCTCTTCTTTGAATTAAAGAAGTAATCACCATATAGTGTATACTTCCCAGAGAAATCAGAACTAAGGATTAGATCAATGGTAGAAATGTCCTTTACGTTGTCAGGGACCAAATCAAGAAATTAGATGTCTCCTTTGCCTACCATTTACTTGATGGAAAGTAGGAATACCTTCAATTTTCCCAGATGATAAATTTTCCCTCAAGGCTACCTTGACATGAATATGCCTATTGTTCTATCTGGTAAGTGAAAACCTAAACCCACAAACCATGGAGCATTGTTTCCCATTGCTGGGGAATCTCATCTTTTTATTTTGCAATTAGTATAAAATGTGACTTGGAAATTATTTGTGTTAATAGGCTTTCTAACTTGTAGATGGAATCATTTTGGTCAGAAATCTTTCCAATCAAAATCTTATATATTAATAAATTGTGTCTGACATTTTAGCTGAAATGCAGGTTGCTTTTTCCTACTGAAACCTCTTAATCAATCTGGCTCTCATTTTCCAGCCAGGAAAAGAAGAATTCATCTCATTTCCAAATATTCTGTCCCTTCCTCTTGTCTGAGAAAGAGATTCCTTGGCCTCAATCTCTTAGTCAAAATGGCACTGAATGAATATGTCAGAGATGTCCACTAGGGTCTTCCATTTGTTTGTATTTTTTTTTTAAATTTTATTTTTCATTTTTAACACAGTTTATAACAGATAAAACAATTCAAACTTTTGGTCAGGTGATACTTCTTTTTAAAGCATTTACAATATGGATCAGAAAAGAATTTTTTTTTAAACATTAACCAACTGAGACAGGAATAATATTTATGTTGCTAGCTTCACAAGCTCTTTACCTAATTGTTTCCACAGTATTACTAAGAATTAAAGGATTGTAACTTACTGTTGTTAGTCTTAAGTCTTATGCCTAATAGCTTAATTTTAGACTTAGCCTCAGATGTTCCCCTACCAATAATCTACAGTATAATAGATCTGATGTTAAGCTTACAAACCTTTTGACTATAGGAAATTGCCACCAAGAGTAGGGACATTGCAGGGATACACTATCTCCCCAACTTCATATCAGTACCAGGGCGGATTAGGTTGTCCACTTGCATTCAGTCAGGCTTAAAGTTGCCAGGTGTCAGTGGGGAAATTGAATCGGGAGAATCCTACCTTATGCCAGGCTGGACAGCCGTTCTCCCACCCTTCCCATGAGATCACCTTTTGCAGTTCATACCAGCATCTCACAGGCTTACTGGCATCATGGATTGGAGGCCAGACAGCCTTTCTTGCTATCCATACCTGGAGTTAGACTGAGAAGAACAGTCACTTAATAGTCCCATAGCATCTAAAAATGACAAGTTCCAATAACCAGGTTTCAAATATGATTATAATTTCACTTTGGCTAAGGAACATCTTTTGAGGCAAGTCTTAAGTGGCTTACATGTCTTTCTATACATGTTCTAGTTCCTAATTAAATTAAATTATTAAACTAAATTAAATTAAATAATAAAATCAAATTTACCATTAGAATCTTAACTTTTCCATCAATGTCAAATTTTACCTGAGGTTACCTTCCTCTAGGAAATTTAGACTGAAATTCTTTTCCCCAAACTGAAGATGTCATTGATTTATTCTCAGTAATTAATTCAGTCAATTGTTTTAATATTAATTACTTTTACCTCATTTTGTAACATCTCCAATTTTTCTCCCCATCACTCCTCTCCCCCCACTTCCTAATACCTTGCATTCTGATTACTCCTTCCCTCAATGTACCCTCCCTTCTAGCACAACCCACCCTTTTCTTATCCCCATCTTCTCTGTTTTCTTGTAGGGCAAGATAAATTTCTATACCCCATTCTCTGTATTTTTTATTTCCCGATTACATGCAATAAAAATTCTCAACTTTTGTTGTTAATACTTTGAATTCCAACTTCTCTCCCTCTCCCCTCTCTCCCCAGCCCCACTGAGAACACAAGCAATTCAGTACAGACTAAATATGTGTTGTTTTGCAAAAGACTTTCATAATAATCATGTTGTGTAATACTCATTATATTGCCCTCTGTCCTACTCTATTCCCCCTTATGTTTTTCCCCCACAATTAACCTTGTCTCTCCTCAAAAGCGTTTATTTCTAGTGACTCCCTTCTCCCATTTGCCCTCCCTTCTAACATTCCCCTCACTCCATTTGTTACCTCCTCTTCTACTTTCCTGTGGTGTGATATAAATTTTCATATCAAATTTAGTGAGCATGTTATTCCCTCCTTCAGCCCATGTGTAGAGAGTAGCTTCATTTTTCTCCTTTTTTCTCCCTTTTTTCCTTCATTGAAGAAGATTTTCTCCCTTTTTTCCTCCATTGAACAAGATTTTTCTTATCTCTTTTATGAATTATAGCCTGCCCCATTCCATTTCTCCCTTTCTCTTTCCGGTATTTTCCTCCTTTACCCCTTAATTTTTATTTTATTTTATTTTATTTTTGTGTGTGTGGATATCATCTTTTCTGATTCAACACACCATGTAGTCTCTATCTGTTGTTAAGCGGTTAAGTGAAGCTGGAGTTCTTGGACCCCTAGAATTTGGGGAACATAATCAGTGGAGTCTTGAATTAATGGCAAGGATGAGAGATCTCTCTCCAGTGTCTTTAAAGGCACAAGAGACCTTGGGAGAAGGAGTAGAAATGTCATATACTTGGCCTTCAGACAGAGAGAGTCAGAGTAGTTACTGTTACACTTGATTAGACAGATCCATTGCAAAGACTGGGCAGCTAGGTGATGCAGTGGATATAGTCCTGGCCCTTCAGTCAGGAGGACCTGAATTCAAATCCAACCACAGATACTTTAGTAGCTGTGTGACCCTGGGCAAATCACTTAATCCTATTTGCCTCAGTTTCCTCATCTACAAAATGGCCTGGAGAAGGACATGATAAACCACCTTAATATCTTTGCCAAGAAAACCCCAAATGGGGTCATGAAGAGTTAGATGTGACTAAACCAACGAAACAATAACAAAATTGCAAAGACTGAGTCCTGGAATTCTCATGCTTCCATTGGTTACTTGTGCTATTATCTAATCATTCTCAGTGCTTAAAATTCTTCTTTTCCTCTAACCTGAATTCTTCTTGTTTCACTTAATCCCATAACCTGTAATGTTTTTTCTAGTAGAAATTAATTAAATTAAATTTTTCTAGTAGAGATTAAGCCCTTTAGAGAGTCCACTTTCATTTTTTTTTATCTTTGTATCCAGATGCCTAGCATGGTGCTTGGTACTTAATAGGTGCTTAATAAGTGCCTGTAAATTGGTTTATACTAGTCACCATACTTGGAATAGGAAGAGTCACTCAGACCCTGGGAGAAAGTTACATAGTAGGTGCTTGCTCTGTTTTGTTCGTTTTCCCATCAGCCTTGGCACTTACAGATGGATGAACCCTAGTTTCTTTGCCTGTCTCTTCATAGGTATTATATTCCATTTCTTACATTCATATCCTGGCTTTTTTTTAATGGCTGAACCCTAGAATCATCCTATTTTGTTTCCCTGGGTTGGAAATGAGGCAGAGTGTATGTGGGTAGCATGAAGTACTCACTGCAGATATAATTAGCTGAAACATCAGGACAGTTACAATGGAGATGTCCCTTGTGTGCTTCATACGGGCGTTTGGTTCCTGTCCAAGATCTTGTAGGAGTTTTCTCTTCTATTCTGATGTTACCTTTGAAATTGAAAAAGAGACTTTGAAAAAGTAGCTTCGTTTGTCCTAGTATCAAATACAAACATCTTTGATATTTAAAGTACTTCTCAATCTGACTCCAACCTATCTTTCTGGACTGGTTTCTTATGACTCTATCTCGTGTACTTCACCTTCCAGACAAAAAGACTTACTTGACATTGTATTTCCTACCTTTGTATCTTTGCACAAGCTGTGTCTTGTACTTGAAGTGAACTTCACCTTTTGAAATCCTTAGCTCATTTCTAGGTTGATCTTAAGCTCCTGCTCATCTGTGAAACATTTTCCTGATCTTGAGTTGTTTATACCCCCTTTAAAACGCTTTGTATATACTCTATATTGCTTGCTTTATTCTCCTGGTCCTCCATGAATTATGTTCATGGAAGGACAGGGACTGTATCAGTTAGCATAAGTCTCTTTGGGAGTTAGCCCTTTGTGGATACACAGATATATTGTACCTGGTTTCAATTCAAGTAACCATTTAGAAACCTACTTCTACCCTAGCCACACTCTCCTTCTTTCCTCAGCTTTGGTGAACTAGTAAAGTTCTACACCATCCTCTTCTCTTGATTATCTTGCCTCGTTATCATATCGCCAATTGTGCCCTGCCAAGCTTTAGCTTTGGATCACTCCTACTCTTACCTTGTCTTCTCACCTACACTCTTGCTGTTGGATAAAGATGAATAAAATCATGCAATCATTCTGATTGGATCCACTACAACTTTATGTAATAGAACCTCAACCAGGCCATCAGTGCTCCTATACAATTCTACTATCCCAACCTCATCAACTTACTATCGCATTTACCACAGTGCTTCTTCTAAACGTTTTTATTGGTCTTCACATCTCCCAAGGCTCCCCATCCCTCCAGCCTCATATCTAAAAACTTTGTCTTGTATTTTATAGAAAAAATTGAGGCCATTTGCTGTGAACACCCTCTTTTCCTCTCTTTCGCATCTCAGATGCCTTCTGCTACTTCTTCACCTCTGCCTCAAATAAAGAAGAGATCTTTCTTCTTCTCAAGGCAAACCCCTGTTCAAGTGATCACCTTCCATCCTGTCCCCTCCAGCAGATTTCCCCCTCTATCATTGCTGCTCTCTTACCGGTCTTCAATTTGTCATTGTATACTGGCTCCTTCCCTACTGCTTACAAACCTGCCCATGTCTCTCCATCCTCAAAAACCCTTCACTTAATATTTCAATCCCTGCTAACTCTTATCCCATATCTCTCCTTTGTTTTTGGCTAAACATCTTGGGAAAGTATCATCACTTTTTCTTGTAGAATTATGATTTTTATATTAATCTATGTAATGTGTAATGAATATACTAATAATTTTCAAGAATTACCTTTTCCAGTTTGTAAGTCAGAGTTCCCAATGCAACTTGAAATGATCAAACTTTGACAAGGTTCACAATCACTGGCACCCTTCTGTACTTGAAGGGAAGAAAAATCAGATAGATAGAAATAGAACCTCTTTCCATTATGGAACTCTGATCCTGTGACCCACCATGTAATGACCCCTAAAGACTTGAACAATACTGTTCCCACAGAACTTCAGGACACCTGTATGTTAATATTGTGGAATCTGTGACCTGGTAGTGGGAAACCACTTTGGCCCTGGGAACACTTGTTTGTAATACACCTCCCGGCCTCCTTTTCCACTTGTGATTTACGTATATAATCTCTGTCTTCACTTCAACAAGATGGGATTTTGATAGGAGAATTCTTGATGTACAAATCTGTTCCTCATCATGAAACAAATTAATGAAATGGCTACCTGACAACTGACACTTTGTCTGTGGTCTGCTATTTCATCATTCTCAGGTTAGAGACTGGCTCAGTAAAATCTTGTTAACATTAATTGATGTCAGAAGTGGGATGGAGTGGACATAGGACGAAGACTTCAGCTCTCCAGTATGGGGGACAAGGGACAGGCACCACTGGATCTTTTTCCAGAATCCCAGCTGAGCTTGTCTGGCAGGTTCAATGATCTCTTGATTACTGGCCCAACCTTTGATGAAGCCCACCTTTCACTGTGAGGAATGTTCTTGGGGATTTTTCTTGGCTTGGCTCACTCTGATAAGCCCTGTTAGCACATGGATTTGGCTTGGAGTGTATCTTTTTTCCTTAAAATGTAGGTCTGGCTATGACCTGCAGTTTTTCTCTTCTCTTTTATAAATGCACTTCTGAGTTATGGACTGAGACTTTTATTTCTGCACAGTGGTAAAATTTATGTGTGTAAGAGTTACTTGTGTGGTAGGTTTTGTATGCAGTTAGACGGGTTGAAATTTAGTTTTTAATTGCACACTTGATTAGAGTTGTGGAATGTTTACTCTTACTCAAGTGAATTGGTATTCCAACGTGGAATATTTGTATTTGTATACTTATATTTTGTGTATTTTTGTGGTTATATCCCCTTATAGTGCATTTGTGTACTTGTTAGTTAAGTGGTGCTATTCTCTTTGAGTGTACACCTTTAAAATGGGACAGATATGTGGTAAAGGCATGGGGAAAGATACAGCAATTTCTGTTAGCAAACGTCAGAATGAACATGTGCCTTTCAAATGCATAAGAAATATGGCTTTGAGTGTCCCTTATATTGCCAGGACTGGGTTGATTTGACTAGTGATGACCCTAAACTTTGCTGGTCTCACTGGGACATCTTTGATAAGACCATATTAGAGTATTTAAGAAAGAAACTTGTGAATAAGGAAACTCAGTCTATTAAGTGGGGCAGTTATAATAAATGGTACTCAAAGGCAAGAAAAAAAGAGTATAGGTCTAAATTAGAATCAATGAAAGAAAGGATTAAATCATTTGAAAACCTTCTTCTTAACAACCTCCAAACTACCCAACTCAAAGTGCAAACCAAAGTTCTACTAGGAAACCCTCCTGAGGAGAATGGTTTGATTGGGACTGATGATTTTAAGCCCTGGCAATGTGGAGACTTCCAGGCTATTGCTAAGATGTGTCCCAGACCCAGCGGCGGATCCCATAGGCTTTGTTAAGCAGTTCTAATTCTCCCTATGTTCATACAGACCTGAGTATCTGGATCTGTATTAACCCGGGGTTGTCTGAGTCAGGGAAGGGGAGAGTAGAAGTTGGTGCTGGAAAATACCTAAGAAAGCATTGAGAGACCCTCCCTGCAATCACGATCACTCAACATGACTAGGCTCCAGGGAGGCCTGGCAGAAGGGGTCACAAAAAGAGGGGGATATACAGGAGATGCCCTATTTCCCCATGACTCCTGTTGGAAAACCCTCTGCCTTCCTCACTGTCCTCCCCTGGGGTAAAGAGAATATCTCAGTTGTGAGATTGCTAATAAGATCATGATAGCCCGTATCTCAGATCTACTTTCCCTTTTTATTGGAGAGATCAGAGCCTTTCCTCTTTTTGTCCTAGCCACTTATTAGGATAGCCCACTATTTTATTTGACCCAGGAGGGGCCACTTCCTTGTGTCCTTTATCCCTGACACCTTTCTCAACCCCTTCTGACCATCCAGCTCTTAATTAAGTTCCCTCCAACCTGTGGGCTTCAGATGTCAGTGATATTGGGTCAGTTATCAGTGCCCCACCTATTGTTGTACAGTTAGCTCTCCTGTTTGATTTATTCACCTCTGAGAAAGAAGAGAATGGAGTTGGTGTGAACACATTCAATCCAGCCACTTATCTACCTGAGACTTTGGCATATGACTTTGGGGTGCGATGGAAACATCAGGACTTCCTTACCTCCTCAGAACAGCCCATTAAAAAATAGAAACAGGTTTTCTGTCTATTAGACTATTTACTTTTTCCCTAGACTCTAACAGTAATTAAAATTCCAGGGCACAGTCAAGAGAACAACATTCACAGCCATGGAAATGACTTGGTTGACCAAACAGTGAGAATTGCAGCTTCAACTCCTCAAACTCCTGAGGGAGTGACTCTTATAGTGCAGGTCCCTATGGAACTTGCACTTCACCCCATAAACTCCTAGCCTAAGAAAAGAAGAGACAGCCACTGCCCAGAAAAGAATGCTTATCACAAAGCACGTGCATCAAAAGCAGTATCTGAAGTAGCTGATATCTGGGGTAGACGACTGCTCCCTAGACCTTGGGATGAGAAGATGACAGCAGATGCAGACCACTGACTCAAGAAACTGGACATGGCCTGAGCTTTGTAGCTCCTTCCCCTATGAACTAAGCCTTCTCTTTCTTCCTCCTATAGCAGTCTCTGACCATTTTCTGAAATGCTTATCCTATTCCTATTCCCTTCACTCTGGTCAATAGGCTTATATGCCTTACTTCTGTCGAACCACCCACTCAGGAGCCCAATACAAGGTTTCTCTAAAACACTCAATTTATCTGACTGTTGGGAACATTATTCAAGGTCCCAAAACCCTGAAGCTTTAGCCTTAGCTGCCTCATTAGAAGCCTGGATCATGACCCAAATGGGAGGGTGCTATTTTCTGGCCCTATGAGACATGCTCCAAAAACCTGTGCTCCTTCCTGGACTGAGAATGTCCCTCATTCCAGTCTGCTTCATAGTGCAGCAGCTTATGTGAAGGGAGCAGCTAGTGCCCCTACCAGTACTTCTATCTCTATTTTCAGGACACTCTCATAGATGCAAACACTACACCTGCCCATAAGAAAAAGGAGCACATCAACTGAGAATTAATGGATTTAACAGCATGTATTAGAGTCCCCAGCTTGTCCGACCCTTCCCTACAGGGTCCATTACACTCAGGGGTCTCTCTAGAGATGCAGGTTTCATTCTGTATCCAGGGCCTAAGTGGCAACATGGGCCCTTGCCTTGGGTCGTTAAATTCCATGCAATATATATCTTTATTCTGAATTCCACATGGGTTGCTTTCCTTAATACTTCATTTGATTCCTCTGGCCAGCTCCTGCACTCACAGATTTCCCTGAATGGGACTGGGACATCTTACAACACTGTAAAAGCCTTCTGTAGCATGTGGAGTGTAGAGACCTACCTTACCAAATCAGGTATCAGCCCTCTGACCTTTGCCTACAGCAAAGGCAACTGTAAAGGCATCTATGTGATTTCTGGGTTAGTATGGGAATCCCAGAAAGGCCTGTGGTGCCATAACCATATCAGGGTTAAATACCCATGCATAGAGGCACTGAGTTCCATGAATTTCACTTATTCTGCCTGGGATTTACTTTCTGATACCGGTACCTTTGCCGCTGAATTGCCCTCATCCACAGGACTGTTCTTATGTGGTTCCACACTATATCACAGTTTCCCTCCCTTCTGGGAAGGCTGCTGTGCTTTTGTCTACACTATGCCCAATTTGTCCCTTTTCCCAGGGAACTCCACTGAAGTTCCTATCTGGTTAAAGTTGTCCCTCCATTGTCAGTGAAGGCTTGCTTTCCTGCCCATTGTGGTCCTAGGCATCTTTTGGATACCTGACTGGTACTGCAGCCACCTTTGGCATGCTGTATCTGTCTGTTGGCAACCTCTCAGCAGAACACTGGCCTGGAGTATACAGGGAAGCTTGTCAACAGCCTCCAAATGCAAGTTGATTCACTTGCCCTCATAATACTGCAAAACCATCAGGTGCTAGATGCTCTACCAGCTAAGAGAGGGGAGGCCTGAGCCATCATTGAGGAGGATTGTTATTTCTATGTCAACCAATCCTCTCAAATAGAGGAAGTCTTTAGTGCTTTAAACAAGCAAGTAGAAGATTTATGGAATAGGGGTCAAAACACTCTAAAGTATGTTTCCCTCTCACCTTCCTTTGATCTACAACTTGTAACTGACTTATTCTTACCTAAAATTAAAATCATGTTTCAAATGAATGGTCCTCATTGGCCCTCAAGGGTTGTTCTGACCTTCTTGACTGAAAGGAGGGAATGTGGAATTATAATTTTTATGTTAATCTATATTATATGTATAATGAGTACACTAATATTCATTAGAATTCAAAAGAATTGCCTTTTCTAGTTTATGTGTCAGAGGTCACAATGCAGTTTACAATGATCAATCTATCCTTGACAAGGCTCATGATCACTAACATTCTTCTGTCTGTGAACTGAAATGAAGCCAATCAAAGAGTGAAGAACCTGTTCCAGTCTCAGAACTCTGGTCCTGCAACCCACGAAGTAATGACTCCCAAGGACTTGAACTTAGGACTTAAGGACTTAACTCTCATGCTCCTCAACCTCTCTGTGGTCTTTGACACTACTGATCAGTCTCTCCTCCTTGATACCTTCTTCTCCCTGTTTTTGGGACATCACTTTCTCCTGGTTCTCTTATCTATTTGACCCCTCCTTCTCTGTTTCCTTTGTTGGATCTTCCTTCATATCACTACGTACTACATCTAGGACATAGCTTTGTCCTTCTTCTCTTCTCCCTCTACTACTTCACTGGGTGGTCTCATCAGCTTCCATAGATTTAATCATCATCTCTATACTGATGACTCTAAAATTACCTGTCCTGTCCTAACCTATCTGCTGATTTCAAGCCTCGAATCCAACTGCCTATTACACATCTTGAACTGGATATACTAGAGATATGTTAAATGGAGCATGTCCAAAATGGAAATCATGTTCTTTCCCCCAAATCCTCCCCTGCCTCCTATTTTCCCTATTATTGTTGAGGACAACACTATTCTCCCAGTCTCCCAGGATCACAACCTAGATGTAATATTTGACTCTCCACTACCTCTCATCCCTCACTTTCAATCTCTTGCCAAGTCCTGTTTATTTTACCTTTGCAGTATCTCTAGAATACATGCCCTACTCTCTTTTGAAATTGCTACTACTCTGGTGCAGGCCCTCATCATCTCATGCCTAGACTGTTGTTATATCATGCTGGTGGGTCTGTATGCCTTAAGTCTCTCCACACTCCAATCGATCCTCCATTCAACAACCAAAGAGATTTTCTTAAAGTGAAGGTCTGAATGTGTCACTCTCCTACTCTATTTCATTGAAAGACCAATTTTTCCCCTGAAGTATTATAGTCAGTTTTGCTGGGTAGGTGATTCTTGGTGTTAGTCCTAGTTCCTTTGACTTCTGGAATATCATATTCCATGCCCTTCGATCCCTTAATGTAGAAGCTGCTAGATCTTGTGTTATCCTGATTGTATTTCCACAGTACTCAAATTGTTTCTTTCTAGCTGCCTGCAATATTCTCCTTGACCTGGGAACTCTGGAATTTGGCCACAATATTCTTAGGAGTTTCTCTTTTGGGATCTCTTTCAGGTGGTGATCGGTGGATTCTTTCAATATTTATTTTGCCCCCTGGTTCTAGAATCTCAGGGCAGTTTTCCTTGATAATTTCATGAAAGATGATGTCTAGGCTCTTTTTTTGATCATGGCTTTCAGGTAGTCTCATAATTTTTAAATTGTCTCTCCTGGATGTATTTTCCAGGTCAGTTGTTTTTCCAATGAGATATTTCACATTATCTTCCATTTTTTTCATTCTTTTGGTTTTGTTTTGTGATTTCTTGGTTTCTCATAAAGTCATTAACCTCCATCTGTTCTATTCTAATTTTGAGAGAACTATTTTCTTCAGTGAGCTTTTGAACCTCCTTTTCCATTTGGCTAATTCTGCTTTTGAAAGCATTCTTCTCCTCATTGACTTTTTGAACCTCTTTTGCCAATTGAGTTAGCCTATTTTTCAAGGTGTTATTTTCTTCAGCATTTTTTTGGGTGTCCTTTAGAAGCTGTTTTCCTACTTTTCATGATTTTCTTGTATCTCTCTCATTTCTCCTCTCAATTTTTCCATCACCTCTCTTACTTGATTTTCAAAATCCTTTTTGAGCTCTTCCATGGCCTGATACCATTGAATATTTATTTTGGTTGTTTGGGATACAGAAGCCTTGACTTTTATGTCTTTCCCTGATGGTAAGCATTGTTCTTCCTCATCAGAAAGGATGGGAGAAGAAATCAGTTCACCAAGAAAGTAACCTTCTACCGTCTTATTTTTCTCCTGCCTTTTTTGGGCATTTTCCCAACCACTTACTTGACTTTTGGGTCCTTTGTCAAGAGAAGGGTATACTCTGGGGGTCTGTAAGATCTCAGTTCCTCCAAGGTGGTACAATCAAGTGTGTATACTGGTCTGGGACACTCTCCTATTCAATAAACCCAGCTGCCTATTGATTGCCTCCAGGATCAAATACAAGGAACCTCTAATATTCAGAGTCCTTCATAACCTAGCCCCCTTCTACTCTTCTAGTCTTCTTATATCTTACTCCCTATCACATGCTCTTTGATCCAGTGACACTGTCCTTCTGGCTGTTCTATGGACAAAACACTCCATCTCTCAAGTCTGGGCATTTTTTCTAGCTGTTTCCCAAGCCTGCAACACTCCTCTTCCTGATCTCTGCTTATTTCCTTCCCAACTAAAATTCCACCTTCTACAAGAAACCTTTCCTAAACCCTTTTAAATCTATCACCTTCATTCTGTTGATTATTTTAGATTTATTCTATGAACATCTTGTTTGTATGTAATTGTTTTCATGTTGTCTCCTCCATTAGACTGAGATCATTTTTAGATGTAGGACTATTACCTTTCTTTGTATCTCCAGCATTAACACAGTGCCTGGACGCATAACAGGTGCTTAAAAAATGCTTATTGTCTGACTAAATAAAAACAAACAACAGGAGAGGATAATTAATTAATTTTAAGGCAAACTTCAAGAAAAAACCTATAGGACACCTGGAGATAAAAAAGAGCAAACAAATGAAAAGAGATAACCATATAATGTATTCATTCTGCAGAATGAAATTGAGTTGAAATAAAAAAAAATTAAAAATCCAGATGAGAAAGATAATTTTGTGAGAACAAGAAGACCCTCAGAAATAATACTAGAATAACTATATGAAATTTCAGAGTGTTTGAGAAGATCAATAAATAATTAAAGGAAGGAATGAAAATCTATATTGGAGGTCTCAAAAGAGAATTAAAAAAATAAAAAATAATAGTAACATTTATAAGAAATTATGGAAAATCTCTCCCAAACTATAAGTTTTCTGAAAAATAAATCAGCAGAACTGATTTAGATTCAGAACTAGAACTTGAACAATGCACAGGTGAAAGAATTTCAGTACCAAAGCAAAAGACAAATAGGAAGAACTGAGATTATTAGAAGTCAAGACAACTAACCTTGAATATAGAATGTGTCTATATAGTCTGAAAATAACTGATCTTCCAGAAATAAATGATGAAATAAAAAAAAACATGAACACTATCTTTGAAGAATTTATACAAGATTCCCAGAAAATAAGGTAGTACACAATATAATCCATAGACAGTCAACAGAAAGAATCCCCAGATTTAATACACCCAGAAATATTATTGTGAAAGCACTAGATCTTTACCACTGGATAACGTCTCTTCGTACATCCAGTAGGAATCTTTTTATAAGCCAAGGAAAGGTCCAAATTTTTTAAGATCATAAGACATAGGATCATAATTCTTGAGGTAGAAGTAACATTAGAGGCCATCTAGTCTGTCCCCTTCATTTTACAGATGAAGAAACTGAAGCCAATAAAAGTTAAATGACTTGCCCATAGTCACATAGGTGTAAATGTCAGAGAATGGATTATCAAGGTCCTCTTACTCTACAGTCAGTGCTCTTTCCACTTATACCTCACTGAGAAATGAGAAATAAATTAGAATATATAGTACTTCTTTCACTTGAAATGAAGAAAACCTAAGACAAAATCCTACCTCACATACTTCCTAGATGTGTGATGCTGGGCAAGTCACTTAACCTTTATGGGCCTCAGTTTCCCTATCTGTAAAGTGGGGAAAATAATAGCACCTACCTCTCAGGAATGTTGTGAGGATGAATTGAGATGTTTGTAAAGTGCTTTGCAGATTTTAAAGTGCTATTAAAAATGTTAACTATTCTTAGTGCTCAAAAAACTCTAATGGCTCCACATTGCCTTCAGTATGAAATATAAACTCTTCTATTTTTCATTTAAAACCCTTCACATTCCAGCTTCAACCTTCTCTTGAAAACTTGTTACAGATTCTTCCCCTTCATGCAGTCTACTGTCTAATGAAACAGACTTTTTTATTGTTCCTAAGACATGAGTCTATTTCTTATCTTTGTATTTTCGCAGAAACTATTTCTTATCTCATTTTTTGGATGTGCCCAATATTTGGAATTTCCACACCCCTCTCCCCCTACAAACTATTAGCATATCTAGTTTCCTTTGAGAACCAACTCAAGAGTGCCTCAGTCTATAGGAATGTCCCTATCCAAGAAGAAAGGACTAGAGACACTGTGGACTTGTTGAAGATGCTGCCCCTGGGGACGAACACTGGCTGTGGTCTTCATGTTTGAAGGAGGTTGGGCCTCTTACGATAGTACTTAGGCCCTGGACATCTAGATATGAACCCTGTAGAAGTAAAAACCATAAAGGTATTCTGAGAACCTGATGAATAGACTCTATATCAGAGTTGTTTGTTGCATCATCAGATATATCTAAGTTTTCACTTTAAGAGGGGGCAGACCATTGGATTTGAGCTCTGTGAAGGGGATCTTCAACATGGAGGAATGGGAGCAAATAAGCAAGACTGGTATGAATGAAAGTGAAGTGGCAGTCTCTGTGCTCAAGCTCAGGAGCTTAGCGAACCAGGATGCCATGTTTGCTGTATTGAACAGGGCATCCCGGTGGCGGTCTCAAACTGGTCCTGGCCTGTGATCTCAGCATGGCAATTTTCTCTGCCATCATGGGACTTTAGAAACAACCTGAGCATGGACCTGGCCAACGAGCTTATCTTTACCCTGATGACATATGGAAGGGAAGAGGCAAAGACCACTGGACTAGTGAACCAGGAAGGTACCTCTGCTTACTATACATAGGGCTTGGAGCTGGCCAGAGAGATCTGCCATGGTCACTCATCTCAGTAAGAACGGGAAAAGTGGCTATTTCCATTGATAGAGGGATGAAGGTAGACATCACATTCAGAATGACCACTGAAGGGATGTGCTGTGAGATGAGCAGAATGTCCTACCCTGGCGTAGATTGGAAGGCCTACTGGCCTTTCTGGAGAAGCACTGCTCTACCTTTCTGGTAAGTGAGTCTTGGGCAGCCTGTGGGATGGTGTACCCGAGACTGTGCCCAGCTGAGGCAAGATCAAGGGAAAAAGCCAACCTCTGCAAGCCTGATCTTTGCTTCTAAGATTCTTCACCTAGGTCATTAAAAAAAATGGACTCAGTTTAAGTACCACCTTCTAAATGAAATGGTTCCTGCTCCTTGTCTTGGTTGTAGATGCTCTCTTCTCCAAATATCCTGCATCAGTTTTTATCTATATAAATATAAGTATATAAGTTGGTTGGTTGTCATCCTTTGTTCTTGAAAAGGACCAAAATGATATCACCATGATAAAGTTAAGTTTTAATATGTCTGACTGGCTGATCAGACCAATACAAGCTTGGAACACTCTACCATAGATTGCCCACAGACTGTCTGTGTGAACATTTGGGGTGAATACTCCACATTTGCTCGTCCTAAGTTTCCTTTGTGCTGTTTCAATTCTGCTTTGCTCATAGAGCACAGCACCCTTTCTGATGTGGGCATGCCATGCTGAGCAGTCCTGTACCAGTGTCTCCCATCTCTCACAATCAAATCCAAAGTTCTTGAGAGAGACCTTGAGAATGCCCTTGTAACACTTCTTCTGACCATCATGTGATTGCCTGCCCCATATGAGTTCTCCATAAAATAGCCTTTTTGGCAAGAGTACATTTTGCATTTGAATAATGTGGCCATACCATTGAATTTGTGCTCTCTGAAGCATAGTTTGAATGCTTGGCAGTTTAGTTCAAGTAAGGACCTCATTATCTGGTATCTTATCCTGTCAGGTGATCTTCAGACTCTTCCCAAGAAAGTGATTCAGTTTCCTGGCATGGCCCTGGTAGACTGTCCATGTTACATAGGCATACAACAATGAGGTCAGCACAATGGCTCTGTAGACCTTCAGTTTGGTAGTCAGTCTAATACTTCTTCTCTCCCAAACTTTTCTTCAGAATATTCCAAACACTGATCTAGCTCTGGCAATGCATGTATCAAACTCATTGTCAAAGTGTACATCCCTGGAAAGTATACTAGCAAGGTAAATAAACTTATCTACAGCATTCAATACTTCTCCATTTGTTTTAACCAATGGTTCCTTGTAAGGATGGTGTAGTGGTGGCTGATGGGGCACTCTGTGTTTTCTTGGTATTAATTATTAGGCCAAAATTAGCACAGACAGCAGAGAATTGGTCCATACTTTGTTGCATCTCAGCTTCAGAGGCTTCATTGAGTGCACAATCATCTGCAAACAGAAAATCATGCACCAATATTCCCTCTACTTTGGTCTTGGCTTGTAGCCTTTTCAAATTGAAGAACTTATCATCAGTATGGTAACTGACCTTGATGCTATGTTCATTCTCAATGAAAGTATTTGACAACATGGTTGACAACATCATGCTAAAAAGCATGGGAACAAGCACATAGCCCTCTTTCATTCTATTGGTGACTGGGAAAGCACTACAGCATTGTTCACTATTCAGAATCTGGGCAAACATGCCATCATGAAATTGACATACAATACTGATGAACTTCTCTGGGCCATCAAATTTAGACATAATTTTCCATAAGCCCTCAAGACTAACAGTGGCAAAGGCCTTAGTCAGATCTATAAACGTTGTGTATAGACCTCTGTTCTGCTCCTGACATTTCTCTTGGAGTTGTTAGGCAGCAAAATCATATTGACTGTTCTTGGCCCTTTCTGAAGCCACACTGGCTCTTACGTACACACACACACACACACACACACACACACACACACACACACACACACACACAGAGCACCCCCCCCACACCCACACCCACACCCTCACCCACACACACACCCACACACCCACCCACCCACCCACCCACCCACCCACACACACACATCTACCCACTTATTCTCTCCTGAGACAGAATATAAGTTTCTTGAGGTCACCACTTCAGTTTTGTCTTTGTATTCTAAGTGCCTATCACATAGCAGGCATTTAATAAATGGTTGTTAATTGAATGATTGCTTAAATAATCCAGCAAAATTAAACTTGACCATCAATGCAAAAAGATGGACTTTCAGCAAAAGGGAATAAAGTTTCTTTTGACGAAAACACAGATGAGTAGGATATTTGATGTTCAATATCATAGTCAATAAGCATTTTTTCTGTAAAAGATTTAATTTGTAACAGAATCCTAGTATTGCAGATGCTATGTTGTAAGAAAAGGGACTAGGGAGGGTTTTAAATGGATTTTCAAAAACAAACTAATATCAATTTCAGAAATAGTTACACATTTGAATATGATATAAACTATTAAAATCTCTTAAATTAAACCAAATGAGAAATGTTTAATTATTCTGGGTATCACAAGGATTTTATTGAAAAGACCAATGTGAGAATAAAAACCGTGAACTGGAGAGTTTAATGGTTTTGAAAATAAGGACGAAAATGTTAATTAACCAAATGATGGAAGTTAGCAGCCTTAAACTGATCTATAGAAAGTGAGATTATGTTACATTCCTTGTGATTACTGAGTTGGAATATAATGGAGGTTCTATATATCACAAGTAGGAATGGCATTTTTACAGAAATGAACCATGTGCTAAGGTATAAAATTTCATATTTAAATACAGAAGAATAAAATTTTTAAGCATATACTTTACTGATCACAATGGAACAAAAATGACAGTTGATGAATCCTTTGAAGAGAGAATTCAAATCTGATTTTTTTTAAAGGCAGTTGTTTAACCTAAAAGAATTGATTGGTTATAAAAAACAAATAATAAAAATGATAAAATTTCATCAAATAAAATTACAAAAATCAGATAAGAAACTTTTTGGAGGCTAGCAAATCAGTCTTGGGAAAACTTTATAACCTACAATGTAGTGTCGTTGTTGTTTTTATAGAGAACAAAATGAATTTAACAACATCAAAAAAATAAAGAAAATATAACAAGTTAAGAGGAAATGAAGGAATTTCATTAGAAAAGATTTTGGCAACAGATAAAATGAATAAATGCTGAGGTTGAAGTATGCAAAATAAAGAATTTCAATAAATTAATCTTAGAAGATAAAATCAAAGAAATTATAAATTTTGTCCCAAAGGGAAAAAAAAAGGAAGTGAATTTTGTCAAGTCGAAAGAAAAGGGAATATAACATAAAAAGCCTCCAGATAATTAGGGGCAGGACAGTCACTCTTACAACTGCAAAACCCCAAGATATACAAAATCACAATTCATGATTTCATATACCATCTTTTCTCCCCCCCCCATTCTGCTTAATATATAAAATAGTACTCCTATTTAACTGGTATTTGTCAAATACAAAATATGAAACAAATTATTTATACTTAAAAACAAATTGATCCAAGGGAGAAAACTATTTTTGGATGAATTTTGGTTTAGGAGAAAGAAAATCCTTCACCATGTCTCTTTCTGTGCATCCTCATGATATGGATAATCTCAAAGGCTATTCCAGGTCTGACAGATTCTACTATGTTTGAAAGGATTCTTGTTCAAGACTACTAACAGACTGAGTTGGTTGCCTGAGGACCAGACTAAATTCATAGAAGATTATTACCAGTAGCTTGCCCACTTAGAAATGATTTCTTTGGCCAAGGCAATCCAGGAAACCAAGGTAGATGGAAAATTATCCTCATCCCTGTTGAGTCCCCTTAAGCCTCTTCAAAGTGAGAGAAAAGGAATCAAAGAATACCACAGATTCAGCAGCTTTTGGACCATCTATAAACTTAAACTGGTATTCTCAGGGTAATATTCTGGTCTGATGACCAATGAAGGTATATATTTCCAAGAAACCGAGTTTCATAAATCTTGAAATTTTCACTATAAATAAAACCAATTGGTTCCCCCTGGAAAAGCAGCCAAAGAAATACTAGATTTTGTTTTATTGTGTACCCAAAGACAACAAGAAGTATAATTTCATGAACTACTTGGTCATTTTGTGGCAGGGCAACTGATTTCTCTCCACAAAGGGAGAGCTGCACCAGCTCCTCCAGTCTTTGTCCCCTGTTTCTACGCTCTTCCAGAGCACTTAACAACCAAGCAGATAATTCTAGGACACAGATATTTTAGTCTCTTCTTTAACTCACTTCATCCTACTAACAAGATGAAAGCAAAGTCTTTGAGGGTCAGCAGTTCTATTTTTCTCTTTATACCTTTTGCACTAAAGCAATCAGCTGACATGTAGTAGGTACCAAATAAAAGGTTGTAGATTACATGAACATCCGTGGAGCAAATCTCTATCTGACTTAGGGTTAGTTCATTTGACTCCCATCAGTTTCTGATTGTCAGTCTACAGTGACAAGAAGACTCTCAGACTGCACTCTCCTGTATTGACTAACAGAGGAATCTCCTAGAAGAGAGTGGAAGGATTGAGATCAACAGCACAATTAAAGGTTTAGCTTTGGCAAGTAGAAAGAGGTGTTTGTCAGAGACTTGAGTAAAGAAGGAGAGGACAAGTTACTATGTCTAATGGAGTTGAAGGATAAAGAGACAAGGGTCTAGGAATAGCTTGAGACTTAAAGGAGAGAGATCTGAAACAGTTGCTGAGGGAGACAGTGCATCAATCAACGAAAAATAAAGGATTTTCCTGTGACCATAAGGGAGAAATTGGTAATTAGATCAGATTCAGCAGAGAACTGAGTTGGCCTGGTGGGGTGACTTTCTAGATAGCACAGGAGCAGAAGTAGACACAGTATATGGTGGGGGTAGCCCAGGGCTGAGGATTACAGGGCAGGGGCAGCAATAAGACAAAGGTCAAGGAATTCCAGGTTGGAGGACATTGCATGGCTGGGCTATCTAACAA
Organism: Notamacropus eugenii; assembly: GCF_028372415.1. Classification (NCBI taxonomy): domain Eukaryota; kingdom Metazoa; phylum Chordata; class Mammalia; order Diprotodontia; family Macropodidae; genus Notamacropus; species Notamacropus eugenii. The sequence continues at coordinate 97,226,131 of NC_092876.1, forward strand.
TAAAGACATGGTGGTCAAGGGAGAGAGGTGGGACATGGGACGATAAAGAAAAATGAATGGATAAAAGTCACTTTGAGTAGGAAGAGCAAGTTTAAGAAGAGTAGGGCAGAGGCATGATGAAAGGACAGGAGACTATGATCAGTGAGGATGATGGGTCAGAGAAGAGAGATTTGCTTTGCCTCTTCTCAGGAGTTCCCACTTCTTTAATCCTCCCTGGACTACATAGTTTTGGCCTCACAAGAACCCAGGGAGGTAGAATTAGGAACATGAGCAGAAAGGAAAAAAAGAAGGAAGGAAGAAAAGAAAGGAAGGAGGGAGGGAAGGATGGAAAGGAAGAAGGAAAGAAGGATTGAAAGAAGCATTTATCATGCCCCTATTATGTATTAAGCAATTTGTTTAGGTGATCCTCACAAGGACCCTGGGAACTGAAGTGCTATCATTATTATTACATAGCTAGTAAGTATCTGAGGTTGTATGGGCCAGATCAGAGCCTAGGAACTTGACCTTGATTCTCAGAGAGAATGTAAACCACCTTGAGTAAATACAAACAACAAAGGAAGCTTTCACCTCTCCCATGGGAAAACTTGTACATGATGCTGAGCTATTCAGGTCTCTTATTTTATTTCTATACAAAGCTGACCTGGCCTGAGGTTGGTGCAGGGACCCATCTCATCATTTTGTCTTTCAGACACCAAGGATCTCATGAGCAAACTAACCCAAATAACACAATTGACCTAAGAAATCCTAACAAACCAAGTTGACAAACCATTGTCAACCAAGCTGACATTGGACCCCTCTTTCTTCAGCTGTCTCCGAATTATTTTGGAGGGTCTGCTTCCCTACACTTGGCATAATAACTCAGAACAGATCAGCCCCCTTAAATTTGGCCTTATAATGGCATAGCTGGCAAGATAGTCTGCCTCCTTCCCCCTTTCTGACAAGTTTAGATTTGAATTTGTGTCTTCCTGACTCCAGCCACATCACTCTATCAACTGATCTGTAAGGCTGCCTTCATAGAAGAAAAACAAAAAAGGAAGGAAACAACCCTTCATTTACTACTATGTGTCAGCAGGGGCAGGTAGGTGGCACAGTATATAAAGTGCTGGTATTGGAGTCAGGAAGAGAACAGAACTTCATAAGTTCAAATATGACCTCAGATATTTAATAGCTGTGCCACTCTCAACCAGTCACTTAACCTTATTAGCCTCAATTTCCTTATTTGTATAATGAGCTGTAGAAGGAAATTGCAAACCAAATCAGTATCTTTACAAAGAAAAAAAATAGGGTCACAAAGAGTTGGATATGACTGTACAATAGCATCCTTTCTAGCCGGGATGTAGGGCACTTTCACGTGCCAACTATTTGCTATTTTTGGTAAGAGAGTCTACCAGTGCCCTGTCAGAAAACTGAATTGCTTCCATTTGAATTGTCTTAGGAAGTATCTGAAGATCAGCTAGTAGGATAAGGTATCAGACATTGAGGTTCTTACTCAAACTAAACTGCCAACCTTTCAAACTCTGCTTCAGAGAGTGCAACTCCAATGAGCTGGTCATATTGTTCATACGTTTATTGGAGTTGAAGGAAAAAGAGACAAAGAACTGGGAATAACTTAAGGCTTAAAGGAGAGAGATCTGAAATATGCTTGCCAAAAAGACTATTTTATGGAGAACTCACATAGGACAAGCATTCACATGGTAGTGAGAAGAAGCAATACAAGGACCCTCTCAAGGTCTCTCTCAAGTACTTTGGAATTGATTGTGTGACCTGGGAGACACTGGCACTGTCCCACTCAGCATGGTGTGCCCACATCAGAGAAGGTGTTGTTCTCTATGAGCAAAGCAGAACTGAAACAGTTCAAAGGAAATGCAGGATGCACAAATTTAGAGTATCCCCCCCAAATGTTCACCTGGACTATTCGTGCCAAAACTGTGGCAAAGTATTCCAAGCTTGTTTGATCAGCCACAGTTGAACACGTTGAAACTTGAATTTAGCATAGTGATGTCATTTTAGTCCTCTTCAAGAATGAAGGACAATAACCAACCAATCAAAAAAGGCACAGAGAAGAAAAAGTAGCTACTCCAAACTTATACAGCTCCAAAATAACAGAGCCAAAGCATGACCCCAGGACCCTTGGATCCAAGACTGTTCCTCTATGCCGTATGTCAAGCTACCTCCCTCGTTTCTTCTCACAATTGAGTCTGCCTCTTAGACATTATGCTCACAGGGGGTGGCTTAACAGCTGACCCAGCTGCACTTCCCAAATTTCTGAGACAGGACAACAGTCAAGATAAAAGTGACCACTATGAAAATAAACTCAAGCCCTTTCAACAAAACGAATCTCCCAGCCCACCCTGAGGTTAGACAGAGACCTCCTCTGTGACTCACCTTGGCGTCTCCAGAATAACAAAAATCTCCTAGCTTCTTTCTCAGTCAGAAAGGAGACTAGAACTCATGCCACCATACAGGGAAAGGTCATTTCTCTAGTTATTTATCTTGTTTTTACTGTAGGTAATTAGAAAAATCAACAAATTACTAGTTATGGGAGTGGCTTCTTTGTCATCATGCCATTTATTCCCAGACTTTGATCTCTCTTTCCTTCAGATCCTCTAGACATAACCATCTGTCTTTCCCTTCTTTACTCAAATCCCTAATAATCCCATGGTCCCAACTACTGAAGCTAAATCATTGAATTGTCATCCTTGTCATTACAAATCAGCTCCTGCATCTGAGCTGCTGTTTTATAAAAAGGAATTTCAGAAGTGGCATCTCTGCCAGCTTATTTACAAACCAGTCGTCCTTTTCCCACTCATTTTCTGTTTCTTGGATTCATCTTGAGAAGCTGCAGGGTATGGACAGAAGAGCAGTCTTAGAGTTAGGAGAACTTGGTTGGAGTCTCTAAGTGGAAGCTGGAGGATGACTTGCTGGGGACATTGGAAAGGGGATTTCTGTTGAGGACTGGGTTGGATGAGATGTCCTTTGAGATCCCTCTCAATGCTGAGCCCAGGAAAATCAGGGTATCCAGCATAATGGAACAAGTATTGCTCTCAGGATACAAAGACTTCTGGCTCTGGCAGAGTTGTGTGAACTTGTACAAAACCCCTTTCTGAATTTTAATGTCCTCTCCTATAAATTATTCTAGTAGCAATAAAGTATTTTTGGAGTCAGAGGACCTGTGTTCAAATACTTCCCCTGAGGGTTACTGCCAGTGTGACCTTGGGAAATCCTTTTACCCTCCAGGGGCTTTACTTTACATAGCTATACACTGAAGTGACTGGACCTAGCATCCTCTGAGGGCCTTTTCAGCTATAGATCTAGGCAGCTAAGCAGCTTGGTGCAGAAAATGCTGAGCTGGGATTCAGGAAGTCCCAAGCTCAAATCTGAATTGTTCCCTTAATAGCTGTAGTATTAGGTCTATAAATTCCCTGAAGGTGTTTCCTTATCTACAAACTGGAGATAACCGTCTTTCTTCCCAACTGATAAAGTTGTTATGAGGCCCATAGAAAGTAGGAACAAGGTAAAATCCAAAAGTCTCTCCTCAAAAAAGAAATAGGAGAAGACACTTCCCTGCTCCCACTGACACACACACTGGTTCAGATCTCTTGAGTCCCGGATATGGAACATTGCATAGCATATGAGTTTTTTGAATATTGATTGCTCTGTTTTCTCCCCTCTTCTTGATCTTTTTCTTTCTTCTTTGTAAATTCTCTGTTGGAAGGACTGGCTCTCTAGGAAGAGGACGCCAGTAGGAGAAACCTAGGCCGTTTGAAACAACAAATATCAATGACAACCCATTTAAAAATATGTCTTTAACAAACCCCTGGGCTGCACTCCTCCAGCTCATACCTTCCCTCTTAGGATTCTAAGGATCTCGTACCCCACACTAAGACACAAGCATCTACTTGTGTCCTTACCCCTTCAGTTACCTGACTACTCAGGTCTTTAATAAAGTATTCACTCAAACAGCACAGCAAGAACAGTCCAAAGTATGTTCCCTCCCCTGCACCAGGAGCTCACTCTTCCACGAATACAGCCAGTGTCCAGGAGGGGAAAGAATGGGCAGGAACCCAAAAGACACTGGGGCTGGGGCACAAGTGTAGGAGAAAAATCTGGTCAAGGTGACTCCAGGTCCTTCATGTCCTTTGTCTCAGAAAGTTTGCTTCATCTCCATGGAGTCAAAAGCTCTTCCACCTGCGGCAGAGACTTAGCTTAGGAAGGACAGAAGCTTCTGCCTTTGACACCCTCAGAGCCTCAGCTCAGAACATGGAGCATCAGGTGTGAGGAGCAGCCATAAGCCCAGGAGAGCTTGATCCTACACTTGAGGGAGGAGAGGGAAAGGTAAGAAGACTAGAAAGGCAAAAAGGGACCTGGGGGGAAGGGATGAAAAAGGCTAAAAAGGGTTTGGATTTGATCCTGTGTGGTGGTGTATAGCTCCCGAATTTGAATGAGTAATGATGGTCAGACCTACACTGTAGGAAAATCATTTGGCAGCTGAATAGAGGATGTATGGGAGGGGGAAACACTTTAGCCTCATGAGATGACTCATGAGAAAGCTACTTAAATATTCCCAGGGAAAGGGTATAAGGGTCTGAAACAAGGAGGTTCCTGTATGAATAGGGAGAACTTGACACATTTGAGGAGAGTGATAAGGGTGAAATGAGCAGATGTGACAAGAGGCTAAATGTATGGAGTGAGGGCTAGAGGGGAGCTAAGGCTAACACCTTGGGTACAAACCTGGATGGGAAGAAGATAGTTTCCCCATCAGTAACAAGAAAGCCACTAAAAGTTTGGGGAGAGGTGTGTGAAGACAATGGGTGGTTTTGGACATGAGTAGATTAAGATGCCTTATGGGACATCCAGATGAAGAAGTCTAAATCACTTGATGGTTCAGGATTGGAACTCAGGAGAGAGATTAAGGCTGGGAATCATCTGCATAGAAATAATAAAAGAATCCATGGTGGTCAAGATCACTAAGAGACACAGCATAGCAGGAGAAGAGAAGAGGACTCAGGAAAAAATCTTGATATGGGGGGAGGGAGCACCCACAGTCAGTGAGTGGGACCTTGATGAAGATCCAGGAAAGAAATCAGAGAAGGAACAACCAGTCAGAAGAATCAGGAGAGAGCAATGTCACCAAAACCTAGAGAACAGGGAGAGTTCACAGAGGAGAGAATGTCAAAAGCAGCTCAAAAGTAGGGGAGGATAAAGAGGGGGAAAAAGTCATTAGATTTGGCAATCAATCAGTCATAGGCAACTTTGGAGGGAACAGTTGAATGATGAGGTTCAAGGCAAGATTGCAGAAGTGAAGGAGAAGAGAGAAATTGAGACACCTCATATAAATGGCTTACTCAAAGAATTGAGCTCTATCACCTACATTTCTGAATAAATCTTTTACCCCAACTTAATTGTATTAGAAGCAATATTCTAACCCTCAAGGCCCCTTGCAAGTCAGGCTAGTTTTTCCTAACAATGCATTGACACTGATGGAGTCTAGCCACTGCCCCTAGTTAGGCACTGCCTGGAGACCCAATATCCAGCTTCTTCCTATGTCTCACTGCCTCATTAGAACAGCAGGTAAGCCCATGATCTCAACCACAATAGCCAGCCCATCTATCTCCTCTCAGACAGGACCACAGCATCCAGCCAATCAGAAAATAGCACCAACAGGATAATGAATTCAGCTGCATCAACTTGAAATATCCTTCAGTGAATCCTTATTGAATGTCCTTCTGCTGCTCTGCCTAAGTAAGTCTCTTCCATTTAACTGTTAAATGACCTGTAAGTCTCTCTTCATGTTCTCACCTCAAACTTGAATTACAAGAGGATTGTCCTGAGTCAGTCTCAGCCCAGAACACTCTCCCAGGAAGTCATCACTTTTAGCAAAAAATAAAAGAGAAGGGAAAAAATCCGGATGAACACGACTAGCATATGAAAACCCTGATATTATATACATACTTCTTTGAGGATCAAGCTTGGTCATTATAATTTCTCAGTGTTATTTCCATTTTTTAACATTGTTCTTCCGAATATTGTTTCAGTCTTTGTGTATCTTGTTTTCCTGGGGCTGCTAATTTCACTTTGCATCAGTTCATATAAATCTTCATATAGGATAGTAATATTCCATTACTTGTAAATACAAAACTTGTTCAGGCTTTTGCCAATTGAAGAGAGAGTATTTTGTTTCCACCTCTTATGAGACATAAAAGATTTTACTAATATCTTGGTGTATATTTGGTTTTTGTTTTTTCTTTTGTGTGGATGCAGGTGAGGTGGGTGGACCCAGATCTCTGAAACATTGATTTCTGTTCCTGGATCAACAGCTATACTTTTGAATAAATACCTTTCATTCCTCAAGATCCCCATTCTCTTTCTTGACTACTTTGTATAGTCTGAAGAGGAAGGAAGCTATTTAGGGGCTGGAGAGTAAAGGATGGGAACAGGAAGTCAATAGCTATCATCAGTGACCTTAAGGAAGTCATCAGCCTCTGCTCCATCTCTGTTGGTGTAGGTCGGTCATTTTAATTGTTTCACTAGGGTCTGATTCTTCATGACCCCATCTGGGGTTGTTTTGGCAAAGATACTGGGTTGCAAATGTCAAAATGTTTTGCCATTTCCTTTGCCATCTCATTTGACAGATGAAGAAACTGCAACAAACAGGGTTAAGTGCCTTGCTCAAAGACTAGTAAGTGTTTGAGACTGGATTTGAACTCAGCTCTTCCTGATTTCAGGCCCTGCACTCTATTCACCGCACCCCCTAGCCGCCCATGTCCACCTCTGTCCAAAGGTAACTTATGAGAACAAAGGGAGCCCAGGTTCCTAGGCTGGTATGAATCTGGCCCTTAGCTGAGTATTTTAGAAGCAGGGATTAGGCAGAGTCAGGTGAGATCACTATGTCTCAGCATAGTTCTGCTCATTGCAGGGTGTTAAAGTCTCATCATTTGCATAAATGGAGAGGCCTATCTTTTGTTCTATTCTGGGTAGCATTGGGAAGGATCTGATCAACTCATTGCAACACCTTGCTGTGATGCAAGGACAGAGGATGGTCCAATAGGGCAGCCTCTCCCAGAAGCTTCTAAACTTTTAACAGGACACTCCCAGGACTGAAATGAACAGAGAATCTTTGAGAATTGAGAGACTTGGCTTCTGAACATAGCTCCTTGTGTGGTTGCAGGCAAGTCTTTCCCCTCTCCTTCAGCCTCCCCTCCATCATTTTCCACCCTGACTCTTTATGTTGCAGCACTCTCCACACAGAACCTCCAGGGCCCTCTCTGGGACCACGCAGCCTCTCCTTCACTGAGCCACTTTCCTCCCTGACATTGTGGGCATATCAGCTACCTCCTTCCTTTGCTCATGAACGCTCTTCTTTACTTTCTAAATCTTGCTCTGAGCACTGTAATTGAATGAACACTAACCATCGCCTCTGGGAAAAGTATGTCAGTGGACTGCCCTACTCACCGTCTTTTGACTCCTCAAACCACATTTCCTATTCTTGGTCACCACTTGATTTTTCTGGTGTCTCTCCTATTGGAATGTAAAGTCTTGGAGGACAGCAACTGTATCACTTTTATATCTATGTTTCCAGTGTTTGGTATGTAGTATGTACTTAGTAAATGGATTTCTTTTATTTTTAGGTATTTCTTCATCTATCTCATTAGGTGCTTCATTATTTATATCTCGACACGGGAGACACTGGCACAGGACCACTCAGCATGGTGTGCTCATATCAGAAAAGGTGCTGTGCTTTATGAGCAGAGCAGAATTGAGACAACACAAAGAAAACAGAGGATGCACAAATTTGGAGTAACCACTCTAAATATTCCTGCAGACTATCTGTGCCAAATCTATGGTAGAGCATTCCAAGCTCCTGTTGGTCTGATCAGCCACAGTCAGACACGATGAAACTTCATTTTATCATGGTGATGTCATTTTGGTCCTCTTCGAGAATGAAGGACAACAGCCAACTAACCAACCATTCATTTATTCTCTAAGCCTCAATTTATCTCTGTGTAAAAACAGGGATTTCCACAAAGAGATCTAAGGTGTCTTGCAGCTCTAACAATATGAGTTCTCCAATTCATTCTGTCTCTTAAATTCTGAGTTCTATGCCTTCAAGTCACTTTCTTTCATTTTAGGACTAACATTTTATACTCTATGCTTTAAAGTTCAAACCCTTACACTCTATGACCTATGTTCTAAAGTACCTTGAATTACTTTCATTCTGTTTTAGGTTCTCAGGACCCTCCCATTTTTGGTCTGATGTACTCTAAGACCCCTGAAAATCTGTATTCTATCTCTGACTTTCTGTATTCTAAGGCCCCTTCTAGCTTTGATATTGCATTTAACTTGGAAGAAATGCCATGTCGTTCATGGATAGAGCAATGGACTTGAAGTCAAGAAACCTAGTTTCGAATCCTCCTGTGTAATCATGGACACATTAATAACCCTTTAAAAGTCTCAGTTTCATCAACTTTACAATGGGTACAACAATTGGCTGCACAACTTACTGAACAGGTTGTGAGGAAAGTGCTTTCAAGCATCAAAACAATATGTGACTATAAGTCTTTGTGTTCTTAGGTTCTTTCTCACTCTGACATTCCGTGTAAACATCTTGTATGGATCACAGCTCTGAGTCTGTGATCCTATTCTAACAGATGTTTTCATAATTACTGATGTGTCAGTCACAGTGTATAGCCTTTCTCTTGGTTCAGCCTGGTGTTTTGAATAAAGGATACCTTTTCATGGTAATTTTCTTTGAGAGGATAGATATTTCCAGATAATACAGGACATTCCAATCTTTGATGCTTTTAGACGTCTGTATGATGCATCCTTGGAAGATTTAAATAATTGAGGAAATATAAATTGCTCATGGTTAGGTAGGGCCAATATAGCAAAAAAACCTGCCAATTATATCTAAACTAATTTATATGTTCAGTGCCATTCCAACAAAATTAACCAAAAACTATTTTACTGAATTAGAAAAAAAATAGCAAAATTCGTATGAAAAAAATCAAAATATCAAAGGAACTAATGAAAAATGTAAAGGATAGCAGTATCAGGTGTGATATTATAAGGCAGTAGTTATCAAAACTATGTGGTACTGACTAAGAAATATAAAGATAGATCAATGGAACAGAGTAGACATAATTCACAGCAGTAAACAAATGTAACAACTTTATATTTGGCAAATGTAAAGACTTGAGATTTTGGAATGAGAATTCATTATTTGGTAAAAATTGTTGGGGAAACTGTAGAGGAGTATGGCAAAAATGAAGCATAGACAAATATCTTACACCATTTAACAAGATAAGATCAAAATGGATATATAACCTATAGAAAGAGAGAGAAATTACAAGACAATTGGAACATGAAATGTATTATTTAACAGACTTATGGATGGGCAAACAATTTATAAATAAAAAAGAGATAAAGAGTAGATATAAAATGGATAATTTCAATTACATTAAATTAAAAAGAGTTTGTATAAATAAAACAAAGTTCACTAAAATCAGAAGGAAAGCAGAAAATTAGGGTGGGAAATTGTAGATAGTTTTTCAGATAAAGGTCTCATATTTCAAATACACATAAAATTTTGTGAAATCTATAAGGATACAGATCATTTTCCAATTGATAAATGGTCAAGGGATATGAAGCACCGGTTTTCCAAAGAAGAAATCAAAACAATTTGTACTCACATGAGAAAATGATCTAAATCAGTGCTGATTACATAAATATCAATGAAAACAACCTTGAGTTATCATTTTACACATACCAGATTGACTAAAATAATTGAAGGGGAAAGTAACCAATGATGGAGGGGATATGAAAAAATTTGGACACATTCATTTTTGTTGTAATTGTGAGCTGATCCAACTATTCTGATGAACAATTTGGAGTAAGGCTCAAAGAGTTCTTAAACTGCCTATATTCTTTGATCTAGCAATACCACTACTAGATTCATTTTCAAATATAATTAGGGGAAAAGGAAAAGAACCTACTTGTTCTAAAATATTTATAGCAACATTCTTTGTGGTAGCAAAGAACTAGAAATTACAGGGATGCCCATCAATTGAGGAGCAGCTCAACAAGTTGTGGTATATGACTGTGATTGAATACTACTGTGCAATAAGAAATGATGAGCTCAATGATCTTAGAAAAACATTGAAAGACATGCATGAAATAATGAAGAGCAAAATAAACAGAACCAAGAGAATATTGTATATGGTAACAGCAATATTGTTTTAAGAATGACACTGAGCAAATAAGTCATTTTGACTATTTTAAATATCCAAATTTACTATGAAGGACATGTGAAGAAAGATATTCTCTGCATCCAGTGAAAGAACTGATAAACAGAAGATTTTATAGAATAATTTTACATATATGTGTGTGTACATGTGTGACATATTTCATATATGTGTATACACAAACATAAACATATGTACCTATATGTGTCTAAAGGTGTCTGTCTCTTGTGTGGAGGAGGGAAGGGAAGAAAAAATTTACTTTGTTACATATTTAAAAGGAATAGCAGGTTGTACATAATAGGCTTGCAGCTTCATATGCAATTAGAATTCATTCTACTATTTTGCAGAAATGCTTGTTTTATTCCATAAATCAAATTAAAAATAAAATAAATATTTAAAAAATGGGGATGAGGGGAATGTATTTCTTTGGTTCTGCTGATCTGATTCTGCTTTCCTTTCGTATAGGTGACACTTTTTATGTTTCTCTTAAATTTCTCCTTCCTTGCCTTTAAAATTTTTTTCATGTCGAAAGTAGCTGGCTACCTTGTGAGTGGAGGAGATGCTTAAAGGACCTGGACAGAAGTAAACATTTCCCCAAGCTGAGATATTTTCAGCTATGGCTGAGCACATAGTCCTTGAAGAGAGAAAAATTGGGGATGATGAGGACAGGTAGTGAGGGGAGGGTCAGAGACAGCTTCTTGGTCCCTCTGTCCCTGGGGGAAGTCCTTCCCATCTCAGGTATCATTTCATTTCCTAAGAAATTAGTTCTCAAATTTGACAACGATATTCCTTGGTGTTTTTAGTTTGGAGTCCCTTTCAGGAAGAGGCACAAAAATATATTACAGTAGAGGGAAAGAGGGGAGGGGGATGAGTATTGTTTGAGAGGTACTCTCATCTGATTGGATTCAAAGAGGGTACAACAAACTCAGTTAAGTATAGAAATACAACTAGCTCTATAGGCAATGGGAGGGTAAGGGGGAAAGAAAAGGGAGAGGAGGCTAAGAGGGAGGGAAGAAGTAGTAAGGGAAAGGGGGATTAAAAGGGAGGACTGCTGAAAGAAGGGAGGGAAGACTGAGGGAGGCAGTGGTCAAAAATTAAAACTTTATTGGGGAGGGGAAGGGAGAACTAAAAGCATAAATAAAGGGAAAGGGGATGGAGGGAAAGACTTAAATAGTAATCATAACTGTGAATGTGAATGGAATGAACTCTCCCATAAAACAGAGATGGATAGCAGAATGGATTAAAAACCATAATCCAACAATATGTTGTTTACAAGAAACACATTTGAAAAGGGGAGATACACATAGGGTAAAGGTAAAAGGTTGGAGCAGAATTTATTGTGCTTCAGCTGATAAAAAAAAGCAGAGGTAGCAATCCTAATCGCAGACAAGGCAAAAGTAGAAATAGATCTAATCAAAAGAGATAAGGAAGGAAACTATATCCTGCTAAAAGGCACCACAGACAATGAAGCAATATCATTACTAAACATACACTTCAAATGGTATAGCATCCAAATTCTTAGAGGAGAAGTTAAGGGAGTTACAGGAAGAAATAGACAGCAAAACTATATTAGTGTTGGAACTCAGCCTTCCCCTCTCTGAACTTGATTAATCTAACCTCAAAATAAATAAGAAAGAAGTTAAGGAGGTGAATAGAACTTTAGATAAGGAAGATGTGATAGATCTCTGGAGAAAACTGAAATGAGTATAGAAAGGAATACACCTTTTTCTCAGTGGTACATGGCACATATACAAAAACTGACCATATACTAGGCCATAAAAACCTCACAAACTAGTGCAGAAAGGTAGAGACAGTCAATGTATCCTTCTCAGATCATAATGCAATGAAACTTATATGTAATCAAAGGCCATGGAAACATAAACCAAATACTAATTGGAAACTAAACAATCTAATCCTAAAGAACGAGTGGGTTAAAAAACAAATTATAGAAACAATCAACAACTTCATCCAAGAGGACTACAATAATGAGACAACCTACCAAATTTTATGGGATACTGCAAAAGCAGTTCTTAGAGGAAGTTGTATATCTTTGAGCGTCTACGTGAATAAAATAGAGAAAGAAGACATCAATAAATTGGACATGCAACTGAAAAACTAGAAAAAGAACAAATTGAAAATTCCCAAGTAAATATCAAATTAGAAATACTGAAAACCAAAGGAGAGATTAATAAAACTGAAATTCAGAAAACTATTGAACTAATATATAAAACTAGGAGTTGGTTTTATGAAAAAAACCAACAAAATTGAGAAACCTTTGGTCAATTTGATTAAAAAAAAGAAAGAAGAAAACCATATTACCAATATCAAAAATGAAAGGGGTGAACTCACTTCCAGTGAGGAGGAAATTAAAACAATAATAAGAAATTACTTTGCCTCCCTGTATGCCCATAAATGTGACAATGTAAATGAGACGGATGATTATTTTAAAAGATACAAAATGCCCAGACTAACAGAAGAGGAAGTTGAATACTTAAATAATCCCCTCTGAGAAAAAGAAATTGAGCAATGAACCCCCTAGGAAAAAATCTCCAGGGCCACATGGATTCACAAGTGAATTCTATCAAATATTTAAACAACAGTTTATTCCTATATGATATAAACTATTTGGGAAAATTAGGGAAGAAAGAGTCCACTCAAATTCTTTTTATGATACAAATATGGTTTTGATACCTAAAGCAGGAAGAATCAAAGCAGAAAAAGAAAATTATAGACCAATCTCTCTAATGAATATAGATACAAAAATTTTAAATTAGTTTTTAGTGAAAAGAATACAGCAACTAATCATGAGAATAATACATTATGATCAGGTAGGATTTATACCAGGAATGCAGGTCTGGTTCAATATTAGGAAAACTATTAACATTATTGATCAAATCAACAACAAAAGTAACAGAAACCACATGGTTATCTCAACAGGTACAGAAAAGTTTTTGGCAAAATACAACAGTCATTCCTATTGAAAACACTGGAGAACCCAGGAATAAATGGAATTTTCCATAAAATAATAAGCAGCACCTACCTAAAACCTTCAGCAAGCGTTATATGCATTGGGGATTAGCTAGATGCATTTCCAATAAGAACGAAAGTTCTTATTGGGGTGAAACAATGATGTCCATTATCACCACTATTATTCAGTATGGTACTAGAAATGTTAGCTGTAGCAATAAGAGATGAAAAAGAAATTGAAGGAATTAAAATAGGCAAATGAAGAATTAAGTTATCACTCTTTGCAGATGATATGATGATATACTTAGAGAATCCCAGAGAATCAAGTAAAAAACTACTTGAAATAATAAACAACTTTGGCAAAGTTGCAGGTTACAAAATAAAGCCACACAAATCTTCTTCATTTCTCTGTATTACTAACAAAGCCCAAAAACAAGAGATAGAAAGAGAAATCCCATTTAAATATATGGGAGACACTATAAAATATTTCAGATTCTACCTGCCAAAAGAAACCCAGGGACTATATGAACACAATTACAAAACACTTGTCACACAAATAAAGTTAGATCTAAGCAAGTGGAAAAACATCAATTGCTCATGGGTAGGCTGATCCAATACAATAAAAATGACAGTGTTACCTAAATTAATTTATGTATTCAGTGCCATACCAGTCAAAGCATCAGGTAATTATTTTGTAAAGCTAGAAAAAATAATATCAAAATTCATCTGGAAGAACAAAAGGTCTGGAACAGAAATGCTAGGGAAATGTGGCCTAGCTCTACCAGATCTCAAATTGCATTATAAAGGAACAATTATCAAAACCACTTGGTACTGGCTAAGAAACAAAAGGGTAGACCAGTGGAATCTGTTAGCTACCCAAGACACAGTAGTCAATGAATATAACAGTCTACTGTTTGATACAGTCATGGAGCCCTGCTTCTAGGACAAGAATTCACTGTTCAACAAAAATTGCTGGGAAAACTGGATAATAGTATGGTGGAAACTAGGCATAGACCAATGCCTGACACCATACACAAGAAAAAAGTCCAAATAGATACATGATCTAGGTATAAAGACTGATACTATAGACAAATCAGTGGAGCAAGGAATAGTGTATTTATCAGATTTATGGAGAAGGGAAGAATTTTTGACTAAACAAGAGACAGAAAACATTATGAAATGCAAAATGGATAATTTTGATTACATTATATTGAAAAGTTTTTGCACAAACAAACCAAGATTAGGAGGGATGTAGAAAACTGGGAAAGAATTTTTGCAACTAGTGTCTGTGATAAAGGCCTCATTTCTAAAATACATAGAGAATTGAATCAAATGTACAAGAATACAAGTCATTCCCCAAATGATAAATGGTCAAAGGATACGAACAGGCAGTTTTCAGAGGAAGAAATCAAAGCCATCTATGGTCATATGAAAAAATGCTCTAAATCACTATTGATTAGAGAGATGCAAATCAAAACAACTCTGAAACACCACCTCACACCTATCAGATTGACTAAAATGACAAAGCAGGAAGATGATAAATATTGGAGAAGATGTGGGAGAATTGGCACACTAATTCATTGTTGGTGGAGCTGTGAGCTGGTCCAGCCATTCTGGAGAGCAATTTTTAACTATGCCCAAAGAGCTACAATAATGTTCATACCCTTTGACCCAGTAATAATGCTTCTATCCCCAAGAGATCATAAAAATGGGAAAAGGTCCCACATGTACAAAAATATTTATAGCAGCCTTCTTTGTGGTGGCCAAAACCTGGAAATCAAGGGGATGCCCATCAACTGGGGAATGGCTGAACAAATTGTGGTATATGAATGTAATGGAATACTATTGTGCTATAAGAAATGATGGACAGGAAGACTTCAGAGAGGCCTAGCAAGAGTTATATGATCTGATGCTGAGTGAAAGGAGCAAAACCAGGAGAACTTTGTACACAGTAACAACCAGAGTGTGTGAGGATTTTTCTGGTAGACTTAGAACTTCATTGCAAGGCAAGAATTTAAAAAAATTTCCAATAGTCTCTTAAGGCAAAATGCCTTCCACATTCAGAGAAACAACTATGGAATTCAATCGCAGAATGTAGCAGGTCATTTTCTTTTGTATTACGTTTTGGCTTGTTTTATGATTTCTCCCATTCATTTTAATTCTTCTGTGCAACATGACTAAGGTGAGTGTATGTGGGAATGTATGTGTAGAACCTATATAAAATTGTATGCCATCTTGGGGAGGGAGGGGGAAGGGAGAGGGAAAATATCTAAGTTATATGGAAGTGACTGTAGAACTCTGAAAACAAACAAAATAATAATAATTTTAAAAAGTAACTAGTTGTCTTAAGCTATTCAAACTTTCCTCTAGAGCAGATGCATGAAATAGAGTGTGGATGATGTGCTTAGACTCAGAGTGAGCCTGGAAGGACCAAAGTCCCTACTTCCTGCTTAGCTGCTTGTCTTGAGTTCTGAGACCAGGAGGTGCTTTGCTGGCAGAGCTGGAGAACCATAGGGTTCTCCAGGTGAGGGGTGGGTACTCATCCTGTCCTACTCCCCACTCTAATCCATTCTCCATTCAGTCAATAAAGTGATTTTCCTAAAATGAAGGTACAATCATGTCTCCTAACTAATAAGCTCCAGCAACTTCCTATTACTTCTAGGAGCAAATACAAAATGTGTTGTTTGGCATCCAAAACCTTCATAACCTAGCCCCTGTCTGCCTTTCTATTCTTCTTACCTGTGACTGCCTGCCATGTTCTTTTCAATTCAGTGACACAGGCCTCCCCTCCCCCAACCCACCCCTATCCCATGACCCTCTATCTCCAGATTCTGGGCAGTGTCCTGGCTGTTCCCTGTGCCTGGAATGCTCTCCTTCATCTTCATTCCTCCTGGCTTCTCTGATTTCTTCCAGTGAAAGTTAAAATCCTTTCTGCTACAGGAAGTCTTTTCTGGTCCTTCTAAATTCTAGAGCCTCCCCTCTGGTGATTATTTCCTACTTATCCTACAGAGAGCCTGTTTTTGGATATTTGTTTGCTTGTTGTCTCCCTCATTAGACTATGAGCTTCCTGAGGACAGGGACTGGCTTCTGCCTTTCTTTGTATCCCCAGAGCTTAGTGCAGTCCCTGGAACACATCGTTCTTCAGTCATTTCAGTCATGTCTGACTCTTCATGACCCTGTTTGGGGCTGCCTTGGCAAAGATCTCCAAGTGGTTTGACATTTTCTTCTCCAGCTTATGTTACAGATAAGATAACTGGAGCAACCAGGGTTCAGTGACTTCTCCAAGGTCATACAGCTGATAAATACCTGATTCCAGATTTGAACTCAAGAAGATGAGTTTTCCTGACTTCAGGCAGGGCACTCTATTCACTGTGCCACCTAGCTGCCCTCTGGCACACAGTAGCTGCTTGAAAAATGCTTACTGACTGACTGAGGGAGAGTTCAGGTAATCCTGGGCAAGTACAGTGAGAGTTTACTGAACTTTTTCCTGGATTAATCAAACTATTCCTGACTAATCTAAGGAATAAAGAAACAAGCAAAGGGGAGGCTACTTACCCCCTCCCTCTCATCCTAGATTAGGGTTACCTATCAGGAACATCTGCAGTGATGATCATGTGGATTTTACTCAGCTCCCTGTTGTTGACAGGAAGCTGTTAGGTGACAGCTCTCTTCCTCATAGGAAGCACAGAGTTTTTTTAAGGGCAGCTAGTATAATAAAATACTCTAGCTAGCTTCTTTCATCTGCTTCTTTCATCTCCATCACTAGAGAAGAAGTATCCCCCCCACTGGGGACCCGATAGTATTTGGTGCTAATTCCATGGGATAGCTCATGTTGGTCTAAGGGTTTCCATTTGGTCCTACTCATAATAAGCTGAACAGAGGTTTCTCAAGGGGCTTGAATGGATTCTGGCTCCTAAGATCCCAAGATATTCCTTTCCTCCATGGTCTTCCCTTTATAACCTTTCTTGAATGATCAAACAGGGCAGAGGCTTTAGAGGATGCCTTAGGCTTAGGTGGGGATGAATGGTCCCCACTGCTCTGATGTCCAGCTCTCTTGGCATCCCCATAAGCTGGACAGCAATTACTTTCTTACCAATTCCAAGTTTCAGGAGCCACAGACACAGCTCCCTCCAGGAGAAGATATCGTTGCCCTCTGTCCACTCAGCAGGGTGTCACGTTCTGTGACTTCTCCCTCCATTCTCAGAACATCTCTTGAAATAATAGTGGGTTTGTATGTTTGTTGTTCCCTTCCAAACCACAGCTGTCCCAACCTCCTGTTCAAATATCATTAGTTAATCAGGCTGCACATGTATAGTAGCATGTCAGGGAGAGACCTATAGGTAAAGCCTGCAGCCATTCTGGTGGGCTCCAGCCAGCAGGTGGAATCTCATTGCCAGCTCCTTTGCCCCCCCAGACTGGCCACAGGGTGTGGCAGACGGGGGAGAGAGCATATATCCAATCTAGCAAACCCATTTCCTTTAGCAACTTCACATCCTCCCTTGCAGATTCCCATCTAGGAGCAGGCTGCAGTGAGTAACTCCTCATCTCAGCCACCTAAAAGAACAAAGGATGATCCCCATCAGGAGACCCTCACTGCTTTAACTGACTGGGTAACAAAACAGCCTCAGAGAGCCCCCTCTAGAGAACCTCATCAATGTCTCAGCTTTGGCTCATTAGACAACACCCTGAGACCCATGGCTCCAGTGACTCATTAGGTTTCTATTGGACCTTCTCCTACAACTTGTCCAGAGCCTTGGTGGTAAAAGGTCATCCATCCCCTACTCCCTGGGTGAAGGTGGAGTAGAAATGCTCCCTCACTGGAGAGCCTGACTGAGACCCCAGCTTGTGTTTGAGCCAGGGAGCTCCCAAGTCTCTTCCTCCCTTATGCTCCCATGGTCCTGCCTCATAGTTCTTATTTCTGCAGGATGAAGCAGAGCCTGAACCTCTAGATCAGAGACCATACATGTTCCTGGCAGGACCCTGTTGGTCCTTTCCCCCATCAGAAGAGATCTCTTCAGTGGTGCTGCCACCAGCTCTGTTAGTGGCCCTGTGGTCTTCATTACAAAATACTTAAAAACCAAGAGCTCAGCCTCTAGTTGTGGAATGTGCTAGGATAGGTCACTTTCAATCTCATTATGCTGGTTGTCCAACTTCTCTAGGATGGTCAGCAAAAAGAAGGGAATGTTAGAACTTGGTGTTTTCTTTGCTCTCTCTGGCAGCTACCTCCAGCTTCATGGGGCTAGTCCCTCTGCATGAATGGGAGCTCCTCCCTGTCCAATGAGCAACTTCCCCATAAGGACCAGAATGGGTCCTCACCATCATTTGGATGGCGCCCTGTCTAGCAACACTCTGATTATCCCGCACGGTATCCTGCAACCAAACCATGATATGGGCCATGGAGCTGTGTCATTTCATTTCAACTACTGACTATACCTATGTTAGAGGGGGGCTTGAAATCTGTTATTTACCCTGTTATTTCAACTTTGATGTTGGAATAAAATGAGGCACTTGGAAGTCACTGAATAGTTAACAAAAGCAAGTTTACTTAGCCCCAACATAGCAAGGAGATTCAGCAAGGATAGAATGGTACCTAACTTCCCTAGATATACCCACCCTCACTCCAACCTTCCCTGCCCCCAGCCAATGTTCTCTCCACATGGAAGCAGATCTGCTCAGCCAGGCATGGAATGATGACTTTTCTAGTCTGGAGACTTCCTTCAAAAGGGAGGAGCCATGATCTCACATTAACTGAACAGTAAGTCACATTAACCTAGCCAGAGTGCAACAAGATGGCCGGACCAATTAAGTCTTTGTGCCCCTTTTCTTAACCTATAGGGGAAAGGGGGGAGGAGGAAACCCTGACAGATATTGATCCAATCATTTCCTTGGTCCTCTGAATTCCTGAGCTGCGCTCCACCTCCTCAATCTTTGAAATACAGAGTACTGATATTCATGAGAGTTCCTGGGATCTCAGGACAGAGGGCTGGACTGTCTAGTAATGAACACTTTATGTTCTTTTGGTCACTCCCCTTACCCAAATCATCCAAAGTCTTCACCCTGGGCCTTTCTGACCACCCTGCTATTTGCTCAAGAACCCGTCCAGTCTTGTGACCTCTAAACTCAGAGTCTTGCAGTTTACACACATGACTCTTTTTCATGATAGGCCATGTTTGCCTGTGGTGGCCCTGCTTTTACTGGTGTCCCCCTATGCTATTGCCCATTGGATTCTGTCTGACCTTTTGCATAATTTTGATTTGAAATTTTGTACATCACAATTGCATTGGATTTTTTAATGATTATCTTGTGTGGGGTAAATTTCAGATCTTGGCTAGAGTAGGTATGTAAGACTGGACAGTCTGCCCTTTTCTGGAAGCTACCAAAGCCTGAAGACGAAATTACTGAATTTCCCTTAAACTTCACTTCCTTCATCTGTACAATGGTCATAGTACTACTTCCATTTTGCACTTTACACATTAGGAAGGTTAGGGTAGGGGAATAACCTAGGGTGGGGGAATAACCTTTGTAAAACTTAAAACCCTCTAGAAATGGAAGGCATTGTTATTATGATGTGACCTGGGGCCCAGGGTTTCCCACCAAAGAATTGTGTCCAGGCTCATAGAGATCTGAATACATGGGGTGAGAGGGATGATCCCCAAAGAGATTTTTTCTTTGACTTTGCCTCAAACTCAGAGTGACCTCCAGAGAAATCTCTAAGGTGTGGTTTTGATGAGGTTCAGACTCTGGGAACTTCCTTGAGCTCCCCTGGAATTGCCTCACTTAACCTTGCTTTTCATACTCAAATTGAGCTCTCCTTGTATCTCCTCACAGAATCTGGCCTTTCATACTCAAATTGAGCTCCCCTGGTATCTCTCCACAGAACCTGGCTTTTCATACTCAGATCTGTATCCATTCCCATACTGCCCCTATCAAGATCTCTTGCTCTACTTGCTTCCCACCCAAACCCTCCACTGTCTGATATCTCCTGATAGCCTCTAGCTGTTTCCAGCCTTTGACCCTCCTTGGATTCCCTCCTTGGATTTCTCCCCAAGACCCTTCCTAAACCCCTCCTCCCATCACCCTGGACTACCAGACCACCCCCCAGATCCCTCCTATACTCTTGTCTGTATTTAAGTTCCATCTCTCCTCCATGAAGGCGCTCAGATTCAGTCCAGCTCAGACTCTGGTCTAGCTGAGATTCTATCTGGCCCACTTGTGAATACAAGTGTTACAAATGCTTAGGCTCCTTAAGAGGCAACCCAATTTGGTAAATCTTTAATAAACTGTGTTTTCTTTGGCTTTAAGAAGGCTTGAGTCAAATTCATTCGAGCACGACCCAGACTGTTGGTATTTTGGGGTCCCCCATCACCCCTGTACCTCTTCAGTTTAATAAGGCTCATGTCTAGTGGCTCACCAGGGTGATAACCAGGTGGAATCTAGATAAAATATTCATTGTAAAACATGAATATCGGAAACAACTGGTGATTTGTTCCAAGAAGTAACAAACGTAAGACACTAAAGAATTAGCATATAACCAGTAACAGGTTGTTAACAGGAAAATTCTCTATTTGGGCTTTGCCCTGATTAAAGAGGTAAAACTCAGGAAAACAAAATTTAAAAGGGGTTTATTAGAACACACCAAGGCAGAAGGTATTATAGGACTGTTGACTGCAACCAGCCTGAGATTCAAGTTGATGACTGCTCTTAAAGATAACTTTTCATAAGAACAGGATAATCGTAATAGGTGCTGTCTCTAAAAGCGGATGGACCATGGAGTTTTCATTCCTTCGCCTGATTATCTCTTCATGGGGAAATGAGATTAGGGATAAGGGGAAGGGGACTAGAACATATGAAACTACAGACTGATAAACACTACCTGGAAGATCAGCCAGGCTGGAAACAATGTTATTTACAGTCCTTCTAAGCCTTCACATACCTCTTCTCTCCACTCTATCCTTGGGGGCCTCCTAAATGCTGAGCTAGCTCTGATGCATGCCATTATCAGTGTATATATCCCTAGAAATTATACTGCCCAGGTAAAGCTTATCTACAGCATTCAAAGCTTCTCCATTGGCTGTAATCAGTGGTTCCACGTTTGGATGATACAGCACTGTGTTTTCTTGGTGTCAATTATTAGGCCAGAATTAGGACAAGCTGCAGAAAATTGATCCATACTTTGTTACATCTCAGCCTCAGAACCTGAACTGAGTGTACAATCATCTGCAAACAAAAAACCATGCAAAAACACTCCCTCCTCTTTGGTCTTGGCTTGTAGCCTTTTCAAGTGGAAGAATTTGACTGGTACCAAAACTGAAGGTCTACAGAACTATGCAGTGATGTATGCTGACCTCATTGTTGTGTGCCTGTGAAACCTGGACAATATACCAGCACCTTGGCAGGAAATTTAATTGCTACCATTTGAATTGTCTTAGAAAAATCACCTGTGAGAACAAGATACCAGACACTGAGGTCCTTTCTCAAACTAAAGTGTCAAACCTTCAAATTCTACTGCAGAGAGCACAACTATAATGGGCTGGCCACAATGTTTGAATGTCAAACTTAGGTTTGCCTAAAAGACTATTTTATGGAGAACTCACACAGGTAAGTGCTCTCATGGTGGTCAGAAGCAATACAAGCACACTCTCAAAGTCTCTCTTAAGAACTTTGGAATTGATTGTGTGACATGGGAGACATGGCACAAGTCTGCCCGACATGGCGTGCATGCATAAAAGAAGGTGCTGTGTTCCGAGCAAATCAGATTGAAGTAGTTCAAAAAGAGGGAGAAGCAAAAATTTAGAGAATCCACCTCAAATGCTCACATGGACAAAATATTTTTGCCCAACCTGTGGTAAAATATTCTGAGTTCATATTGATCTGATCAGCCACAATGGGAAGCACTGTGACTTGACTGGAAAATAGTGATTTCATTTTGGTCCTTTTTGAGAATGAAGGACAAAAACCAAGCCATCCAAACCTAAAGGAAGAGCAACCCTAGAGGCTATTATTGCCTATTCAATGAAAGTCAGAGTAATTCGGGTTTATAGACCAGCCAAGAAGCTCCATTTGACTCACAATGGACTTTTTAAGACCCTGATTTTCTCAGAGTTGTAGTTCAAGAAATCCTAAATGGAAACAGCACAGGACAAAAAGGCTTAGCTTTTGAAAAATAATAAATAAATAAAGTATAGCTCCCAAACCCTAAAATATCTTACAAAATAAAAGTTATCAAAAATCATATTCCTATGGACAGAGCACCCATATTTAAGGTATGGTGTATGTAAGGAGGATTTTGTTATCCTTTTAGAGTTTAGTTTCTCAGGATCGATGGTCATGGGACTGTCTAATTTGCATATGTTAGAGAATAACTCATGGAATAGCCCCAAGGATCCGAGATAGTAATTCCCAGAATCATAGTGACTGACAGATCTATTGAGACTGCACTGTGAGATAAAGGGTGACATAATACATTTGAGTCCAATGACAATATTGCTGAAGTTAACCTGTGAGGTAATATGCCTTCTTTATCTGTTGCCTTATAAAGCAAGTGGGCATGGTCAGTGAGGGGGAAAACCACAGGTAAGGCATTAAGGAATGCATGTACCTGCCCCAAGCAGCTGCCATTTAAGCTTGAAGTGAATTAGGACAGCGCACAAACAGTACCTGTCTCAATTGTACAAGCAAAGCTTAGAGAGATTCAGGATTCTTGGTTCAGTAAAAAGACAGATGAAATTCAGTTTTATGCAGATAATAACAATCCAAAGTGCTTTTATGATTCCCTGAAAGCTATTTATGGACCAAAAAACTATGGTGCATCACAACTACTCAGTGCTGATGCAGCCACATTGATTAGTGATAAAGATATAATACTAGAGAGATGAACTGAACACTTCCATAGAGTTCTCAACATACCATCATCAATCAATGCTGAGGCTATTGACCATTCTCTCAGGCTGAAGTCAGTCTCTTCTTAGCTGAACTTCCAACTGAAGAAGAGGTTTTGAGGGACATTAGGTTCCTTTCATGTGGCAAAGCACCTGGTGCTGATTTTATTCCAGCTAAGACTTACAAGGGAGGGGGATCATTGCTCATATAAAAGATTACTGAAATTTTCCAGGGTATATGGCAAGAGGAGGTTATCTCCCAGGAGTTCAAGGATCCCTCCATTGTCCATCTCTATAAAGGTAAAGAGAATAGATTGTCCAGCAACAATCACAGTGCGGGGGGGTATCTCTATTAGTCATTGCTGGCAAGATTCTTGCTAGAGTCCTCCTTAATAGGGTGATCCTTCACCTGGAAGATGGTCATATCCCTGAGAGCCAGTGTGACTTCAGAAAGAGCCTAGGAATAGTCGATATTGGTGTTTGCTGCCCAGGAGAAATGCCAGGAGCAGAACTGAGGTCTGTACACAAGGTTTGTAGATCTGACCAAGGCCTTTGACACTGTTAGTTGTCAGGGCTTATGGAAAATTATGTCAAAATTTGGTTGCCCAGAGAAGTTCATCAGTATTGTATGTCAATTTTACGATAGCATGTTTGCTATCCAGGTTCTGGATAGTGAGCAATTCTCTCATGTCTTCCCAGGCACCAATGGAGTGAAACAGGGCTGTGTGCTTGTTCCCATGCTTTTTAGCATGATGTTTTCAGCCGTGTTATCAAATGCTTTTAATGAGGATGAACATGGCATCAAGGTCAACTACTGTACTGATGGTAAATTCTTCAATTTGAAAAGGCTACAAGCCAAGACCAAAGTGGAGGGAGTGTTGGTGCATGATTTTCTGTTTGCAGATGATTGTGCACTCAATGCAGCCTCTGAAGCTGAGATGCAACAAAGTATGGATCAATTCTCTGCTGCCTGTGCTAATTTTGACCTAATAATCAACACCAAGAAAACACAGATGCTCCATCAGCTACCACCACACCATCCTTACATGGAACCATTGGTTACAACAAATGGAGAAGTTTTGAATGCTGTGGATATTTCACTTACTTTGGTAGTGTCGTTTCCAGGGATATACACATTGACAATGAGGTTGACATGCATTGCCAGAGCTAGCTCAGTGTTTGAGAGTCTCCAAAGAAAAGTTTGGGAGAGAAGAGGTATTAGATTGACTACCAAACTGAAGGTCTACAGAGTCATTGCGCTGACCTCATTGTTGTATGCTTGCAAAACATGGACAGTCTGAGGAAGTGTAGAGTGCATGCAGTACAACCTAGTGGCAGGGACAGGGCCATGAACAGATTTCAGGAAGCCACTGGCAGTAGCAGCTCCCAGATTTCTCAATGCACAAATGCCATAGACAGCTTCAAAGGTGAGTGGAAGGGCCCAGTCACGCAGGAGAGGGGAGCCTGATCTGGACCTTGGCAGCAGCCACTGCAGCTGCAGCTCCCATTTTTGGAGCCCTCATTCTGGAAGTCCTGGGGGAATTGAGCAGCTGATCTGAATCTCAGCCCTGATCTTGGCTCTGACAAAGAACTCAAAAGTCTTTTGAGTTTTGGCTGGGAAACTGGCTGGGAAAATGCCCCCAAAAGGGAAAAAGAATAAGACAATAGAAGGTACTTTCTTGGTAAGCAGGTATTTTCTTCCATCCTTTCAGATGAGGAGGAGCAATTTAGTTCTTCAGAGAAAGGCCTAAAAGTCAAGGCTTCTGCATGCAAAACCTCCAATATAAATATGTAATGGCTCAGGCCATGAAAGAGCTCAAAAAGGATTTTGAAAATCAAGTAAAAGAGGTGGAGAACAAAATGGGAAAAGAAATGAGAGTGATGCAAGAAAACCATGAAAAGCAAGTCACCAGCTTGCTAAAGGAGACCCCAAAAGTTGCTAAACAAATTAATGTTAAAAAATAGATTAACCCAAATGGCAAAAGAGGCCCAAAAAGCCAATGAGGAGAAGAATGCTGTAAAGAGGAGAATTAGCCAAATGGAAAAGGAGGTTCAAAAGCTCACTGAAGAAAATAGTTCTTTAAAAATTAGAATGGAGCAGATGGAAGCTAATAACTTTATGAGAAACCAAGAAATTACAAAACCAAACCAAAAGAATGCTCCTTCCATAGCTGTGCAACCAAGACTGGGCTGGGCTCTGCTCCACATCCAGTGTGACAGACCTTTCCCATTGACCTTCCAAGTCACCCTGGTCTGGAAATTTCCTCTACTCCATCTTTCTGTGGCTTCTGCTGCTGTAGAATTTGTTAAGAGTCTTTCTTTACAGGTATTTTATGGGCTGTGGAGGAAGAGTTAGAATATATGTGTCTTTCTACTCTGTTATTTTGGCTCTGCCCCCCAAAAATTTGACTTTCAAACACAAGAATCAAGAGAAGCATGATAATGTAAACAGGAAAGAGAAATCATAATGGATTTTCTAAAGTTGAACTGCTTACATTCCTACATGGAAAGATAATATTTGTAACTCTTGAGACTTTTCTCAGTATTTGGGTAGTTGGAGGGATTTTATACACACACACACACACACACACACACACACACACTCACATGCACATAGACAGGTAGACAAAGAGGACACGGTGAATTGAATAAGAAGGAATGATATCTAAAAAAAATAAAATGAAGGGGTGAGAGAGTAATGTATTGGGAGGAGAAAGGGAGAAATGGAATGGGGCAAATTTTCACTCATAGAAGAGGCAAGAATAAGCTTATTCAATGGAGGACAAAAGGGAGGAGGTGAGAGGGAAAAGTGCAGCTTAATCTCTTCACATTTGGCTAAAGGAGGAAATAACATGCTCATTCAATTTGGTATGAAAATTTATACTACACTACAGGAAAGTAGGGGAGAAGGGGACAAGTAGGGTGAGAGGGAGGATAGAAGGGAGGGCAAACAGGAGAAGGGAATAATTACAAGTAAACACTTATGGGGAGGGACAAGGTCAAAAGAGAGAATAGAATAAATGGGGGGAAGGATAGGATGGAGGGAAATATAGTTAGTCTTATACAACAGGACTATTATGGAAGTCTTTTGCAAAACTACACATATATAGCCTATATTGAATTGCTTGCCTTCTCAGTGGGGATGGGGAGGGAGGGAGGAAGGGAGAGAAGTTAGAATTCAAAGTATTAGGAACGAATGTTGAGAAACATTTTTGCATACAACTAGAAAATAAGAAATTTGGGTAATGGGGTATAGAAATGTATTTTACTCTACAAGAAAAGAGAGAAGATAGGGATTAAAATGGAAATATGTTTTGCATTATTGCATAAGTATAACCTATATCAAATTTCTTACTGTCTAACAAAAAGGGAAGTAGAGGGAGAAGGGAGAGAATTTGGAACTCAGATTTTTTAAAACAAATGTTAAATATTGTTTTACATCTACCTGGAGAAAAATAAAATATTAAATAAGCACAAAAATTAAAGAGAAACAATTTTTAAAAGATTATTTATCAAGTCAAAATTACTTAATTCCTTGAGCCAGCCTATTGTTGGTAGGTCTAAGAAAGGGGACAGGATATGGAACCAGGGCAGCTAGATAAGGGCAAAAAGTATGAAAGGGCAGACTAGGATATCCAGGAGTTGACAGGGGCAGTTGCTGGGACCAGATGCACACTCAAGTATTGAAGAGAAACAGCTCTGGGAACAAGCTGCCTGGCAAAGGGTAGCCCCAGCAACCCCCATTCCTCAACCTAGACCTAGAAAGTAACTCAAGGACCAGTTCCTGGATAAAGGTGTATGGAGGATTAGGCAGAGTTGAGACTATGGCTAAGAGATTTCTCCCCAACAGTCCATTCTCCTGAATCCCAGTAGATAATTATCTTTGACAAAACCCACCTAGCACAGGGACCATTCAGGAGTTTCTCTGTCACCCCAGAAAAGCTCAGATCTCTCATCCAAGGGTCAGACCATATGTTCAGATCAAAGGAGGCTGCTTTAGTTCAGCAAATCAGGGAATCCTCAAATCCCTCTCTCAGCAATCATCACAGGACCCAGTGAGTAATGGAAGGATTGAAGGGCTAAGGGCAGGGCCCTCCTCTTACCTTTGGTTCTCTGGAGTTTTGTTTTGCAGAAGAAATAAATCACTAAGAAACCAAGGAAGACCACTGTGAATACAGAAACAATCCTTTTAAGAAGTGTCTTCTGAGATGTGGGGAGATTCTCTGAAAATGGGTCCTTAAATGCCATTACTGTAGAAATCAAAGAAGGAGAAACCCTGGTCCCTAATCCCTACAGACCAGGTTGGGTAGGAGCATAAAGGGCATCAGGATTCAGGACATATTGGGCAGGAATAGTACTTTTGTGCACAACTGAGGCAGTCTTCCTCCCCTCAACTAGCCTGTAAGCATCCCCTCAAAACCAAGTTTCCCTATGGCTTCAGAGAGAAGAATGTAAGAATTGGAAGGGAACTGAGAAAGAATTGAGTCCAGCTGCCTCAGTTTACAGAAATGAAAATAGAGAGTGAGGCCCTCCATTCTTCAACTTGTGAGTCACAGAACCAGGACTGAAGCCTGGGTGGTCTGATTCCCAACTCAGGTCTCTTTCCACTTCTTCACAGTTGGGTCCTTATAGATTCAGAGACTTTCAGGAGGTGATGGGATGTTAGATCACATCTAGTCTAACCCCAGAGGAAAAGAGAACAGAGAGGGGAAGAGACTTGTCCAAGAGCTGAGGTAATGACAGAGATGGTGCTAGATTCCAGGTCTCTAGAGACCCAGCCTAGTTCTCAGGATTTCATAGATGCCACGCTCTGCTAAAGTCCATTCTGAATTTGGTCCTGTCACTTCAATTGAAAAGTTCTCTCTGGCTCTTAGCTGAGCAACCTGGAGTCCAGTAGCCCTGGGGTCAGTCTTCCACTAAATGGTCACATCAGTCCATTACCCTCTCTGGACCTTGGTTTGACCATGTATAAAAGGAGTGGGTTGGGGGCAGCAGAATGATACAGCAGAGCAGAAACTCCTCCAGACTGGGAAAATCAGAACATCTGGTTTCAAATTTTGACTCTGTTACTTACAGGCTAAGTGAACTTCTATAGTTCACTGGGCTCTAGTCTCTTCTTCAGTAAATAGGCTTGGATAACCTCTAAGATCTTTTCCAGAGATGAAATACTTCAATTCCAAATAGTTTCTATCAGCATCTCTCACCTCTTCCAGTTCCTTCCCCCTAAACTCTGAGGAGCCAAGTTTTTTTTTTTAAATTTTTTAATTTCCTCCTCAGTAACATGGACAATAGGGTAGAGGGAGAGGCCATAACATTGGACAGTTATGGTGGGGCTAGACGGTGGAGGACTCCAAGACAATTGGGAGCCATGGAAGTTTCTTGAGCAATTGAAGTGACATGACCACAGCTATGTTTTAGGGAGATGAATCTGGCAGTCTGTGCAAGACAAATTGGTGAAAAAAGGAAATGGAAAACCCCATTTTTAACAAAAGAAAAAGATGGGCTTGGAGTCAGGAGAACTAGGGTCAAATCCCATCCCTTTGCCACTTTGTGCCCCAGTTTTCCAAATGTGAAATAAGTGCTTTGAATGAAATGATGAAATTTCTTTCTTTCTGAAACCTCAGATTTGGACTGCTCTGTTCTATGAAGGAACAGTTTTGTCAGGGGCTAATTATCCTCTGAGTTGTAGCCATGGCCAGAGGGACATTCTTTTGAGGTTGGATGATGGCAAAGCTCAGGGCTAGACCTGGTCTGTAGTCCAAAAGTGCTCCCTCCCTGACTCAGGACTCTTCTAAAATATTCCGGAGGAGGATTTTTCCTATCAAGACAAGATGTGCCTACTGAGGGTCTTCTGTGGGTGTGCCTGGACCTGCCCTAGTCCCAGAGGGGAAGGGCTGCCTCAGAAGAGGCCAAGGCCTCCTCCCACTCTTCAGTCAGAGGCTGATGATGTTTCAGATGTTTCAGTGAGTTCCTTTTAGGCACTGGCTGGACTAGCTGTTCTCTGAGTGCCTTTCCAGACCTGAGTTTCTATGAGGAAGCTGAGTCCTGGTGAGACAGTCCAACAGGAGCACGAGTGTGAGTCTTCTCCCTTCCCTTCCTCATTGTCAGAGCTCCTCTGTATCTTCATTCACTCTCATCCCTTCCTCTGGCCACAGAAGGAGAGGCCTTCCTGCTCATTAAAGCTGATTTCTTTCCCTGGGCCATTGATCCAACCCTTTTCTCCTTTCTTCCCCTGGACCACATTCTCATCCCTTCTCTCACATCTGTCTCCTTGTCCAATGACTCCTTCCCATTGGTCTAAGAATCCAGTCAAGTCTCCCCTGTCCCAGGCTTTCCATGACATTTTTACCCTATCCCATGACTAACCCTTCACTGCTCAATTTAAGAGAAAAGTAGCTAACATTGAAAAAATCTCTACTACCTCATACCACATATTATTTTCTATCCTCTTCGATCTACCTTTCTCCTCCACATCATTTCATTTCGCACCTTTCTCATGCTGTTATCTTTGATTGTTGTATTTTATACTTATGCCTTACTATATTAATTTATTCCTTAACCTGAGCAACATGATGGCAGGGACCTTTCTTATATTAACTTTCTATCTCCCCCACCAAAGCATAAGGGTCTACATATAGTAGGTGCTTAATAAATGTTTTTGGAATTGAATTAAATTATGGCCCATATAATCTACAACTTGATTATACAGGTAGGTCCTCATTTATTTATATAATGGATTCCTTGAAGTGATCACATTATTTGAATCCCTACTGCATATCACCATTGGGTCTCAATCAATAACCATATTTCATATAATAAAACCTTCAAATCATGTCAATTGGAATACCTTCAGTTTGTTATAATTGGAACCTAGCTATTTACATCATTACCTTAGGGCCTGTGTCTTTGTCAGTGTGGATCCAGGTAGAATAAATTCACTTTTGGAATTAAGTTGGTCCAAAGAGCTTAAGTTATTCACCTGTGCTCACACAACTAATACAGTCAGAGACAGCATCTAGACCCAGGTCTTCCCAACTCCAAGGCCAGGACTCTATCCACTGAGCAATATTACTTTTCGCTCT
The DNA here is from genome assembly GCF_028372415.1 of Notamacropus eugenii. Classification (NCBI taxonomy): domain Eukaryota; kingdom Metazoa; phylum Chordata; class Mammalia; order Diprotodontia; family Macropodidae; genus Notamacropus; species Notamacropus eugenii. The sequence continues at coordinate 97,256,299 of NC_092876.1, forward strand.
CCTATAGACTGTTAGACCCCTATAAACTGGGGTGTGTTAATCATCATCTCTTCTCAGCTAGACTAGAAATTTTGCAAGCAATGAGACCAGGTTTCTTCCCTGGAGGCCTGGAATATTTTTTTTTTTTGGAATTATTTTTTTGCAAAGAAAGAAAGAAAATAATGATCTGACTTCAGGAACCCCAGGATATCAGGAAGGCCTCCATAATTCTTTAGTGAGAAACTCCAGGCCTGAGGGATCAAAGGAGAAAAGAAAATGGAAGCCATGAGTCAGGGTTCTGTTTGCAAAGTGAGTTGGTCCCTTCCTCAAAGCACATGATTTCACATATGCTGTATCCAAGGGGTGTTTAGAAGAGAAGGAAATGACCAAACGTGTAGTAAGAACTGAGTTTGACTTTCAGCCTGGCCATTTCCAAGCTATATGATTTTGATCGAAGCATCTTCCCTCTCGGTGCCTCATTTTCCTCATTTGTGAAATGAGGGGATTTGACTCAATGTTCTTTCAAAAGGAAGCCATAGACCAAGTGGGACTTATCTGCTACTTGCAGTTCAAAGAGGGCATCATTGCAATAGTCAGGTGACAGGAAATGGCAAGAGTATGGACCAACATCAGAGACCTGGACCTGATAGATTCTCAAGACCACCCCTCAGTCATGTCAGGTTTTGGTAGCTCAGTCCTCTCTTGGAACTCAGGGTCTGGGTTTCCTCCAACTTGTCCTCATCATGGTACCTGTACACAAGGGTCTCATTTTGGAACCATTCCACAGTCATCTTCTTGGCATACACCTTAAAGGAGAGATGACAAGGGGCTATGATATCCTCCCCATGCTTTGCCTGAAGGAGCTCAGCAAGGCCAATCACAGTGACGGGTCCTTGAGGGGAGTTCTAGAATACAGCAGCAGGAAATCAGAGGACAATGTAGCACAAGGAGGGAGGACTGGTATGTGGGGGGAGCAAGGCAGGAGCTCTCAGGACTTCAAAGCTCTGAGTCTGTTCCTGGATCAGTGGCTGCTCTGCTGTGGACCCACTTCTGGGCCCACTTTCCAAACTCTGATTCATTTGTAGATAAGGCATTCAGTCTCTTGATTACCTTGTGTACTCATGGAGATAGCTCATCTGTTTGCGTAGGTTTTGTTTAAAAAAAAAAAAATTAAAGAAAGAAAAAAGGAAGAAAAGAAACCCTCCAGAATTTATTTTTAAAGCATGCCAGTTCCCTCTTGCTCTGTCTTCAGATTACTGCACAGGTTATCAGGGGTGTATCTGAGGGTCCCAAGATTAAAAAAAAAAATTCACAAGAAAGAAAGAAGTAATATGGAAACATAGCTTAAGAAATATAAGCAAATATCAGATCACATGCTGTCTTGTTTGAGTGGAGGAAGGGGGAGAAAATTTAGAACTCAAAATCTTACAGAAATGAAAGTTGAAAACTAAAACCAAATAAAATTTTTAAAAAAGAAACATATTTGAGTACAAAGTCCTAAGAAAAGGTGAACACAGTTCTTTTGCAGGCACAGCTACAATATTTCTTCTGTTGTTTGATTTCCACAGATGTGGAAGGACTGAGTTAAAAATTATCTCAGACTTGAGTTGAGTTACCGGGAAAAAACCTGCACCTTTCAGAAATGATTAGCTTGCATCAGCGTTTATCTTCGTGTACTTAGGCAGGACTAACCCACCCGGATGTTGACTTCTTTTTTCCAGGTAATGGGTGTAAAGTCACTTACCACCTGGGCTATGCTTTTTTCTCTTTCTCTGCCATGATGACTCAGTCCCTCATAATTCTGGTCCTGGGGGTCTTAATTACAAAGTAGATTAAAAAGGTGTCAGGAACCAGAACTGAAGGACTGTACAGCATGTCAGCAAATTCAGCCTCCTCAGATGGACCTAGCCTTATCCTGTGTAAAGCCAAATTTATAGAGCTGGCTCAAACTCGGAGCCATGACCTCATTCCCTAATCAAGCACTCCCCACTGTGCTTTCTCATCATCTTCTGGTATAAGGTAGAAGTCAGAGTACAGACTTACCAGTGCCCTTCATTTTCATGAATGTCAAAGAGTGGGAAAGCAGTAAGAAGTACATAAAAGATGGAGAAGAAATAAGAGTAGGGGCAATCAGGACTTTTTTCTAGGGTCCTAACATAGGGTGCACACATTTCCTATCTGCTTTGGGCCTGCTATCGCCATATGGTGTGACTGACCCTGTCCTATTGCTCATTCTCAAACTTCTTTGGTGCTGCCTTGGCAACCCTCTAACGGGGCCAGTTCTCCTCATAATATCACTGATGCCTCCTTCCTTCCCTCTGCTTTCTTCCAGGCCATTGGTCAACTCCATTATGTAGCACAAAGTCTCTGAGAGACAGAGCACCTCCTATTCTGGTACAACCACATGAAGAATGAATCATGTCCTGGGAACCATCTCTGCTTTGCCTTTAATGAGCATGCTCTTGGCACTGCTTTCCCTTAGAGAGAGGAAGTCTGGGATCTTTGCCTCTCCCTCACACTCACTCCATGGCAGATCCCCAGGGCTTCCTTCTCTCATTCCTCTTCCACTGCAATTGTCTTGGCTCCAGAATTCCTAGAGTGACATCTCTAAAGAAAAAAAAAACGTTGCTCTTCATTCTACTGATCAGAGCAGTACAAGGAACACTATACTGAGCACTGTCCAGTGTGTCCAGGCTGAACTAGCCAGTAGGTGCTGATTCCTCAAGGAAGAAGAGACATCTGGAATGCTGATCATCCAAAAGGGCAGTTAAAGTCCAGCAGGCACAGCAGGTTATACACAGATACACACACACACACACACACACACACACACTCACTCAGTCACTCACTAGCACACATTTACACTATCAGTAATGAAAGGGAGGTGATCAAGTACTGGTCTGATATAAAGATGTCTTTTATTTTTATGTCCCCCACAATATCATTCTCTGATGCCATATTGTCATGTACAAGTGATCCTGCATTTCCAAGGCTGTGCCAGGGCAAGGAGTGGATGCTCTGCTTGGTTCTACAGCAATGGTTAAGCCTTGAGTATAATTCTAGGAGCAGACCAAGTCTGCTCTAAAAGGAGCAGCCTTCTAAGGTTAGGAGAAGACCATTGCCCATAGGCCTCTTGGTGAAGAAGTATTTGGCCATGGAAATCCTTGAAACAAACAAAATACAAAGAGGTTTTAAGGTCCATGTGACTCTTTTTTGCTTCTGTGGAGATGGAAGCAGATTGACTGAAAAGGAGGCAAAAAGAGTGGAAGAGACATGACTGTATTATATACATGGGACAGGTTTCCCTTAGAGGGGGTGGTCAGTTTGTTCTCAGGAGATGGTTGGGTGGGGCAGTGTTTGGGGACTAGACTTGAATTATTAGTAGTATGGCTTCTGTCCCTCTGTCCCTGAGTCATGAAAGGACTAGATGACAAGGGGTCAGTACTCTACAGGTTTCAGCAGAATTCTCTAGTTAAAGGATGAGGTACAGATGATGATCCCCCAAAGGAGACTGAGAAGAATACCTAGAGAGGTAGGAGGGAAACCAGGACAAAGTAATCAGGAAAAACCAGGGTAGAGAGAGTATCCATGTGGGAAAGAGTAGTCACCAGTCTAGTGCTGCAGAGAGGTCCTGAAGGATGGGGACTGAGAAGAGGCCTTGAGATCTCTCAGTTGGTTAGTTGCTGTCCTTTGATTTCAAAGAGGACCAAAATGACATCACCATGATAAAGTGAAGTTTCAGTGTGTTAGACTGTGGCTGATCAGACCAAAAAGAGCTTGGAATGCTCTGCTACAAGTTGGGCACAGATAGTCCATATGAATTTTGGGGGTGGATACTCCAAATCTGGGCATCCTATACTTACTTTGTGTTGTCTCAATTCTGCTTTGCTCATAGAGCACAGTACTCTTTCTGATGTGGGCATGCCATGCTAAGCAGTCCTGTGCCAGTGTCTCTCATGTTGCACAGTCAAATCCAAAGTTCTTGAGAGAGACTTTGAGAGTGTCCTTGTATCACTTCTGACCACCATGTGATTGCCCGCCCCATGTGAGTTCTCCATAAAATAGTTTTTTTGGCAAGCATATATTTTGCATTCAAACAACATGGCCAGTCCTTCAGAGTTGCGCTCTTTGAAGCATAATTTGAATGCTTGGTAATATATAATGCTATGACTCTCCTTCCAATAACCTTGGGAACAAAGTAGCTAGGGACTTGTCCAAGGACACACACTGCTGCTTTCTTTCTCAGATCTCTCAGTACAGAGATGGTGGCTCACTTTGGAGAGAATAGTCTCAGTGGAGGGATGAAGTTGGGAGTCAGATTACATGGGGTTAAAAAGGAGACAGGAGAAAGTGGGGACCGTTACAGACTAACAGATACTTGGGCAGCTGTACTGTAGGTGTCACTGGAAAAACTGACCCCATCCTGCAGCGCACCCTGTCCCCCAGAGCACTGGGAGCTGCTACAAGAAGTTCTTGATAACAGTCTTGCCTCCTCCCACTTTCATCATGGCTGGGAGGGGGATAGAATGACTTGTATGAGATTAGAGGTCATAAAGGGGTTGTGGTCTTCATCATAGTTCTCAACACATTATCTTTTCCCCAAAGCTCGTTTTTTTATTGAGGGCACCACCTTCTTCCTCCTCCTCCTTCAGCCTACAACCACTCTGTCATTCTGAACTCCTCCCTCTCCTTCCTCCACATTTGTGATCGTATCCTTTTCTGGATCCATCACAGGTCACATATGTCCCCTTCCCTCCACTCCTCAGCCATTACCCCAGTTCAGACCTTTAACACCCCTGACATGGACATCTGCATTTTCCTGAATGGTACATCCACCTCTAGTCTCTCTAATCCATCCTCCACACTGCTCCCAAAGTGATGTTCCTAGAGCAGAAGTCTGGCCATGTCACTGCCCTGCTCAGTGACTTGGGCTCACTATTGACTTGAAAATGAAATATTATTTCTTTTTTTGAATATCCTTTTAAATGTCTAGTTTTGTATGAGTTGACAATTTGAAGAATTATTAGTGCTTGTACAGTAATGATTGTATATCATTTGTAAAAATGTAAACATATGCATGTGGGAATACATGTTGAATTTTGTTTTTGTTTTGTTTTGTTTTTTTGCAGATGAAGATTATGTTCAAAAAAGTTTGGAGACCAAGATAGGAGAAGTGAGTGAATAGGAACAGAGGAAACAGAGGGTGGAAGTTAGCCACGGCTGGGTTTGGCCGGGGAAAATCAGATTAATTTTCCTTTGTCTGAGGCCTTTTACTTGCTGAGTATCAGCACAGGAAGAAATCCCTCACTCAGAAACAATGAGGAAGAAAGTAGAACTTCTAAGTGGCTGATAGCTGCTCTTCTTAACTTCTATAGCTTCTCTTTCCTCCTGGGAAGGGGAGATTCGCAGGAGCTCCCTAATATCTTGATATAGAAGTGACCATAAAGTCAGTAGTTCCAAAAGGTATTGGGAAAAGAAGACACACACACACACACACACACACACACACACACACACACACACACACACACATCCTCCCTCTCTCCCCTCCCCAAGTGACAATGACTTCCATTTCTAGGCTGCTCCCAGAGTAGCAATCATTTAAATTCCTAGTGAGCTCTGTGTGGGATGGCTCGAATCTCTACTTAAATTAATTACTCAGAGGCCTCTCAAAGTGATGACAGAAAGTTTATTTATTCAATTCTCAAGAAGCGGGACAATCCTATATGAGTTCACCTGGAGTAGGAAAGCTGAAGACAAAGAAAAGGCAGTGATTTATATAGACCCTAATGCAAGTCCCTCCCCCCCACTGACCATTATTCTCATTAGCTGAGAATATGATCTTACATTCTAGACACGAAATCTAACCAATCCCTTTTGAAATGAAGACATTGAAGAATTAGGTAAACTTATCCAATCACTGAGACCCTAATGTACTACACAGTTTTATATCCTTATATGGAATTATTCTGTTCTACAAATATAGTAACCTTGAGCCTCTCAGTCTTACCTCACCCCTGGGAGAAGAATTACAATCTGAGAAGTCTTCACTAAACCTATTCCACTCAGCTCCTTACATCAAATTACTGACCCCAGAGACTTCCTCCAATGCTGCCTAAATCCATGTCTGTCTTGCCCCCCAGATCCAAAACTGAGAAGTCCAAGAAATGAGAGTCTGGTCAGTCCCTAACATTTTTTCCCTATGGAGGCAGAAATTCAGGCAAAAGTCCAGTCAGCTGATGGAGAAGTTAGCAAAGGATTATTTGTCAGCTACAGAGAGACATATGTATGCATGTGTGTATACTTGCAAGGGAAATAGTTCCAGTGGAGAAAAGAGATTGGCTAAGTATGAAACCACCACAGAATTAGAAAGGGATACGTTAAAAAGAAGAAAAGGAGGAAGGTGACCAGGCGAAAGAAGAGGACAAGAATGGAGAAGGAAAAAAGTTAGTAGAATTGCATGGGAAAGGAAAGGGAAGAAGAATCATCACAGAGAGAAATGATGGCACAGGGTATCGTGTGCTTGGAACCAAGAGGAAGGTCATCAGAAGTGGGTGACACCCCCACCTTCACTACACACTCTTCCTCACCATACAAATAACTGGAAATTCAGAACCCTGAATGGAAGAACAAAAGACTAGAAGTGAAATCTGAATTGGAAGGGTTTCAATGGAAGCTAAGAACTCAGCATAAGCAGATCAATGGCTTGCTGTGGCCAGGGCAGTCCATCAGGTCTGGGGTGGTTATGGGGCTCACAGAGTGAGGATGAAAAGACAGGCGGGACACAGCAGTATGAAAAAGCTGAGTTTATTCTGGATGTATGGAGCCAACAAATCAGAGGGGTCGGGGTGCTTATATAGTAAAAAATCCACAGGGGTAGCAACTGAGGCATGAAACAGAACAGATCGTGATAAGTAGCAAGGGAGGCCTGAAGGCCTCTTTATTGGAATGTTATCCTGTATAGCTGGGGCCCTGATTCCTAGAACTTCAAAACCTGAATTGAAGCACGTGCACCTGAGAACAATATATCACTTAACTTCTCAAATCAGCTATTATTCTCCCTTGGAGGAGGGGAACTCTTGACAAGGGGCTCTTTCAAAGCCCTCAAGGTTCTCTACATCTCCCTCTTTTTGTTTTACAATGACTCTTTCCTATTCATCCGAATGTTGAATGCCAGGTTATGTATGGTATTGATGATCAAGGACTGCAGGGCAGGAGCACAGATACAAATACAAAATACTCTGGCAAGGTCTATGACCAACAGGCCAAGGTCTTGTGCAAGGTCACTTAAAAAAACCCTGTGCTCTGTTTATCACTTCTGCAATCTGTTGTGCAGCCTCGGGTGGATCCAAGTCCCTATGACTTCTGGCATCATCAATAATCTGAACAATTTGTTCCAAATCATCCATATCCATAGTTACATTGTTAACATTCCATAATCCTCTTAAGTGACTGGCAATTTTGGTAAAATTATAACGGGTGTCATTATAATTCACATTTAACAAACAAAAATGGGTAAACCTACAATCACATTTCAATCTACTATATAAGGTATCTCAACTTGTTCATTTATTTCTATTACATCCCATTGCAATTCATCAATAGCCTGATAAAAATCCTTATTAATTTTTTCTTGTACTTGAAATGCCCTTGTAATATTTCTGGACAATTGATCTAAATATTTGGCTTGTTTAACTTCTGTTTGTACACTCATAATACCTTCTGTTAAAGCTACACTGCTAGCAATAATGGCTACTAAAGCAATAATTCCAAAAATAATACAGGAAATACACCTTTTTTTATGAGAAAGCAATTTTCCGCAAAGCAAATCGATAGTCTGATCTCCTGGAAGTTGATACCATTGAGCCTCCTTGGCCAGAAGGAGAGTGAATGGACTTTGTCTAATGACAAACACCTTACGGCCTCCTACTTTTTCATTTATTTAAGCATTCCCAGAGCAATTCAAACAAGTGACATTAAAAGTGTTGTCCCCTCATGCTGTCACAGTCCCATTTTTGTCAGCCTTAACCAAGTGAAGGGAATTCAGTAAAAAGAGGAGCCTGATGAGGGTCTGTTTGGTATCTCCTTTAGCCTTTCCTCTTCTTCTGCTCCCCAGCGGGTCTCTTTGTGCAGGTGCAGCTTCTATATCCACTTGGACAGGTCTCCTATCTCTTTCTTGGACCCACATGACTCAGCCATGTGTGGAGACAGAAAGAAATCCTCTCCCTCTAGTTAACACCCTGTCAGGTCCTCTCCACACCTCAGTGACATCCTTCCACAACACCTGTTGTTGCTGGGGTGTAATCTGCTTTTCACTAATAATTCTGATATCATTATGGCCAAAAAATGAAAAGAATTTTTGTGAAGGAGTAAGGCTGTCATAATCTAAGGTTAAATTGTTAATAGTACATATGGCCTGTGCCAATTGTTCCCGAGGGGACCTACCAAGCATTCCCCCTTTTTGTTTTTGAAGGAACAGGTTGAGAGTTTTATTCTTCCTTTATACTATTGCCTGACCTGTAGGGTTATATGGTATTCCTGAAATATGAATGATTTGCAAAGAGAAATGCAATATTAGAACTGGGGCCCAAGTACATGCACTCGAGCACACCACCCTGTCCCCCTTTAAACTGATGGGACCCAACACATTTTTGGGATAAGGGATGAAGGTCTCAGCTTCTGAAACTGCTTCCTGCTGAGACTGGATGTAGAGCTGACCCTGCCTCACAGGGTCCCAACATTGGAGGGGTTGGGTCTTTAACCAATATGAGAACTTGATGATTCAGAGGGTGATAGGTGATGGTCTTGGACAGAGAAACCTAGAAGATACAAATCTGGCACAAAGATTAAACAAACAAGAACCAAAAAGGAGTAAGAATAAAATAACTAGAAGTGAGGTGGGTGTGAGAATACTGTCAGACTTCCTCACACTCTCTTGACATACTTAGTAACTATCTAGGGATAGGAGGGGCTTGGATGATTCCCATTTGTCCCCAACCTTCTTATCTGCTTTCTACATGTTTTGATCAAACTTATATTTAGCTTTCCAAATCTCTAGAACTGATCATTCAGACTGCTTCAGTTTCCTTTTTCTACCATAGACAAGATAGTGCATAAGTTATTACTGCTCACTAGCAGAGCTGTATTGTCTTAAACAAGAGAGATTTCTAAGTTGAATCTCACAACTGAATAGATGATCATCGTTGTTTCATCGGCTTCTTTATCTTTTTCTGATTATATTCACTCTGGAAGAAAAAACTTTAGAAATTAAGTTGTTAAAAAGTTCACGAATTAATTTTAACTTTTGCTTATTAAAACAGCAAGATCTTTTCTGCTTTATAAATCATTACATATTAAGTAGCAATACCTTATCTTGAAAATGAAAATTTTAGTAGGCTTTAGCCTTATTTTGAAAAATATTTCTTCTAAAAATATTTCTTTTTTTTTTTTTAACAGTTGGCATTTTATCACGATGTTAAGAGAGTTTCTAAACTTTTATAAAGAAGATTAGGTGAAACCTTTTAAAATGATAGTTGTTTTTTCACTTTGAAACAAAAACAAACCTTTTATAATTAAAATTTATTAAAACTTAGTTGATATAAAAATGTCCTTAAGTAATATGAATTCCCAAAGTATTATAACAAACCAAATTCTTAGGTATTACAGAATTCCTTGATATCACAAAATGCTTTAATAAAAGTGCATAATAGAATCTCACACTGGTAACAGTAAGAGACTGATTACAGAAAAAAAACCATTACTGCTTTTAAAATCCTTTAAACAATAGGGACATCTTAAGGTGAGTCTTAAGTCATTTACATAAATTTCTGAACATGTTCCAATTTCAGATAAAAATATTAAGTTTTCCAGTAAGATTACACAAAGGGGCTCACCTGTTATACTGACTACTTGTAATTAATCATAGAAGTTTGCTATAGATGGAAAAAGTAGGGACATGTGCTATAGCAAATATCATAGGATAAAACATCTTTGACTCTGTTTGAATTCAGATAGGAGTGAAATTTTCCAATCATGCAGTATCTGTATTATAGCCAGACTCAGGAATAGTCAGGTGGGAAACATTCCTTTATAAAAGGACACAATGGGGAAACTGACCAGAAGGATCCCATCCTAGATTGAGTCTCAAATTGTCCCTTTGGTGTTTCCAGATACAAATTTCACCTGATAACAATACAGGATGCAGGATCACAGTCCCTCTGAGTAACGTGTGGCATATTCTCTCAGATGCTGATTTAATGCAGACAACTATACCCAAATTCAAACTTAAACAAAAATATTTATGGTCCCAAATGCTTTTACTTAAACAGCAAATTTCACTAATCACAACTTAAAGCCAAATACAGTTATTTGTATTCCCATGGAGTTGTAATAAGCAATGAAGTTTAACAGGACTCACATATATAAGAGATTCCATTTAAGATCCTTCCTTCTCAAATTTAAAACTTGTCCTGATATAAAAGCTAATTGTTAAAAATCCTTTCTATCTATTACAACTTTTAAGCAAGTCCCATTCATTTTTTTATGAATTATGTAAGCCAAACAAATTTCTTTCTTAGGACTGATGACCTTGTCCATATGAAAGGGGCCTTGGCAGTTTTACAAAATAAAAGGAATTGGCATGGATCCCATGCCTGCCAACCCCAAACAGACAGGAGGACTGTTCTGAATGGGCAGAACCAGTCTAAATAAAATTTTTACTCCATTCATTTCTTTCCACACACAGTAATCAATTAACAATTTTAGGTTTAGCATTAAAACAGAAACTTCAAAAACTTAGTTAACAATCTTACAACTTTTATAAATGACAACCAGATTATTTTAGCTGTAACTTCTTTAACAGGCAAAGGTGAAAATACCTGGTTTTCTAAATGGCAATTACAAAACATTATAAGAAAAGGTTAGTAGGACTGATAAAATTTCAAATAACATAACTGTATGCACACAATTTTTCCAACATCTTTTAGTTTCAACAAAATTCAGATTACAAATTGCTTTCTCTAACACCATTTCTGGATTACAGAGTAAAATAAAAATCCCAATGGTTCTAACTTTTACTCAAGAAAATTTCAAGTCTGTGTCCACTCCTTAAAAATATTTTTGAAAGACAAAGTTGTGAAACTGCAAGTGAAAGTGAGGGAGACTCTGGAACAAAGTCCAGTGGCGCCTAGTTCCCTCCCTTCCACTTGGGAGTTCAAAGTTCTATCTCTGAGGTGTCTTTTTTCATTTTCAGATTTATGCATTTTCTCAGTTTGCCTTAGTGCCAAATAATACAACAAATTCTGATCTGTCTTAAACATCCAATTAGGAGTGACATGTTTCACTGAAAATATGACCAGAATAACTACCTTTTGGTTGTATCGCATATGCAAAAATTTTTCTCTTTCAGGTGAGCCATGAGATAATTAAAATGCTGCTCAATCTGCCTTTCTGATATGAGGGGAAAAATTTCCCTGATTTCTTCTTGTCTTTCTCTCCACCTTCACAACCTGGCCAGTGTTGGAAGGTAGAAAGAGAGAGAAAATTTACCAACAACTTTCTAATAATTTCCAAAACTTTTATGCTTTCCTTACACTTCATACCCATGTTGGTTCCTAGTTGGCTTTGATTAAAGCCCCTTTAAAACTGCACATACATTATTTCCTTGCATTTCTTATCTAAAACTTCATTTAGCAATCATAAACTAAGTAATACAAGATTAGGTTCTCTCTTTCTCTCTCCCACTCTCCTCCCTGATGCTGCAGCCATCAGAGAGAAGGGATGAGGGGGAGGAAAAGAGATAACATTCCAAATTCCAGCTACAATGGAGCTGGCCGGAATAACTCACAAATACACACACAGAGAACATGTAAAGACAGAACACATATACAGACAATAAAAGAAAGAATCCAAAAACAAAAAATTGTCAGAAATTCTCTGCACAAATTGTAACTTTAGCTTATTTTCCATCACTGTGTTCCAAACATCTTTCATACAATTCAGATTTCCAATTAAGTAGTCTTGTCTTTCAAGAGTGGTTTATATATATTGCACCAATCAGTGGGGTATAGGGCTGTCTGAGAAATGCTGTCTAGAAGAGACTAAATGTAAAGACTATCTGGTCCATAACAGAGTAGTTTCTTTGAGAATTTAAAATCCAGAGGGGTATGTTCTCTTACAGCCCCTCTTGGGTTATAGGGATGTGGGGTTTCTATTAATACCAAGGTTAGCTTCATATCCAAAAGTGTTCCTTCTCCTCTTTCTGTGGCTTGCCTAAGGACTTTTTGTACAATCCATTCAGGCTCCTGAATTTTTTCACAAACTTGTGATCTAGACTTGTAGAATGGAGGAACAGTGGGAGGAGGAGACTCTATTTTAAATGTTTGTGTGACATACTCCATCAGGTCTTCCTTCTCTTTTGTACTAGAGGTTGCATCTACCTTTATTGTTTTTGTGGCTAATAGTACTTGTTGGGGTTTCTGTAGACATATTTAAGTACATTCCAAACTGAAAATATGTAACAGAAGAAGCACTTGGTCTGATCTCTCTATAATATGCACTCATTAGATTGCCTACTGTTTCCCACTTTTCAAGATTTATAGTCCTTTCCTCCAGGTCCTTCATGCCTTTCACCACATGAATTACTTCATGACCTCATGATTACTTCACCTATATCTTTTAAATGCCTGGGCTCTAACCTGTTGCTAAACTAATTTTGCAGAACTGAAAGCGAAATAGACCACTCAAAAGAAGCGGCCCCTTCCAGGCCTTCCCCTCACCTTTGTCCTGCCACTACTTTGTCCTTCAGCTCTGGGGCTCCTCCTCTGGTCTTATGACATGAACCAGACTCTTCTGTTTGGAACAGGCGGGGCCCCTCTTGGGCGTCAGATGCTGCAGCCAGTGCAGTCCAGCATATCCGGGGCGGTTATGGGGCTCGCAGAGCGAGGATGAAAAGACAGGTGGGACACAGCAATATGAACAAGCTGAGTTTATTCTAGACATATTGAGTCAATAAATTAAGGGGTTGGGGTGCTTAAATAGTAAAAAACCTTAAGGATAGCGATTGAGGCATGAGAACAGAACAGATCGTGATAAGTAGCAAGGAAGGTCTCAGGACCTCTCTTCTTAGAATATTATCCTGTATAGCAGGGCCCTGATTCCTGGAACTTCACACCCAAATTCAAGGATGTGCATCTGACAACAATATATCACTTAACTTCTCAAGTCAGCTATTATTCTCCATTGGAGAAGGAGAACTCTTGATAAGGGACTCTTCCAGCACCTCAAGGTTCTCTACAATAGCTCATAAGGAATGCTGCTCTATTTGGCTCATGGATAAGAAGTAAAGATCAGGGTTCAGTCAACAAGTGTTTTATTATTATACGATGCTATAAACAGTCCAAAAAAAGCACACACACACACACACACACACACACACACACACAGTAGAGTAACTAACTCTGTGAAAGTTCTTGGAGGTTTCTGCTTGGGAAAAATGTCAGCATTAAATCAAATTCCTTAGGTTTTTTTTCCCTGGGCCAAAGCAATAGTTCACATTTGAAACTTAGGATATTTTAGTTCAGCACATTTTAAGCTAACTTGATGATAACAGGTGTGATTTAAAATGCTTGGCCATAAGAGGCCCTAAGATCTCGCAGTGAAGAGATGGAGGCTCACTCTGTAGAGATTCATTTCGATGGAGGGATGAGGTGGGGAGTCACATCAAAAGGGGTTAAAAGGAAGACAGGAGGAATGGAGACAGTTACAAACTAACACACACCTGGGCAGCTGTTCTGCAGGTGTCACTGGAAAAACTGCCCCCATCCTGCAGCACACTCTGTCCCCTAGAGCACCTGGGCTGACACAAAAGGTTTTATGGGTACTTACAATCTGCATATTTATTCCTGCTTGTACAGTAGTGCTTCTACATCATTTGTAAAAATTAAATATGTGCACATTGGAAGACATGTTCAGTTATTTTTTTTAATGATGAGTTTTAAAACAAAAAACTTTGAAGACTAAGATAGGAGGAGAAAGTGAGTAGGAACAGAGGAGGCAGAAGTTGGAAGTTAGCCAGGGCTGGGTTTGACTAGGAAAAGGAGATTAATTTTACTTTGTGGGAGGCCTTTTTCCTGCTTAGTATCATCACAGGAAGAAATTCCTCATGCAGAGACAACAGGCAAGAAAGTAGAACTTCTGGGGCCATCTACCCTTTCCATCTATTGCATTTCACTGCACTTCTGGTGCTCTGGGCTCTGTCTAGACTGTACAACTCAATGCCTCCTCAAGACACTATCTCTTCTCAGCTAACTTGCCTTTGCTCATGAGACCACTAGGTGGTGCAGTGGATTGAACTCTGGTACCAGAGTCAGGAGGACCTGTTTGAACCTGATCTCAGACACTTACTAGTTGGGTGACAGTAGGCAAAGTGCTACATCTCTGTCTTCCTCAGTTTCCCTATCTGTAACATGGGGATAAATTGGTACCAAACCTCCTACATCTTCAATATAATTGTAGAGGGCAACACCATCCTCCCAGCCTCTTACCCTCACAACCTAGCAGATATCCTGGGTTCCTCTCTCTCTTTTATCCCCCACATCCAATCTGCTGCTAAGGGTCTCAGTTTCACCTTTGAAACATCTCTCACGTTGGCCCCCTTCTCTTCTCAGACACTGCCATCACTCTAGGGCAATCCCTCATCTCCTCATGACTTGACTCCTGCAACAGTCTGCTGGTGGGTCTTCCTGTCTCAAGTCTCTCCACACTCTTATCCACCCTCCATCCAGTCACTAAATAGATTTTCCTCAAGTTCAAGCCTGATCGTGTCACTCCATTACTCAATAAACTCCAGTGGCTCCCTATTGCCTCAGAGAGTAAATTCAAAGTGATCTGTTCTGCATTCAAAGCCCTTCATAATCCATATCCCTTTAACCATCCCAGTCTTCCTACATCTCACTTCCCAAAGTATATTCTTCAGTCCAGTGACAAAGGCCTCCTGGGTGTCACACAAACAAGACACCCATCTCTGAGTCCTGGGCATTCTCTGAGGCTGTCCCCCAGCTGCCTGGAATGCTCTTCCTTCTCTGCTCTGACAACTGAAATCACTAGCTTCCTTGGAGTTCAAACAAAATCCCACCTTCTACAGGAAACCATTTTGAAACCCTTTCATTTCCAGGGCCTACTCCACTTACTTATTTCCTTTTTATCCTGTACGTGTCTTGCTTAGTTCATATTGCTTGCATGCTGTCTCACTTCTTGGACTTGTCCCTGAGGACAGGGATGGCCTTTTACCCCTTTTTGTGTTCCCACGGTTTTTAATACATGCCTGGCGTGCAGTAGGGGTTTCATAGGTAATACTGATTGATTGATCATTTAATAAGCATTCTAGAACTGCTAGCTACAATGTTGGCAATGCTTCCAATGCCTGTTGGTGGGATGCCTTCCTTCCTCCTCTTTCTGTTGAACTGTACCCCATCCTCCAAATTCCATCTCAGATGCCACTGCCCATAGAAAAGACTTTCTAGTCCTCTCATCTGTAACAATCTCACTTTCAAATATTACTTAGGACAGAATGTCACATAAAGTAGGTGGTTAATGTTGCTGGATTTAATTGAATAGCATCGAGTTCTGTGCTTTGCAAATTCACATAGCATCTGCTATTGATTGTTACCCTCATTTCTGTTTCTTATCTCCTTACTGTGAATGGAGCTCCTTGAGGGCAGGGTTTGGTTTAATGTAAAGATTGTATCTCCCTCAGCACTGAGCACAGGGCCATGGAGCACAGATGGTCAATAAATAATACTAGCCACAGTAATAATAATAATAACTTGTATTTGTATAGTGATTTTCAGGGCAGTTAGGATACAGTGGATACAGTGCTGGGCCTGGCATCAGGAAGTCTTGAGTTCAAACCCCCTCAGACATTTACTAGCTGAGTAACCCTGAGCAAGTCACTTCACCCTGTTTGCCTTAGTTTCCTTATCTGCAAAATAAGCTAGAGAGGAAAATGGCAAATTGGTCCAGTATTTTTACAAAGAAAACCCCAGGTGGGGGTCACAGAGAGTCTGACACGGCTAAAATGACTGAAGAACAAGATGGTGATTTAAGCATGCAATACACTTTGCAAATGTTTCATTTGATCCTCAAAACAACCCTGGGGTGTAAAACTGTTATCATTGTCATTTTACATATGAAGAAACTGAGGCAGACAGAAATTAAATGATGTGCCCCGACTCACACAACGATAGATGAAATATAGATAGATTAAATACAGATGACACTCAGGTTCTCCTACCTCCAAGACTTTTAAGTGAATTAATTGTGGTCTGAATAATCTAGCAGCTCATCTTACCCTGTCTAATATTTTGTTTAGTATGTCCATCATCCTGTGCCCCCCTCCCCCCAGTATTTCTTCATATACTATAAACCCATGAAGAGCAAGGACCATGTGGCCTTCTCTTGTTTTCCCAACAGCACAGATCTGGGCACATAGGAATCACTTAGTGAATATTTGTGGTTAAATTGATGTGCATAGAATGTGGGCAGAAGACAGGAGGGGCATCCTGAACTACTCCATACCCTCCTCAGTTCATGGGAATTGGGTGTCAGTCCAGGCCTGGTGCCTTTAGAGGAGAGAGAATAATTATCCCAGTTCTCTGGGCTGGGTTCCAGAAAGCGGGTCCACCCGACCTGTCAACAGGAAAAGTCCAAACCTGAATGATCTCCCTATGTGGAGAGGTCTACATGGTTTAGAAGATCAGTGGGACCTGCACTTGAGGTCACATCAGAAGGGCATTCAGATTCACTGAAATCCAATCTTCTTGCTAGTGAAGTCAAGATAGCACCCTCCTGATGTCTCTGGTCCTCCTTGAGGACAAAGGACAAACAACAAGAATGGTAGCTGGAAGTAGGACCCTTCAGCTAAAGTGATTTTACATATCGGGGACTGATGTTATAACTATAATGCAAAACAGCATAGGGCAGCTAAGTGGTACAGTGCCAGGCCTGGAGTCAGGAAGACCTGAGGTCAAATCCAGCCTCAGACACTGACTAGTTCTTGGGCAAGTTCTTGTGACCTTGGGCAAGTCACTAAATTCTGTTTGACTCAGTTTCCTCAGGTGTAAAATGAGCCGGAGAAGGAAATGGAAAACCACTCTAGCATCTTTGTCATGAAAACCCCAAATGGGGTCAAAAAGAGTCATATACAACTGAAAATGACTAAGCAACAGCAACAAAACCAAACAGTATAAAAATTACAATTACTGCAAGTGCCGGCATGTACCCTGGACATTGCAAGAGAAGAGAGGATGGGGAGCAGAAAGATCCAGGCTCTGACTCAGTCCAGGGGTGGAAACAGAGGCCTATGCCTAGTCCATTTGGTGCCCCTAGAGGTCAGCAGGCACATCAGAACACATCATGCTTCCCTCAGCACTAGGCAGCCTGGAGACTAGGAGACAATCACAACACTCCCTTTCTACAAGTAGCCTTTGAGAGGGGAGCATTGAAGGGGGATGGGGGTGGAAAGATTGAACCTTTGTTCCAGCTCAAGTATGAGTCTTCCCTGGGAGGATTCTGACTCCCCTATCTCCAGGTGAGACTTATTTTTTGTTTGGTACTCTCAAATTTTACCATCCCTGGTTTCAAAATCTCTCCATGTTGAAAGTATAGGGGGTCACCTTGTGAGTGGAGGGGATGCTTAAAGGAGTTGGAGAGAAGCAGACACTTTCCCACGCCCAGATATCTTCAACTATGAGTGAAAATGCCTCAACACAGTCCGTGGGGTGGTTGTGTTTGTTCTTTGTTTTCAAAGAAGACCATGACATCAGAGAAATGATGACATGACTTGCACTTGACTTTGTTTTAAATGAGGGATACCCTCCCCCCTAACTCATACCTGCATTTTTATATGCTCTTAGTTTTAAAGTAAAAGGGAACTTAGAGGTTGTCTTATCTAACCCCCCTTTTTTCAGATGAGGAAACTGAGACCCAGGATTACTTTGTTTAAGGTCATACAGATTTGAACCCAGGTCCTTCTGACTGCAGGACTAGTGCTCTTTTCATTGGGTCAAACTGCATCTTAAACGCATTAAATAACATACCTCAACACCTCCCAAAACTCATTTGTTTACCTTTATTCCTCTAACTCATCAACAGGCACCCATCCCTCCAAGTCACTTAAGATCATAAATCATAGATTCAGTTGTCAAACAGACATTAGATATCTAGTCCAACCCTCTTATTTTATATAGTTGGGCAAACTGAAGCTTAGTCAGGTTCAATTATTTGTCAAGGCTACTCAGATACAGTGAACTAGGTGGTACAGTGGATCAAACAATAGGCCTAGAGTCTGGAAGACTCATTTTCCTAAGTTCAAATCTGACCTTAGAAGCTTAGTAGCGGTGTGACTCTGGGCAAGTCACTTAACCTTGTTTGCCTCAGTTTCCTCACCTGTCAAGAGAGCTGGAGAAGGAAATGGCAAATCACTCCAGTCTCTTTGCCAAGGAAACCTCAAAAGGGGTCACAAAGAGTCAGATACAACTGAAAATGATTGAACAATAACCCAAATGCTTAACCTGGATTCAAACCCTAACTCCATTTTACCTCATTTAAGACCTCTTCAAATTCTCTGTCCCATCCCTCTTGCCAAGGAAAACAATTTGTCTTTGGAGTCAGAAGATCTGGGATCAATGCCTGTCTCTGCCACTTAGACGACCTAGGGCAAGTAATGTATTTTCTCTGGGCTTCAGTTTCCTTATCTGTAAAATAATGGAGCTGGACTAGATGGTCCTTTCTAGCCCTAAATGTTTGACCCCATGAACCCTGTCACATGGTTATCCATTATCCTATGGTTTTCTCACTCACACACCCAAGCAAATCTGTGCTTGCCTACATTCACCACCCACCCACGATCAATTCCTTTCTGTTTCCTTTACCTTTTATCCTGTGTTTTCTTCTTGGTGTTGGCCCCTCTCTCTGCCTGCTGTTGACTTGGCTTTGGGCAACACTCTGACTCTAATAGGAAGGAGATAAAACCACTTCCTCACCCTCTTCCTCCAGTCATTGTTGATCAGGAAAAGCAAGGGGTTGTAGGCATTGGGAAAGAGGGTGATGAAGGGAGCTTGGATCAGAGAGAAGGATCATCTGCATCCAAGGCCTTTTCTCAAACTTCTGCTCCACGTGCCCTTTGCACTTTCTCCTCCCCTCTACCTCCACATACTCTCCCTCCTCTCCAGATTCTTCCTCTTTTTGCTTCTTTTTGTATCCTCAGCATTTACAAGATGTCTGGTACATAATAAGTGCTTAATAAATATTGATTGATAAAGAAGATTTGTGAGAATATATGTATGGAGATTTTGAGATGCAGAGTAGGTTTAGGAAACCCTTTGATCCAGTGATATCTCCATCAGGCTTATACCTCAAAGTAATCAAAAGAAAGAGGACAAGACCAATATACACATAAAATATTCTTAGTATCTCTTTCATAGTAGCTTCCAGTTGGAAAGTAGTTGTTCAGTTGGGGAATGGCTAAATAAATGGTGACATAAGAAGGTAATGCAATATTAATATGCATAAAATATGATGAAGTGGGTAATTTCAGAGAAACTGGGAAAATCTTTACGAACTGATGAAGAGAGAAGTATGCAGAAAAGGAGGAGAATAGTTTAGGTAAGGATAACAACATTATAGAGAAAAACAACTTGGAAAGATTTAGCTTTGATCAATGCAATGATGGACAAGTCCAAAAGCCTGAAAATGAAACATACCACTCATCTCCTGCCAGAGTTGTGATGAACTTAAAATAATAAAGAAATATCATATTTTTCAACATGCCCCCCCATCTTGGGATTTCACTTCCTGAATGATGTGGATATGCGCTGAGGGATTTGTCTCAAAATGCTAAAACAATGAAACCTGTCTTCTGTATGCAGCTCTTGAGCTCCAACTGCATGTCTCTGAACTCTTCTCTCCCTGCCATGGCCCCAGTATCTACAGATTCAGTTAGCATACTGTTCTCACACAGTTTATTGAACATAACAAAATTAGAACAAAATAGGTCCAAGGCTTAACTATCTCTAGACCTTTAGGGTTCTGGGAGTCCCTGTGTCTTTTGGATTTCTTTCCCTCTGTTATAAGGGAAAGCTGAATAGGTGGTTGTGTATGGGAAAATGATTGTGATTTAAGAATAAAAGCCAACTAACGGTGAGAAATCATTTCTTTACTATTTCAATTTAATAATCTTACAATCAATGATTAAATGAAGCCTTTAAAACTTTCCATGTTAACACCTTCTATGGATTATTGTGGGGAAAGATAAAACCAGACTCAAACTATCACCCTCTCCAACCTGCTGCAGCTGAGCATACCAATGTCTGATAACCAGACATTGCCTTAGGTCATGTGGGGGTGTTCCAGAACCAGCTCTAATGTGCTTAAGAAATCTTATTGTTATATTTTCAGAGTGAGTATTTATACTTAGAAACTGGAAAATACTACATCAGTTCTTGTTTTATTGTTAGTCTACATTTAAGAAAGTGATGGAAAATATTAATAATGCAGATTATACTTAAAGGTGCTCCAACTCCGATTTCTTTTCTGAGAGGTGTCTATATGGGTCCCCAGTGGAGTCACAATCATATCAAGATCTGGGAATGAGCTTGGAGGACCAGGGTGAGGACTCCAGAGAATAAGATGGTTGTCAGTTGTCCGGAACTGCTACCTTATTAGCAGAAGCTGTAAAGGAAAAAATATAGAATCAAGGGTGAGTTCAGTTTGGAAGCTTGGCTCCATTCTCCCCCTTCCTATCATTGCTGGAAGATTAGGAGTCAGGGTCTACTGTTTTCATCTTCTCCTCATCTCTGACCTCCTCTTACCAGAAGGTACCATAGATAGTTAGGAATGTCCTGGAGGACATTCTGGACTGAACACTGGTTCAGAAGATCTGTAGCCTGCGGAACCTCTTCTATTCTGGTGAGAATTATATGTGATCTTAGTGGCTTCTTGAGCAGCGAGACTGTCTCCAGTTGTGCTAAAAATGGAGAGAATGGGATGAAGTGAAGAAGTTGGGGTTCTGGGACAGGATCCTTGCAGGCCCCATGGATGGAGCCTAGAGAAGGATGGAGAGGGGGAAAGAGATTCCTCAATAGGGCCTTGTAGTAAATTAACTGCTTTCTCTTTCTGAAACAGAAATCAATGTTTTCATTTCTTAGAGCTGGGCTTTAGACAGCTCAGATCAGTGCAGCCCTTGCAATTGGCTCCATCACAGCATTAGGAAGGACCTGATCAAACAGGGCAGGCCCAGGCCCATCACTCTGTACTCTAAGTCCCAGCCATCCCAATATCCCAGTCCCACCCAATTCATTCTACATGGCTCATTTGGCAGAACTGGGTGTGTATATTCTATTCCTGAAAAAAGCTGGTGTCCTATCACCTTCCACCTTCCTCCACCACTGTAACAAGATCTCCAGAGAGGCATATGTGAAGTCCATGAGAATACCAGAATCTAAGGTACAGATTCATATACAGAGCTGGAAGGGATCTTAGAAATTATCTAATTCAAGTCTCTTACTATACAGGTGAGGAAATGCAGGCCCAGAGAAATGAAGCAGTAGTATGCCCAAAGCCACACCTGTGCTAAGTAGCATAGCCAGGATTTGAAACCAGGTCCTTTGAATCCTAATGCAGTGCTGTTTCCCTTAGACTGTACTGCCTTTAGGCCATCCAGGTCATATGATTCACCATATGTCACCTATCTTATCTATAGGACCACAGAGGCTTAGAATTGGAAAGAACCTCAGGGGCCATTGAGTCCAACCCCTACCTAAGAATTCTCTCAGCAATATTCCCTAAGAGTGCTCAGTTATCCTCCATTTAAGACCTCAACTCATGGAGAACAAATTGCCTTCTGAGGAAGTCTGTTTGATTCGAGGATGTGACTAAATATTGCCTCAAGTCTTTGCCTCTCCAGACTGGATCATACCCATGCCTTCTAGACAGAAAGGGTCTGTGTTTTTCTACAGTTATCCCTAGGAATGGAGACTGCTCAGTTTCCCTCAGTTATTCCTACTCAAGTCCAAAGGAGTATCTTCCTGAAGCAGCATTACTTCACTGGCTGGGCTCCAGGAATGACAGGTTCTGAGAATATGCTCAGAGACTAATTTTTAGTTAGTGGAAGTTCCCAGTTTCTCAGTCCTCAGATATTATGTCTTTTGGGACTCTCTCACCCTAGTCCAGGATGCTGCAACAACTAAAACCACTAGATTTGGAGCTCAGAGGTCCTGGATTTGAATCCTGGCTCTTCTACTTACCACCTGTGTGTCCTTGGATAAATATGTTTTTTCTCCTAAGGCATCAGTGGAAATGGAAGGGTTGAGAGGGACCCCAGGGAGCTAATTAGCCTATCAGTGGCTCTCTAGTTCAACCACTGGACCCATAGCTAGTAACTGCCAGGGGCAGAAATTGGAATCCAATTTTCTTTGATTCAGGAACAATATTGTAGTAAATGCCAGCTCAACCTTTCTGACCTCAAATTTGATCTCTCTATAGTCCAATCCAAGCCCTGCCTTGTTCTAGGTCCCAGCTCACCTTTTAGGTAGGCACAGTTAAACTTGCTAGATGTTCCTGTGCTCCATAGCTCAAAAATTTTTAAGCCATTCTTTTGACGTTCTGAGATTTTGAACACCTCATATGGGGGGATCAGTACCTCCTTTTCTTCTGGATAGACTGACAAATGTTCAATAGCAGCCCCTTTACAGGTGTACACCTTGAAGAGGGTCCCTGAGGGCTTTGCAAAACTTCTGGCTATATCTTCTTTCAGAGAGGTTGAAGCAAATTGACCAAAGCGCATCTTCTTTGCTCCGTCACGATGCAGCTTCACAGAGACGCCCCTGTAAACATTTTTGCAGGATGTTCTTAGGGTTTGAACAGCTCTAGTCAGATAGAAATGAAGAGCTTTGAAATGAAAGTTCTTCATATAAGCCTCCCGGGACTTACAGCATTTTCTCACTGCTTTGTTAAAGTCTTTGTAAATCTTAGAGTTTTCCATCGTGTAAGCAATAACAGCAATTTCAAATAGCTTCTCCACTCTTTTTTTGCTGGCAGACATAGTTTTCCAAATATTTTCTGCGTTTACCCAAGCTTCATCTAAATTTGAGTTCCTTGCCCTTTCTTGAGCTAAGAGTTCTTTTGCCTTCATCTGCATACGTTTTTCACAGCCCACATACTGGTCATCAAAAGCATTGCGTTCAAGGCTAATGACATTTTCTGACAATCCAATGTTTTCCTGGAAAAGAGAATGAAATCTCAATTGCATTCTGAAAGTAATCAGAGACATGAACTACCTGGTGATGAAAGTGCAAATGGACCTAGATGGCCTTTTTTTTTTTTTTTTTTTTTTTTTTTTTTTTAAAGATTCAGTTTCCCTATCTTGTCTAGTCTGGAAATGCAGTGGCAGCTGTTCTTACTGCTGATTGGCACTAAAGTTTTAGCAGACTGGTGCTGCCTGCTCTCCCAACACTCTTTCCCTCACTCTCTTTCCCATGGGTTCACCATATTGGTATTGGATTTATTTTGAACACTTCATTGGCTTCGGTCCTATTGCAGCTCAGAACTCCAGAGTTCAAGTGATTCACCAATATCAGCTTCCCCAGTAGCAGGGATTATAGGCATTCACCATCATGCCTGGCTTCTCATAGTCTTTGGAAAAACATTGGAAGAACATGAAGAGAGGCTGATGAAAGACTGGATCTACCAGAGGAAACTGCTCTGAAGCTGTCAGTAGACAAATGTCAAAAGTTTTTGTTCATCTTTTGCAAAGCTTTTGTTAAGTATGTGGGTCACCTGGTATCCTAACAAAATATGAATCTTCACCAAGAGAATGTAGAAGAGTTTCTGCATTGATTGAGTCCCCTCAGTCTTTGAGATTCAAAGGCTTTATAGAGTATTTGGTGGTTGTTATTGCAAATTTGTTAAGTATATTGCTGTTTCTTGACAATGGTTAAATAATATGATTAAGTGGTTAAATGGTTAAGAATGACTTTATCCATGCATATATCATTGAGGAGATTCAGAAATTAAAGGGTAAGGAATGAAAACTTGTCTTAAAAACCAACAAAGCCCTTTGGATGGATGATCTGACTATTGTGGAAAACAATCCTTCAAAGGTCGTCTGTTTCCTTACAAATAAACGTGTGTTGGCCTATGTATAACCTAGTAAAAACCCTTCTGTTCTTGACAAAGATGCCAGCCTGGAAGGTCTGAGAGCTATCCTGAGGGATGGCCACCAGAGATCAACTGCATTTACCAAGAGAAATTTGGTTGACAGTGAGACTCATTACTCTGTCTATGAGCTTGAGTTCTTGACTTTGAAGTGGACTCTCACTGAAAAGTTCAAAGACTACATGTATGGAACAACACTTCATGTGTAGACTAACAATCCTTTGACTCATAGTTGGAGCAGTGCCAATTTATATACCATTTTCCAGATTTGGGCAGCACCACTAGCCAATACTACTTCAAAATTTGCTACAGGCTAGGAAAACTAATGTGGATGTGGGTGACCTGTTCCAAAGGCCACATGGTAATGAAGCTGAAGTGACACTGAAAGGTGGGAGAGCTGTGGGACTAGAGTTAAGTGGAAGTGTAGTTGAGAACTTGGGACTCCCTCCAGATGGAGTTGTTAATTTTGTTTCATTGAACCAATCTTTCTTACCTTAGTTGTCTGTGGGTAACTGGCAGCAAGAGAAGATGGTGGATGAAGTGCTAAAAGAAGGCATACTAGGCAAAAAGCAAGTTAATGACACTGAGGGACTTTTAGTAGGCAGAAAGAATGTTACTGTGGAGAAAATGGCAGAAATAAGAGTTATGCAATGGAGTGCTGAACTGGCCTGGGATTCATTCCGTAGCAGGAAATAGCTGGTACTAATCAGAATATAGTACTCTATGGCCATGAGAGCTCTGTGTGATGGCTTTGGAAATATGGGTCAAGAAAGGATTCTAGAGCTGATAAGAAACAGATCTGCCTGACCCA
Source organism: Notamacropus eugenii (assembly GCF_028372415.1). Lineage (NCBI taxonomy): Eukaryota > Metazoa > Chordata > Mammalia > Diprotodontia > Macropodidae > Notamacropus > Notamacropus eugenii. Next base: position 97,281,299 of record NC_092876.1, read on the forward strand.
AGACAGCTTTAGATGCCTCCAAGGAGTGTGATGCTTGTGCTCAGTGTGTGCAAAGGAAAGCAATGACAATTCATGCTTCATATTTGGAGAACATAAACACCAGCAAATATTTAAAATTTATCTGCACTGATTTTTTTTAACCTCTGGAAGGAGAGACTGAGAATATAAGCCATATACCAGGGCTATATCTTACCAGATACACATAAGCATTGCCAAGAAGTATCTTTCAGTGTATGGGGAGCCTTCAAGACAATGAGTTCCTCATCACTGTAGGTCTTCTAATGAAGACCAAATGCTGCCTTGTCGAGAATATTGCGGTTGCTAGTAAGGCTTTAGGTAATGGACTTTTGAGGCTAATTTCAAGGTTGTAATTCTACGATTCTGTGAGGAGCTGTGATCTTTCCATCTTCCCTGGAAGAACTTAGGATCAAGAGACCTGGGCTGGAGGAGAACAAGATGAACTCCATTTTGAAGCAACCTTGATAATTAGGACTGATATGACAAGTTCATTCTTATGAAATCAAAACCTTGCTTAAGTAGCAACTTGCTTTAGAATGTAAAACTTAGATTATCACAGAATTAGAATGAACATATAGAAACTGCAAAATATTACATTCTTGATGTTTTCCAACTATTCCTTATTTCATTTACTTTTTAAACCTATACAAATTTAAAACTCCATGGAGAATTGGAACACTGTTCAGAGTAACCTGACCTTTGTTTAAACAAGACCATTTGGGTTTATATAATTATTATTCTGCCTGATTTCTTTTCTCCCATAATGTTGTTGACAAAATTAGTACAAGAATACATTGGGAAGCAGTGTGGTACAGTGGAGGTCATTCATTGCCTTCCCTGCTTACATTAAACTATTTTAATGGTCTCAAAATTCTGTGACAGGTTTTTGGTCAAGTTATTTCCATTTAAACATTACTGATTTCAAAAACTAATAGCTTAAAACTGCCACCAACCAAATAGTCCTAAAACACTGCTTTCCTCCTGAAACTTTTATGATGTGTTGTGATCATGAACTAGGCTTTAAGTATTAAACTTCAATATCCAATTGAGACAAACTGTTCTGAGACCTTCCTTCTACCACTTATCAATTCTGGGGTGCCAGGTATTGTGTGGAACATTCATTTAGCCTTCTGGGCAGATCTTGTTACCTTGCCAGCTCCAGTAGACCTTCTTGTCAACTGCCTCAATGACACCAGCTGCAATGGTTTGCCTCATAGCAACATGACCCAGAGGAAGACAATCAGAGAAGTTCTCCATACTTGGGCTTGCCTGGAACAATGTCAACTATGCAGCATCTCCAGATTTCAGGAATTTAGGGCCATCTTCTAGTTTCTTACCACAACAATGATCCATCTTCTTCAGTTCAAGAAACTTGCAAGCAAAGTGAAGAGTGTGACAATCCAGAAGAGGTGCCTAGCCAGCACTGATTTGACTCGCATGGTTCAGGATAATGACCTGCATGGTGAAGCCAGCTGCTTTCCATGTGTGAATTGTTCTTTTTTTAAAGTATTGTTACTTGTCTCTTTTTTTTCTTCTTTAATATTTTATTTTTTCCCAATTACATGTAAAAACAGTTTAAACTTTATTTTTTTTTTCAAATTTTGAGTTCCAATTATCTCCCTCCATTCCCTCTCCCCTTATCTAGAAGGTAAGCAATTTTTTGACCTACAATGCAAAACGCATTTCCATGTAAGTCATTCTGTGAAAGAAAAGACAGATAAAAATACCCAAGAAAAATGAAGAAAAAGTACCTTTGATCTGCATTAAGACTGTACCAACCCTTTCTCTGGATTTGAGCAACACCTTTCATCATAAGTCCTACAGAATTATCTTGGATCATTGTATTGCAGAGAATAGCTAAATTATTCATAGTAGATTATCATATAATATTGCTGTTAACTGTGTACAATGTTCTCCTGGTTCTGCTCATTTCACTTTGCATCAGTTCATGTACACTTCCTCATAGTATATATTACTGTTTAATTTTCCCACATTACCTTCAACATTTGTCAGTTTTCTTTTTCAGTCATATTAGCCAATCTGACAGGTGTCAGGTAGTAGCTCAGAGTTGCTTTATTTTGTATTTCTCTAATTAATAATGATTTAGAGCATTTAAAAATATCACAATAGATAACTTTGATTACTTTGTCTGAAAACTGTTCATATCATTTGACCTTTTATTAACTGAAGAATTTGACTCAGTTGTCTATATGTTTGAGAAATGAAGTCTTTATCAGGGAAACTAACTGTAAATTTCTTTTCATGGTAATAATTTCTATGTACTTCCATCTATCCTATTTCCTTCTTTTTATCCTGCTCTCTCCTTTTACTTTGATTATTCTTAAATGAACTTTTCTTCTGACTATTACCTCCCCCAAACTCCCCTCCCTTCTATCAACTCCCCTCCCTTCTCTTATCCCTTTCCCCTCCTACTTTCCTGTATGGTAAGGTAGATTTCTACACTGAATTGAATGTATATATTATTCCCTCTTTGAGGCAATTCTGATGAGAGTAAGATTTGCATGCAAGCATCCAGAAAGATATTTCAATTATTTTTGGCTGCTTGCAGTATTTTCGCTTTGACCTGGGAGGTCTGGAATTTGGCTACAATATTCCTGGGAGTTTTCATTTTGGGATCTCTTTCAGGAAGTCATAGGTAGAGTCTTTCAATTTCTATTTTACTCCCTGATTGTAGAATATCAGAGCAGTTTTCCTTGATTAACTTCTTGAAAGATGGTGTCCAGGCTGTTTTTTTTTTAATCATGACTTACAGGTAGTCCAATAATTCTTAAATTATCTTTCTTGCATCTATTTTCTAGATCACCTGTTTTTTCAATGAGACATTTCGCATTTTCTTTTATTTTTTCATTCTTTTGATTTTGTTGTTTCTTGATGTGTCATAAAGTCTTAGCTTCAACTTGCTTAATTCTAATTTTTAAGAAATTATTTTGTTCAGTGAGCTTTTTGTACCTCCCTTTCTATTTGGCCTTTTTACAGAGTTCTTTTCTTCAGTGAGTTTTTGTATCTTTTCCTATCTGACCAATATTGATTTTCAAGGCATTCTTTTCTTCATTGGATTCAGTGGATTTTATCATTTTGACTATTTTATTTTTAAAAGTGTTATTTTCTTCAGTATTTTTATGCCTCCTGTTCCAAACTGTTGAATTTTTTTTCATGATTTTCTTGCACCACTCTCATTTCTCTTCAAATTTTTCATCTCTCTCTCTTCTTTGATTTTCAAAATCCATTTTTAGCTCTTCCATGGCTTGAGACCAGTTAGTATGTTCCTTTGAGGCTCTGGATGTAGGAGTTTTGACTTTCGTTATCTTCTTTTGAGTGTGTTTTTTGATCTTCCTTGTCACCATAGTAAATGATGATTTCTATGGTCAGATTTTTTTTTGTTCATTTTTCAGCCTATTTTTTTTACTATAAACTTTATGCTAAAGTGGGGCTCTGCTTCCCAAATGGAGGGGGCACTGACCCAAGCTTCAGATTTTTTTCTACAACTGTTTTAAGAGATAATTCTGGGGATCTTTAAGTTTTTTGGCTCTTCCAAGGTGGTATAATCTAGGAAGAGGTGTGTTTACTACTTTCCTCTACTGTATACTGGTTTGTGAGTGACTACAAGCACTGCTTTTGACCCTAGAACTGTGATCTGGGTTCCAGCTCCCTTGTGGCCTCAAGCTCTGCTGTGCTAGTGGTCTTCCTCACACTGGGCCTGTGACCTAGATCCAAGTGACCCTGATCCAAGTATAGGCAATGCAAAAGAATCCTGCCTCTGGCGCCAGCAAAGGTACCCCTGTTAATCTCCTTCTGACTTGTCAGATCCCCTTACTTTCTGTGGACTGATAAGTATGGAAATCACCACTGCTGCCTCTGATTCAGTCACCCAGGAGGCCTGCTCCTGGTTTTCTGGTGCCTGGTCTGTGCTGGTCTGGCCTTCACTGGACTTCACTCTACTCTCATCCTAGAGCAATCATTCTGTCAACCTTCTAAGTTGTCTTGGGCTGGAAAATTGTTTCACCCCATCTTTTTGTGGGTTCTACTGCTCTAGTATTTGCTTAGAGTCATTATTTAAAGGTATTTGTAGGAGAGCTCAGGTGAGTCCTTGCCTTTTGTCTGCCATCTTGGCTCTGCATCCATGGATCATTCTTGCTATCACTAATCACATTACCATGGTGGATATCTTTGAGAGTCATGTTCTTGACATTGAAACCAATATTATTCCCAGATAGAGCCTCACTTCCTGATCCATATCAACAGATTTTACTTCAATTGTAATATTGACTGGAGCAAAGGTGACCACCATGCCTGGTTTTAGAACACCAGTCTCCATATGGCCAACAAATGTACCATCAATAATGCCAATCTTGTAGACATCTTGGAGACACAGGAGCTACTCAGTTGGGTGAGTTGGTGGCAGGATGTAACCAAAGCTTTGAGCAATAGAGTTTTATTAGACTTGCCATCTTGATATGTGACTTGTCATCCTTTGCGTTAGAGCTTGGCTCCAGCATGTTGTCACCATTCAACCTGAAATTGGCACAAAAGCTATTGTGTCAGGGTTGTAGCCAGTTTTCTTAATATGGGCACTAACTTGATAATTTCCTCGTATCTCTTATGGTTATGGGAGGGGATTCCCTGGAATCCATTTTGTTGACACCAATAATTAGTTATTTCACACTTAATATGTAGGTCAGCAAAGGGCATGCTCACAGGTCTACCTATTCAGCTTAAAAAAATCATCAACACCACCAGCAAAAATGAGGACAGCACAGTCAGCCTGAGATGTGCCTGTGATCATCCTCTTGATAAGGCTTCTATGTCTGGGAGCATCATTAATGGTTGCATAATACTTGCTGGTCTCAGATTTCTAGAGGGAGATATCAATAGAGATATCATGCTCATGTTCAGTTTTTAGCTTATTCAAGATCCTGTCATCTTAGAAGGAGCTCTCTCCCATCTCAGCAGCCTCCCTCGTGAACTTCTCCGTGGTTTTCTTACCAGTTTTAGCACATTTGTAGAATAGGTAGCTGCTCGTGGTGGACTTGCTAGATTCTATGTGTCCAGTGACAATGATGTTAATGTGAATCTTTTCCTTGCCCATTTTTGTGGAGGTTTAGTGATGGTTTTCACAACATCTGTGTTCTGGTTGCAAACTCATTGTGAAAAAGCATTCATTGTCCTTTAAGACAGAGGTCCTAAGTTCAAGTCTTACATCTGAGACTTTGGGCAAGAGTGGAGGTCAATAGCACTAAGTATTCTATTCCTCTGTTGTATTGTTAAAATCAAAAATTAATATTTTAAGTGTCTTTAGCCTGGTATATTTATTTTCTTTCCTTCCTTCCTTCCTTCTTCCCTCCCTCCTCTCTTTTTCCTTTAATTTTCTCTCTTTTTTCTTCCTACCTCTCTTTTTTCTCTCTCCTTTTCCTTGAATCAAAGAAGTAATCACCATACAGTGTATATTTACCAGAGAAATCGGAACTAAGGATTAGATCAACGGTAGAAATGTCCTTTACATTGTCAGGGACCAAATCAAGAAATTAGATGTCTCCTTTGCCTACCATTTACTTGATGGAAAGGAGGAATACCTTTAATTTTCCCAGATGATAAATTTTCCCTCAAGGGTACCCTGACATCAATATGCCTATTGTTCTATCTGGTAAGTCAAAACCTCTAAACCCCTAAACCATGGAGCATTGTTTCCCATTGCTGGGGAATCTCATCTTTTTATTTTGCAATTAGTATAAAATGTGAGTTGGAAATTATTTGGGTTAATAGCCTTTGTAACCTGTAGACAGAATCATTTTGGTCAGAAATCTCTCCAATCAAAATCTTATATATTAATAAACTGTGTCTGACATTTTAGCTGAAATGCAGGTTGTTTTATCCTACTGAAACCTCTTAATCAATCTGGTTCTCATTTTCCAGCCAGGAAAAGGAGAATTCATCTCATTTCCAAATATCCTGTCCCTTCCTTTCATCTGGGAAAGAGATTCCTTGGCCTCAATCTTTTAGTCAAAATGGCACTGAATGAGTATGGCAGAGATGTCCACTATGGTCTTCTATTTGTTTTTTTTTTTTTTAATTTAATTTTTCATTTTTAACACAGTTTATAACAGATAAAACAATTCAAACTTTTGGTCAGGTGATACTTCTTTTTAAAGCATTTACAATATGGACCACAAAGAATTTTTTTTTTAAACATTAACCAACTGAGATACGAATAATATTTATGTTGCTAACTTCACAAGCTCTTGAACTAGTTGTCTCCACAGTATTACTACGAATTAAAGAACTGTGACTTATTGTTGTTGGTCTTAAGTCTTATGCCTAAGAGCTTAATTTTAGACTTAGCCTCAGATGTTCCCCTACCAATAATCTACAATATAGTAGATCTGATATTAAGCTTACAAACCTTTTGACTATAGGAAATTGCCACTAAGACTAAGAACATTGCAGGGATACAATATCTCCCCAACTTCATATCAATTCCACGCAGGGTTAGATTGTCCACTTGCATTCAGTCAGGCTTAAAGTTGCCAGGTGTCAATGGGGAAACTGAGTCAGGAGAATCCTACCTCAGCCCAGGCTGAACAGCCACTCTCCCACCCTTCCCATGAGATCACCTTTTGCAGTTCATACCAGCATCTCACTGGCTTACTGGCATCATGGATTGGAGGCTCAGACCGCCTTTCTTGCTATCCATACCTGGAGTTAGACTCAGAAGAACAGTCACTTAATAGTCCCATAGCATCTAAAAATGACAAGTTCCAATAACCAGGTTTCAAATATGATTATAATTTCACTTTGGCTAAGGAACATCTTTTGAGGCAAGTCTTAAGTGGTTTACATGTCTGTCTATACATGTTCTAATTCCTAATTAAATAGCAATCATAAAATCAAATTTATCTTTAAAACCTTAACTTTTCCATCAATGCCAAATTTTACCCAAGGTTACCTTCCTCTAGGAAATTTAGACTGAAATTCTTTTCTCCAAACTAAAGATGTCATTGACTTATTCTCAGTAATTAATTCAGTCAATTGTTTTAATATTAATTACTTTTACCTCACTTTGTAACATCTCCAATTTTTCTCCCCATCTCTCCCCTCCCCCCACTTCCTAATATCTTGCATTCTGATTACTCCTTCCCTCAATGTACCCTCCCTTCTAGCACAATCCACCCTTTTCTTATCTCCATCTTCTCTGTTTTCTTGTAGGGCAAGATAAATTTCTATACCCCATTCTCTGTATTTTTTATTTCCCCATTACATGCAAGAAAAATTCTCAACATTTGTTGTTAATACTTTGAATTCCAACTTCTCTCCCTCACCCCTCTCTCCCCAGCCCCACTGAGAACGCAAGCAATTCAGCACAGACTAAATATGTGTTGTTTTGCAAAAGACTTTCATAATAATCATGTTGTGTAATACTCATTATATTGCCCTCTGTCCTACTCTATTCCCCCTTATGTTTTTCCCCCACAATTAACCTTGTCCCTCCTCAAAAGCGTTTATTTCTAGTGACTCCCTTCTCCCATTTGCCCTCCCTTCCAACATTCCCCTCACTCCATTTGTCACCTCCTCTTCTACTTTCCTGTGGTGTGATATAAATTTCGTATCAAATTTAATGAACATGTTATTCCCTCCTTCAGCCCCATGTGGAGAGAGTAGCTTCATTTTTCTCCTTTTTTCTCCCTTTTTTCCTTCATTGAAGAAGATTTTCTCCCCCTTTTCCTCCATTGAACAAGATTTTTCTTATCTCTTTTATGACTTATAGCCTGCCCTGTTCCTTTTCTCCCTTTCTCTTCCTGGTATTTTCCTCCTTTACCCCTTAATTTTTATTTTATTTTATTTTATTTTATTTTATTTTTGTGTGTGTGGATATCATCTTTTCTGATTCAACACACCATGTAGTCTCTATCTGTTGTTAAGCGGTTAAGTGAAGCTGGAGTTCTTGGACCCCTAGAATTTGGGGAACATAATCAGTTGGGTCTTGAGTTAATGGCAGGGATGAGAGATCTCTCTCTCCAGTGTCTTTAAAGGCAGAAGAGACCTTGGGAGAAGGGGTAGAAATGTCATATACTTGGCCTTCAGACAGAGAGGGTCAGAGTAGTTATTGTTACACTTGATTAGACAGATCCATTGCAAAGACTGGGCAGCTAGGTGATGCAGTGGATATAGTCCTGGCCCTTCAGTCAGGAGGACCTGAATTCAAATCCAACCACAGATACTTTAGTAGCTGTGTGACCCTGGGCAAGTCACTTACCCCTATTTGCCTCAGTTTCTTCATCTGTAAAATAAGCTGGAGAATGAAATGGCAACTTCAGTGTCTTTGCCAAGAAAACCCCAAATGGGCCCACAAAAGGGGGACTTGACTGAAAAATGACTGAATAGCAACATGAGGAGGTTGGACTTCATGGACTGTGGGTCCTGAATCTATAAGCATTATTATTGCTCTCATTTTGTAGAGGAGGAAACTGAGGCAGGAAGTAACTTGCTCAGAGTTACATAGTTAGTGTTAGAATTTGAATCCAGGTATCTCCTTATTCCAAGTCCAGTGGTCATTTTACTGGGTTCAAAGATTCCTTGTGTATTTAGTTATCTTGCAGGGGAGACAGGAGAAGATTTGCTCACTTCCCCTGATGTGCAAATATCTCCCTTCTAGGCTGTGAACTCTGCTAGGCATGGGTCTTGTTTTATCCAAACTTTCCTTCTGGTCCAGGGATGAGCCAAGGGTTTAGCACACAGGAGGTATTTTTAAAATTTTGCCAAGATTTACCTTCCTAGCTTGATCTTACCCCAGTTTCCTCTCTGTATTCTCTTCTCCAGAAAAGTCTAAACTACTCATCAGAGCAAGAATTAAGGCCAGACACACAACTCTTGTCACCAAAGGATCAGTTGTAAAGGTACCATAGGGGAAATAATGGATACTTTAGTTACTGGCATCAGATTAAAGACAGCCAGACCCCCCTTCCCCCACCAGAGGCACTGTCCTCCTGTTTCTCAAACTACTTCTCAAATACTGGTGGTGCCTCTTTCTGCTTGGTTCTAACTTGGGATCACAGAGTCATATATAGTTAGAAGGGATCTTCGAAGGTCTCTTCTTTTGCAAATGAGGAAATTGAGGCCCAGATAGCAGAACTGACTTTGCCCAAGGGCTTAGCAGCTTTAAGCAGAAGAAAGGGACCTTTGAACTCATGAGTTCTGACTCCAGAATTGCTCTTTCCACTGTTTTCTGATAGGTAAGACTCTTGATGGCCTGGGCAGGGGAGATATCTAAGATATGAAGCTCTGTATTAGTATTGGTGGGTAGCTCAGTGTAGAATGCCAAGCATGGAGTCAAGAAGATTTTTTCCTGAGTTCAAATCCAGCCTCTGATATTTACTAGCTGTATGACTTAATCCTGTTTGCTTCAGTTTCCTTATCTGTCAAATGAGCTGGAGAAGGAAATGACAAAGCACTCCATTATCTTCACCAAGAAAACCCCAAATGGGATTGGAAGAGTAGGACATGACTGAAACGACTGACTGACAGCAATTTTTGCATTGTCTCCTTAGATAAGGTACAATCTAGTATAGAAAAAACATTCTTTGCAGCTGCCCAACTCTCAGCACATAAGACAATTAGAGGGAAAGATGTCTAGAATGGTTTTAAAAACCTGTAGGGTCCTGATCACTGGAGATACAGAGATGAATATCTCAGGCCCTTTCCTCAAAGAGCTGGCATGAAGGTAGAAAGATAAGATATATACAAAAATAAGCATGATATCCCATAGACTGGGTGATGGGAGGTTGTTTGAGCAGGCATAGATACACACCCGCTTAAATGTCATTTTATACAAGTACACTTAGATATCCAGTAGAACATAAGCTCCTTGAAGGCAGGCTTCTGTCTTTGTAATAATAACTGGCATTTAGGTAGCACTTTAAGGTTTAAAAAGCACGCAACAAATATTGTCTCCTTCTAGTGTATAGCAGATGGAGTTCCATACTTGGAGTCAGGAAGATGAGAGTTCAAATTTAGCCTCAAATGTTTACCAGCTATGTGACCTTGGGCAAGTCACTCAAACTCTGCCTGCTTTAGTTTCATTAAGTGCAAAATGGGGATCATAATAGCACCTGCTTCCCAGAGTTATGAGGATCAAATGTGATAATATTTGTAAAGTGCTTTATAAACTTTAAAGATGTACTGAATATTCATAGTTTAGAAAACATATTTCTAGAAATGCTATTATCATTATTGTTGTTAGGTTCTAGGAATGTGGGAGGAAGAAAAGATCGCTTTGAGCTGGGAGGGCTAAGGGAAGGTTTTTGGGAGAAGGTGGCACTTGAGGAGAGACAGCTTGATTGAATACATAGAGAGGGCTAGGGGCAATGGGGTCATCATGAATAGTCTGGTCCGGATGGAGCACAGAGTGTATGAAGGGGAGATGGGATTAGACCTGTGGGTTCACTGATTTAGGGTTTTCCCAGATGAGGAAGCTCTGTCTGTGAATGCAGGTCAGTATCTTCCCTGAAACTTAGTCTTAGAGAATTGTCCAGAGCTAGAGTTTAAGAGATGCCCAGTAGAGTCACCTAGTCACTATGTGTTCGATATGAATTCAGGTCTTTCTAGCTCTGAAACCAGCTCTCAATGCATGACATCATGTCCTAGTGGACTTAGAAAGGGGGTAGAATGAAAAAAAAAAAACCTTATGAATAGGTGAGTCAGTGTCCAATAGTGGAGGCCAGCTGAAGAGTCTGCATTTTATCTTACTGGCATAGTTTTCTGTTTCTGTCTTGTTTTGTTTTGAGGAGAATAATACCATAGCTATTCACTTTGACAGGTGCATTAGTGCTGAGTTTGTTTCTGGAATTGTACGGAGTTGGACAACAGATGAGGATTTAGCCTTGACTTCTGGACCAGAGGTCAGAGTGACCTGGAGCACTTTGGGAAACCTTCTAGGGAGAGATGGATTTGGTGAGGAAGAGAGGTGAGCACTGACCTCTCCACGATGGACCCAAAGGGGTTGGGTAGGAAGGGCAGACAATGGAGAAGACATCTCAACAAGTTGAAAAACCAGCTGGAACTGACTTTGGGGAAAGCTGTCCCTGCCGCCACACTTGGAGTTGGCATGTAGGTTCTAGGAATCTCTCAGTGTTGGGAGGGGAAAGGCAGCTAGCCGTGTGTGTGTGTGTGTGTGTGTGTGTGTGTGTGTGTGTGTGTGTGTGGTGCAGGGGATGAGGGGGAGTGGTACCTGAGGGATTTGCTGTGAAATGAAGATCGTGTAGGCAACCACAGCAATGGTGAGAAAGTACTTCATCTCCAGCTTCTCTGGGGGCTGCAGGGGCAAGACAACAAGGCTTCAAATGTACACAGTGCATTATATTTTTCTAAGGTAGAGGACTCATTTATTTATTAATTATTTTAAATACACATAAACATATAATATTATTATATAGCTATTTTTTATAATTATTATTATTCAAGGAAGGCTCAGGGGGGCATCTCCACTCCAGTTTACCCACATCTCTCTCTGCTCTTCATTATTTTAGCACTAAAGATCTGCCCTACTCCTCTGGTCAGTCAGTCAATTAAGAAACATTTCTTAAGCACTTCGTATATGTCAAGCACTGTGCTAACTAAGTAAGGGCTGGGGATTCAGAAAAAACTAAGACAGCTGCGACCTTCGCAGAGCTCTCCCATTCTGACGAGAGAGACAACGTGTAAATAATAAGTCCTATAAAGTAGATGGAAGGTCATCTCAGATCAAAGGCACTAACAGCTTGGGGGATTGGAAGAGATCTGTGGTAGAAGGTGGGATTTGATCTGAGTCTCAAAGAAAGTCGGGGAAGCTGAGACAGAGATAAGGAGGGAGAACATTCCAGGTATGGGAGACTGCCAGTGCAGAGACAGAGTGTTGTGTTTGAGGAACAAGCTGGTCTGAGGAGTGTGTGGAATGGAGGAAAAGTGTAAGAAGGCTACAATGGTAGGAAGAGGCTGTATTGTGAAGAACTTTAAATCCCAAATGGTAAAGTTAATTGTGAGTAGGGCATGGGGACATGGTTAGACCCATGGTTTAGAAAAATATCCTTGTTATCAGAATGTCGGATAGATGAGAATTGGGAGAAACTTGAAGCAAGGAGACCAACTAGAAGGCTATTTTTTTAGTCCAGGAATGAGATGATGATGGCTTGAACTAACTCAAAGTAGGATAATAGGATGGTGAGAAGACAAAAGGGGATATCTGTCTATCTATCTAATTATCTATCTATCTATCTATCTATCTATCTATCTATCTATCTATCTATCTATCTATCTACCTATCATCTATCTATCTATCTACACACATATACACATATCCCTGTATAAAAGGGGATGTGTGTATATACACACATATTTATTTATGGGTATATTTTTTCAAAGAATTTTTACTTTATTTTTCTTTAATTATATATAAAACATTTTTTAATATTTTAAAAATAGTTTTTGAGTTCCAAATTTCCCTCCTTCCCTTCCCTCCTTGAGAAAGTAAACACTTTGATATAGATTACATATGTGCAGTCATTCAAAATATATTTCCTTATTAGCCATGTTGCAAAAGAGAACACAGATGGAAAAATAAAGAAAAGAAAATGGAAGCTTTGATTTACATTGAGACTCTATCAATTCTTTCTTTGGAGGTGGTAGTGTTTTTCATAGGTCATTAAGGGAACATATGTGTCAGAAGCTATGCTAAGATTTGCAAGATGCTGTTTGTGTGGGGGTGAGAGTGAGGAGTTGACAATGGCACTTAATATGCACTGCCTGACTTTATGTGACCAAGTAGAATAATGCATAGAAAGAGCTTTGCAAGGCTAAAACCATATAAATATGATCTATTTTTATCTTGTGTATAGGCTCATGGCTGTATAGTTCTGATTGCTATCTTCAAGGACTAGATAATGACATGGTAGGAGTGTCTTACACATTTCTGTATGGCTTCCAGTACCAAGTGCAAGTTACAAAGAAACGGATTTCAAGTCAATTTCAGGAAGCATTTCTTAGTGGTCAGTGATATCAAAACACAGCACAGGTTTCCTCAGGATGTTGTAGGTTCCTCATTCCTTTAGATGGTCCAAGAATCTGTGACTTTTTTGCCTAAGGAGACTCATAGGTTTCTGGGGTATAGGTCATACCTTGCTCTTCTTACTTCTTAGACCAGTGTATTGCACAGTAGGCCTCAGGAAAGGAATGTCAAAATGATTTCGAGATTTGAAGGCAGTGTTGAAGTTCCCCTTAAAAATCAGCCCCAATTTGACCATCTAAGGTTGAAGTTCTAGACTAGCCTTCATTTGATTTGGTCTCTTTCATTAATGATGCTCTATGTATTGAGCTAAGCAGAGGGGAGGAGATACCTAGAAAGTGGTTTCCAGAATAGCACCTAGTACTCTCCATGTGAGGTTGAGCAGATCAGAAGATAATGGGATGATTTCCCCTTTTTCCTTTTGGATACAATTCTTCCTCAAGCTCACACCTACTTTCATTATCCAAATTCAGTTATGTCCATCCAACGTCACCCCTAAACTTACTCATTCAAATTCTCATCCCACTGTCATCTTCACATACCTTTAACCCTCCCATACTTTTATATACCATCCCCCCTAACTCATACCTGCATTTTTATATGCTCTTAGTTTTAAAGTAAAAGGGAACTTAGAGGTTGTCTTATCTAACCTCCCTTTTTTTAGATGAGGAAACTGAGACCCAGGATTACTTTGTTTAAGGTCATACATATTTGAACCCAGTTCCTTCTGACTGCAGGACTAGTGCTCTTTTCATTGGATCTCACTCCATCTTAAACCCATTAAATAACATACCTCAACACCTCCCAAAACTCATTTGTTTACCTTTATTCCTCTAACTCATCAACAGGCACCCATCCCTCCAAGTCACTTAAAGATCATAAATCGTAGATTTAGTGGTCAAAGAGACATTAGATATCTAGTCCAACCCTCTTATTTTATATAGTTGGGCAAACTGAAGCTTAGTCAAGTTCAATTATTTGTCAAGGCTTCTCAGATTCAGAGAACTAGATGGTACAGAGGATCAAACAATAGGCCTAGAGTCTGGAAGATTCATTTTCCTAAGTTCAAATCTGACCCTAGAATCTTAGTAGCGGTGTGACCCTGGGGAAGCCACTTAACCTTGTTTGCCTCAGTTTCCTCACCTGTCAAGTGAGCTAGAGAAGGAAATGGCAAATCACTCCAGTCTCTTTGCCAAGGAAACCTCAAAAGGGGTCACAAAGAGTCAGACACAACTGAAAATGATTGAACAATAACCCAAATGCTTAACCTGGATTCAAACCCTAACTCCATTTTACCTCATTTAAGACCTCTTCAAATTCTCTGTCCCATCCCTCTTGCCAAGGAAAACAATTTGTCTTTGGAGTCAGAAGATCTGGGATCAATGCCTGTCTCTGCCACTTAGGTGACCTAGGGCAAGTAATGTATTTTCTCTGGGCTTCAGTTTCCTTATCTATAAAATAATGGAGCTGGACTAGATGGTCCTTTCTAGCCCTAAATATTTGATCCCATGAACCCTGTCACATGGTTATCCATTATCCTATGGTTTTCTCACTCACACACCCAAGCAGATCTGTGCTTGCATACATTCACCACCCACCCACGATCAATTCCTTTCTGTTTTCTTTACCTTTTTTCCTGTGTTTTCTTCTTGGTGTTGGCCCCTCTCTCTGCCTGCTATTGACTTGGCTTTGGGTAACACTCTGACTCTAATACCAAGGAGATAAAACCACTTCCTCATCCTCTTCCTCCAGTCATTGTTGATCAGCAAAAGCAAGGGGTTGTAGGCATTGGGAAAGAGGGTGATGAAGGGAGTTTGGATCAGAGAGAAGGATCATCTGCATCCAAGGCCTTTTCTCAAACTTCTGCTCCATGTGCCCTTTGCACTTTCTCCTCCCCTCTACCTCCACATACTCTCCCCCTTCTCCAGATTCTTCTTTTTTGTTCTGTTTGTATCCTCAGCATTTACAAGATGTCTGGCACATAGTAGGTGCTTAATAAATACTGATTGATTAAGAAGATTTGTGAGAACATATGTATGGAGATTTTGAGATGCAGAGTAGGTTTAGGAAACCCTTTTATCCAGTGGTATCTCCATCAGGCCTAGACCTCAAAGTAATCAAAAGAAAGAGGACAAGATTGATATATATATAAAATATTATTAGTATGTCTTTCACAGTAGCTTCCAGTTGGAAAGATGCTGTTCAATTGGGGAATGGCTAAATAAATGGTGACATACGAAGGTAATGCAATATTAATATGCATAAAATGTGATGAAGTGGGTAATTTCAGAGAAACTGGGAAAATCTTTATGAAGTGATGAAGAGAGAAGTGAGCAGAAAAGGAGGAGAACAGTTTAGGTAAGGATAACAACATTCAAGAGAAAAATAACTTGGAAAGATTTAGCTTTGATCAATGCAATGATGGACAAGTCCAAAAGCCTGAAAATGAAACATACCACTCATCTCCTGGCAGAGATGTGATGAACTTAAAATAATAAAGAAATATCATTTTTTTCAACACGCCCCCCTGTCTTGGGATTTCACTTCCTGAATGATGTGGATATGTGCTGAGGGATTTGCCTCAAAATGCTAAAACAATGAAACCTGTCTTCTGTATGCAGCTCTTGAGCTCCAACTGCATGTCTCTGAACTCTTCTCTCCCTGCCATGGCCCCAGTATCTACAGATTCAGTTAGCATACTGTTCTCACACAGTTTATTGAACATAACAAAATTAGAACAAAATAGGTCCAAGGCTTAACTATCTCTAGACCTTTAGGGTTCTGGGAGTCCCTTTGTCTTTTGGATTTCTTTCCCTCTGTTATAAGGGAAAGCTGAATAGGTGGTTGTGTATGGGAAAATGATTGTGATTTAAGAATAAAAGCCAACTAACGGTGAGAAATCATTTCTTTACTATTTCAATTTAATAATCTTACAATCAATGATTAAATGAAGCCTTTAAAACTTTCCATGTTAACACCTTCTATGGATTATTGTGGGGAAAGATAAAACCAGACTCAAACTATCTCCCTCTCCAACCTGCTCCAGCTGAGCATACCAATGTCTGATAACCAAACATTGCCTTAGGTCATGTGGGGGTGTTCCAGAATGAGCTCCAATGCGCTTAAGAAAGCTGTTAGATTTTCAGAGTGAGTATATTTATACTTAGAAACTGGAAAATACTACATCAGTTCTTGTTTTATTGTTAGTCTACATTTAAGAAAGTGATGGAAAATATTAATAATGCAGATTATACTTAGAAGTGCTCCAACTCCGATTTCTTTTTTGAGAGGTGGGAAAAGCCATTTAAACACATGCTAGCACGCCACTGTCTATATGGGTCCCCAGTGGAGTCACAATCATATCAAGATCTTGGAATGAGTTTGGAGGACCAGAGTGAGGACTCCAGAGAATAAGATGGTTGTCAGTTGTTCAGGAACTGCTACCTTATTAGCAGAAGCTGTAAAGGAAAAAATATAGAATCAAGGGTGAGTTCAGTTTGGAAGCTTGGCTCCATTCTCCCCTTTCCCATCATTGCTGGAAGATTAGGAGTCAGGGTCTGCTGTTTTCATCTTCTCTTCATCTCTGACCTCCTCTTACCAGAAGGCACCACAGATAGTTAGGAATATCCTGGAGAACATTCTGGACTGAACACTGGTTCACAGGATCTGTAGCCTGTGGAACCTCTTCTATTCTGGTGAGAATTATATGTGATCTTAGTGGCTTCTTGAGCAGCAAGGCTGTCTCTAGTTTTGCTAATAATGGAGAGAGTGGGATGAAGTGAAGAAGTGGGAGTTCTGGGACAGGATCCTTGCAGGCCCCATGGATAGAGCTTAGAGAAGGATATAGAGGGGGAAAGAGATTCCTTATTAGGGCCTTGTAGCAAATTAACTGCTTTCTCTTTCTGAAACAGAAATCAATGTTTTCATTTCTTAGAGCTGGGCTTTAGACAGCTCAGATCAGTGCAGCCCTTGCAATTGGCTCCATCACAGCATTAGGAAGGACCTGATCAAACAGGGCAGGTCCAGGCCCATCACTCTGGACTCTAAGTCCCAGTCCTCCCAATATCCCAGTCCCACCCAATTCGTTCTACATGGCTCATTTGGCAGAACTGGGTGTGTATATTCTATTCCTGAAAAAAGCTGGTGTCCTATCACCTTCCACCTTCCTCCCCCTACCTAACAAGGTCTCCAGAGAGGCATATGTGAAGTCCATGAGAATACCAGAATCTAAGGTACAGATTCATATACAGAGTTGGAAGGGATCTCAGAAATGATCTAATTCAAGTCTCTTACTATACAGGTGAGGAAATGCAGGCCCAGAGAAATGAAGCAGTAATTTGCCCAAAGCCATACCTGTGCTAAGTAGCATAGCCAGGATTTGAAACCAGGTCCTTTGAATCCTAATGCAGTGCTGTTTCCCTTAGACTGTACTGCCTTTAGGCCATCCAGGTCATATGATTCACCATATGTCACCTATCTTATCTATAGGACCACAGAGGCTTAGAATTGGAAAGAACCTCAGGGGCCATTGAGTCCAACCCCTACCTAAGAATTCTCTCAGCAATATTCCCTAAGAGTGCTCAGTTATCCTCCATTTAAGACCTCAACTCATGGAGAACAAATTGCCTTCTGAGGAAGTCTGTTTGGTTGGAGGATGTGACTAAATGTTGCCTCAAGTCTTTGCCTCTCCAGACTGGATCATACCCATGCCTTCTAGACAGAAAGGGTCTGTGTTTTTCTAAAGTTATCTCTAGGAATGGAGGCTACTCACTTTCCCTCAGTTATTCCTACTCAAGTCCAAAGGATTATCTTCCTGAAGCAGCATCACTGGCTGGGCTCCAGGAATGACAGGTTCTGAGAATAGGCTCAGAGACTAATTTTTAGTTAGCAGAAGTTCCCAATTTCTCAGTCCTCAGATATTATGTCTTTTGGGACTCTCTCACCCTAGTCCAGGATGCTGCAACAACTAAAACCACTGGATTTGGAGCTCAGAGGTCCTGGATTTGAATCCTGGCTCTTCTACTTACCACCTGTGTGTCCTTGGATAAATATGTTTTTTCTCCTAAGGAATCAGTGGAAATGGAAGGGTTGGAAGGGACCCCAGGGAGCTAATCAGCCTATCAGTGGCTCTCTAGTTCAACCACTGGACCCATAGCTAGTAACTGCCAGGGGGAGAAATTGGAATCCAATTTTCTTTGATTCAGGAACAATATTGTAGTAAATGCCAGCTCAACCTTTCTGACCTCAGATTTGATCTCTCTAAAGCCCAATCCAAGCCCTGCCTTGTTCTAGGTCCCAGCTCACCTTCTAGGTAGGCACAGTTAAACTTGCTATATGTTCTTGTGCTCTGTAGCTCAAAATTTTTTAAGCCATTCTTTTCAGGTTCTGAGACACTGAACACCTCATATGGGGGGATCAGTACCTCCCTTTCATCGGGGTAGACTGACAAGTGTTCAATAGCAGCCCCTTCACAGGTGTACACCTTGAAGAGGGTCCCTGAGGTTTCTGGAAATCTTCTGGCTGTAACTTGTTTCAGAGAGGTTGAAGAAAATTGACCAAAGCGCATCTCCTTTGCTCCTTCATGATGCAGCTTCACAGAGATGCCCCTGTAAACATTTATGCAGGATCTTCTTAGGATTTGAACAGCTGTAGTCAGATAGAAATGAAGAGCTTTGAAATGAAAGTTCTTCATATAAGCCTCCCGGGACTTACAGCATTTTCTCACTGCTTTGTTAAAGTCTTTGTAAATCTTAGAGTTTTCCATCGTGTAAGCAATAACAGCAATTTCAAATAGCTTCTCCACTCTTTTTTTGCTGGCAGACATAGTTTTCCAAATATTTTCTGCGTTTACCCAAGCTTCATCTAAATTTGAGTTCCTTGCCCTTTCTTGAGCTAAGAGTTCTTTTGCCTTCATCTGCATACGTTTTTCACAGCCCACATACTGGTCATCAAAAGCATTGCGTTCAAGGCTAATGACATTTTCTGACAATCCAACGTTTTCCTGGAAAAGAGAATGAAATCTCAATTGCATTCTGAAAGTAATCAGAGACATGAACTACCTGGTGATGAAAGTGCAAATGGACCTAGATGGCCTTTTTTTTTTTTTTTTTTTTAAAGATTCAGTTTCCCTATCTTGTCTAGTCTGGAAATGCAGTGGCAGCTGTTCTTACTGCTGATTGGCACTAAAGTTTTAGCAGACTGGTGCTGCCTGCTCTCCCAACACTCTTTCCCTCACTCTCTTTCCCATGGGTTCACCATATTGGTATTGGATTTATTTTGAACACCTCATTGGCTTTGGTCCCATTGCAGCTCAGAACTCCATAGTTCAAGTGATTCACCAATATCAGCTTCCCCAGTAGCAGGGATTATAGGCATTCACCATCATGCCTGGCTTCTCATATTCTTTGGACAAACATTGGAAGAACATGAAGAGAGGCTGATGAAAGACTGGATCTACCAGAGGAAACTGCTCTGAAGCTGTCAGTAGACAAATGTCAAAAGTTTTTGTTCATCTTTTGCAAAGCTTTTGTTAAGTATGTGGGTCACCTGATATCCTAACAAAATATGAGTCTTGACCAAGAGAATGTAGAAGAGTTTCTGCATTGATTGAGTCCCCTCAGTCTTTGAGATTCAAAGGCTTTATAGAGGATTTGGTGGTTGTTCTTGCAAATTTGTTAAGTATATTGCTGTTTCTTGACAATGGTTAAGTAATATGATTAAGTGGTTAAATGGTTAAGAATGACTTTATCCATGCATATATCATTGAAGAGATTCAGAAATTAAAGGGTAAGGAATGAAAACTTGTCTTAAAAACCAACAAAGCCCTTTGGATGGATGATCTGACTATTGTGAAAACAATCCTTCAAAGGTCGTCCTTTTCCTTACAAATAAACCTGTGTTGGCCTATGTATAACCAAGTAAAAACCCTTCTGTTCTTGAGAAAGATGCCAGCCTGGAAGGTCTGAGAGCTATCCTGAGGGATGGCCACCTGAGATCAACTGTATTTACCAAGAGAAATTTGGTTGACAGTGAGACTCATTACTCTGTCTATGAGCTTGAGTTCTTGACTTTGAAGTGGGCTCTCACTGAAAAGTTCAAAGACTACATGTATGGAACAACACTTCATGTGTAGACTAACAATCCTTTGACTCATAGTTGGAGCAGTGCCAATTTAGATACCATTTTCCAGATTTGGGCAGCACCACTAGCCAATACTACTTCAAAATTTGCTACAGGCTAGGAAAACTAATGTGGATGTGGGTGACCTGTTCCAAAGGCCACATGGTAATGAAGCTGAAGTGACACTGAAAGGTGGGAGAGCTGTGGGACTAGAGTTAAGTGGAAGTGTAGTTGAGAACTTGGGACTCCCTCCAGATGGAGTTGTTAATTTTGTTTCATTGAACCAATCTTTCTTACCTTAGTTGTCTGTGGGTAACTGGCAGCAAGAGAAGATGGTGGATGAAGTGCTAAAAGAAGGCATACTAGGCAAAAAGCAAGTTAATGACACTAAGGGACTTTTAGTAGGCAGAAAGAATCTTACTGTGGAGAAAATGGCAGAAATAAGAGTTATGCAATGGAGTGCTGAACTGGCCTGGGATTCATTCCGTAGCAGGAAATAGCTGGTACTAATCAGAATATAGTACTCTATGGCCATGAGAGCTCTGTGTGATGGCTTTGGAAATATGGGTCAAGAAAGGATTCTAGAGCTGATAAGAAACAGATCTGCCTGACCCAAGACAGCTTTAGATGCCTCCAAGGAGTGTGATGCTTGTGCTCAGTGTGTGCAAAGGAAAGCAATGACAATTCATGCTTCATATTTGGAGAACATAAACACCAGCAAATATTTAAAATTTATCTGCACTGACTTTTTTTAACTTCTGGAAGGAGAGACTGAGAATATAAGCCATATACCAGGGCTATATCTTACCAGATACACATAAGCATTGCCAAGAAGTATCTTTCAGTGTATGGGGAGCCTTCAAGACAATGAGTTCCTCATCACTGTAGGTCTTCTAATGAAGACCAAATGCTGCCTTGTCGAGAATATTGAGGTTGCTAGTAAGGCTTTAGGTAATGGACTTTTGAGGCTAATTTCAAGGTTGTAATTCTATGATTCTGTGAGGAGCTGTGATCTTTCCATCTTCCCAGGAAGAACTTAGGATCAAGAGACCTGGGCTGGAGGAGAACAAGATGAACTCCATCTTGAAGCAACCTTGATAATTAGGACTGATATGACAAGTTCATTCTTAGGAAATCAAAACTTTGCTTAAGTAGTAACTTGCTTTAGAATGTAAATCTTAAATTATCACAGAAT
Organism: Notamacropus eugenii; assembly: GCF_028372415.1. NCBI lineage: Eukaryota > Metazoa > Chordata > Mammalia > Diprotodontia > Macropodidae > Notamacropus > Notamacropus eugenii. The sequence continues at coordinate 97,302,679 of NC_092876.1, forward strand.
TAGAATGAAAATGTAGAAACTGCAAAATGTTGTTACATTCTTGATGTTTTCCAACTATTGCTTATTTCATTTGTTTTTTAAACCTATACAAATGTGAAACTCCATGGAGAATTGGAGCAGTGTTCAGAGTGACTTGACCTTTGTTTAAACAAGACCATTTGGGTTTATATAACTATTATTCTGCCTGATTTCTTTTTCTCCCATAATGTTGTTGACAAAATTAGTACAGGAATACATTGGGAAGCAGTGTGGTACAGTGGAGGTCATTCATTGCCTTCCCTGCTTACATTAAACTATTTTAATGGTGTCAAAATTCTGTGACAGGTTTTTGGTCAAGTTATTTCCATTTAAAAATTACTGATTTCAAAAACTAATAGCTTAAAACTGCCACCAACCAAATAGTCCTAAAACACTGCTTTCCTCCTGAAACTTTTATGATGTATTGTGATCATGAATTAGTCTTTAAGTATTAAGCTTCAATATCCAATTGAGACAAACTGTTCTCAGACCTTCTTTCTACCACTTATCAATTCTGGGGTGCCAGGTATTGTGTGGAACATTCATTTAGCCTTCTGGGCAGATCTTTTTACCTTGCCAGCTCCAGTAGACCTTCTTGTCAACTCCCTCAATGACACCAACTGCAATGGTTTGCCTCATAGCAACATGACCCAGAGGAAGACAATCAGAGAAGTTCTCCATACTTGGGCTTGCCTGGAACAATGTCAACTATGCAGCATCTCCAGATTTCAGGAATTTAGGGCCATCTTCTAGTTTCTTACCACAACAATGATCCATCTTCTTCAGTTCAAGAAACTTGCAAGCAAAGTGAAGAGTGTGACAATCCAGAAGAGGTGCCTAGCCAGCACTGATTTGACTTGCATGGTTCAGGATAATGACCTGCATGGTGAAGCCAGCTGCCTTCCATGGGTGAATTGTTCTTTTTTTTTTTTTAAATATTTTTACTTTTAAGTATTGTTACTTGTCTCTTTTTTTTCTTATTTAATATTTTATTTTTTCCCAATTACATGTAAAAACAGTTTAAACTTTATTTTTTTTCAGATTTTGAGTTCCAATTATCTCCCTCTATTCCCTCTCCCCTTGTTTAGAAGGTAAGCAGTTTTTTGACATACATGCAAAACACATTTCCACATAAGTCATTCTGTGAAAGAAAAGACAGGTAAAAATACCCAAGAAAAATAAAGAAAAAATACCTTTCATCTGCATTCAGGCTGTACCAATTCTTTCTCTGGAGATGAGCAACATCTTTCATCATAAGTCCTACAGAATTATCTTGGATCACTGTATTGCTGAGAATAGGTAAGTTATTCATAGTAGATTATCATATAATATTGCTGTTAACTGTGTGCAATGTTCTCCTGGTTCTGCTCATTTCACTTTGTATCAGTTCATGTATACTTCCTCATAGTATATATTAGTGTTTAATTTTCCCACATTCCCTCCAACATTTGTCAGTTTTCTTTTTCAGTCATATTAGTCAATCTGACAGGTGTGAGGTAGTAGCTCAGAGTTGCTTTAATTTGCATTTCTCTAGTTAATGATTTAGAGCATTTAAAAAATATTACAATAGATAGCTTTGATTACTTTGTCTGAAAACTGTTCATATCATTTGACGCTTTATTAATTGAAGAATTTGACTCAGTTTTCTATATGTTTGACAAATGAAGTCTTTATCAGGGAAACTCACTGTAAATTCTTTTTTCATCGTAATGATTACTATGTACTTCCATCTATTCTATTTCCCCCTGTTTATCCTACTCTCTCCTTTTACTTTGTTTATTCTTAAATGAACTTTTCTTCTGACTTTTACCTCCCCCAAACTCTCCTCCCTTCTATCAACTCCCCTCCCTTCTCTTATCCCTTTCCCCTCCTGCTTTCCTGTATGGTGAGGTAGATTTCTACACTAAATTGAATGTATATATTATTCCCTCTTTGAGGCAGTTCTGATGAGTGTAAGATTTGCATGCAAGCAGCCAGAAAGATATTTCAATTATTTTTTTGGCTGCTTGCAGTATTTTCTCCTTTATCTGGGAGGTCTGGAATTTGGCTATAGTATTCCTGGGAGTTTTCATTTTGGGATCTCTTTCAGGAAGTGATAGGTAGCTTCTTTTATTTTCTATTTTACCCCCTGATTCTAGAATATCAGAGCAGTTTTCCTTGATTAATTTCTTGAAAGATGGTGTCCAGGCTCTTTTTTTGATCGTGACTTACAGGTAGTCCAATAATTCTTAAATTATCTTTCTTGCATCTATTTTCTAGATCACCTGTTTTTTCAATGAGACATTTCACATTTTCTTTTATTTTTTCATTCTTTTGATTTTGTTTGTTTCTTGATGTATCATAAAGTCTTAGCTTCAACTTTCTTAATTCTAACTTTTAAGAAATTGTTTTCTTCAGTGAGCTTTTGTACCCCCCTTTCTATTTGGCCTTTTTAAGGAGTTCTTTTCTTCAGTGAGTTTTTGCATCTTTTCCTATCTGACCAATATTGCTTTTCAGGACATCCTTTTCTTCATTGGATTCGTTGGATTTTATCATTTTGACTATTTTATTTTTAAGTGTTATTTTCTTCAGTATGTTTATGCCTCCTGTTGCAAACTGTTGAATTTTATCATGATTTTCTTGCACCACTCTCATTTCTCTTCCCATTTTTTCATCTCTCTCTCTTATTTGATTTTCAAAATCCTTTTTTAGCTCTTCTATAGCCTGAGCCCAGTTCATATGTTCCTTTGAGGCTCTGGATGTAAGAGGTTTGACTTTGTTATCTTCTTTTGAGTGTGTTTTTTGATCTTCCTTGTCACCATAGTAAATGTTGATTTCTATGGTCAGATTTTCTTTTGCTCATTTGTCAGCCTTTTTTTTTTTTTTTACTATAAACTTTATGCTAAATTGGGGCTCTGCTTCCCAAATGGAGGGGGCACTAACCCAAGCTTCAGATTTTTTCTACAACTGTTTTAAGAGATAGTTCTGGGGAATCTTTAAGTTTTTTGGCTCTTCCAAGGTGGTATAGTCTAGGAAGAGGTGTGTTTACTACTTTCCTCTACTGTATACTGGTTTGTGAGTGACTACAAACACTCCTTTTGACCCTAGAACTGTGACCTGGGTTCCAGCTCCCTCTAGTGCTCTTCCTCATGCTGGGCTTGTGACCTAGATCCAAGTGACCTTGATCCAAGTATAGGCAATGCAAAAGAATCCTGCCTCTGGCGCCAGCAAAGGTACCCCTGTTAATCTCCTTCTGACTTGCCAGATCCCCTTACTTTCTGTGGACTGATAAGTATGGAAATCACCACTGCTGCCTCTGATTCAGTCACCCAGGAGGCCTGCTCCTGGTTTTCTGGTGCCTGGTCTGTGCTGGTCTGGCCTTCACTGGACTTCACTCTACTCTCATCCTAGAGCAACAGATTTTTTCTGTCAACCTTCTAAGTTGTCTTGGGCTGGAAAATTGTTTCACTCCATCTTTTTGTGGGTTCTACTGCTCTAGAACTTGTTTAGAGTCATCATTTAAAGGTATTTGTAGGAGAGCTCAGGTGAGTCCTTGCCTTTTGTCTGCCATCTTGGCTCTGCATCCATGGATCATTCTTGCTATCACTAATCACATTACCATGGTGGATATCTTTGAGAGTCATGTTCTTGACATTGAAACCAATATTATTCCCAGATAGAGCCTCACTTCCTGATCCATATCAACAGATTTTACTTCAATTGTAATATTGACTGGAGCAAAGGTGACCACCATGCCTGGTTTTAGAACACCGGTCTCCATATGGCCAACAAATGTACCATCAACAATGCCAATCTTGTAGACATCTTGGAGACACAGGGGCTCCTCAGTTGGGTGTGTTGGTGGCAGGATGTAACCAAAGCTTTAAGCAATAGAGTTTTATTAAACTTGCCATCCTGACATGTGACTTGTCATCCTTTGTGTTAGAGCTTGGCTCCAGCATGTTGTCACCATTCAACCTGAAATTGGCACAAAAGCTATTGTGTCAGGCTTGTAGCCAATTTTCTTAATATGGGCACTAACTTGATAATTTCCTCGTATCTCTTATAGTTATGGGAGGGGATTAACTGGAATCCATTTTGTTGACACCAATAATTAGTTATTTCACACCTAATATGTAGGTCAGCAAAGGGCATGCTCTCATGGTCTACCTATTCAGCTTAAAAAAATCATCAACACCACCAGCAAAAATGAGGACAGCACAGTCAGCCTGAGATGTGCCTGTAATCATCCTCTTGATAAAATTTCTATGTCTGGGAGCATCTTTAATGGTTGCATAATACTTGCTGGTCTCAGATTTCTAGAGGGAGACATCAATAGTGATGTCGTGCTCATGTTCAGTTTTTAGCTTATTCAAGATCCTGTCATTTTAGAGGAGCTCTTTCCCATCTCAGCAGCCTCCCTCATGAACTTCTTAGTGGTTCTCTTACCAATTTTAGCACATTTGTAGAATAGGTGGCTGCTAGTGGTGGACTTGCTAGATTCTATGTGTCCAGTGACAATGATGTTAATGTGAATCTTTTCCTTGCCCAATTTTGTGGAGTTTTAGTGATGGTTTTCACAACATCTGTGTTCTGGTTGCAAACTCATTGTGAAAAAGCATTCATTGTCCTTTAAGACAGAGATCCTAGATTCAAGTCTTACATCTGAGACTTTGGGCAAGAGTGGAGGTCAATAGCACTAAGTATACTATTCTTCTGTTGTATTGTTAAAATCAAAAATTAATATTTTAAGTGTCTTTAGCCTGGTATATTTATTTTCTTTCCTTCCTTCCTTCCTTCTTCCCTCCCTCCTCTCTTTTTCCTTTTCTTTTCTTTCTTTTTTCTTCCTTCCTCTCTTTTTTCTCTCTCCTTTTCCTTGAATCAAAGAAGTAATCACCATACAGTGTATACTTCCCAGAGAAATCGGAACTAAGGATTATATCAACAGTAGAAATGTCCTTTACATTGTCAGGGACCAAATCAAGAAATTAGATGTCTCCTTTGGCTACCATTTACTTGATGGAAAGGAGGAATACCTTTAATTTTCCCAGATGATAAATTTTCCCTCAAGGGTACGCTGACATCAATATGCCTATTGTTCTATCTGGTAAGTCAAAACCTCTAAACCCCTAAACCCCCAAACCCCCAAACCATGGAACATTGTTTCCTATTGCTGGGGAATGTCATCTTTTTATTTTGCAATTAGCATAAAATGTGAGTTGGAAATTATTTGGGTTAATAGCTTTTGTAACCTGTAGACAGAGTCATTTTGGTCAGAAATCTCTCCAATCAAAATCTTATATATTAATAAATTATCTGACATTGTAGCTGAAATGCAGGTTGTTTTTTCCTACTGAAACCTCTCAATCAATCTGGCTCTCATTTTCCAGCCAGGAAAAGGAGAATTCATCTCATTTGCAAATATCCTGTCCCTTCCTTTCATCTGAGAATGAGATTCCTTGGCCTCAATCTCTTAGTCAAAATGGCACTGAATGAATATGGCAGAGATGTCCACTATAGTCTTTTATTTGTTTTTTGTTTTTTTTTTAATTTTATTTTTCATTTTTAACACAGTTTATAACAGATAAAACAATTCAAACTTTTGGTCAGGTGATACTTCTTTTTAAAGCATTTACAATATGGACCACAAAGAATTTTTTTTTTAAACATTAACCAACTGAGACAGGAATAACATTTATGTTGCTAACTTCACAAGCTCTTGACCTAGTTGTCTCCACAGTATTACTAAGAATTAAAGAACTGTAACTTATTGTTATTAGTCTAAAGTCTTATGCCTAATAGCTTAATTTTAGACTTAGCCTCGGATGTTCCACTACCAATAATCTACAATATAGCAGATCTCATGTTAAGCTTACAAACCTTTTGACTATAGGAAATTGCCACTAAGAGTAAGGACATTGCACGTATATAATATCTCCCCAACTTCATGCCAATTCCAGGCAGGATTAGGTTGTCCACTTGCATTCAGTCAGGCTTAAAGTTGCCAGGTGTCCATGGGGAAACTGAGTTAGGAGAATCCTACCTCAGCCCAGGCTGAACAGCCACTCTCCCACCCTTCCCATGAGATCACCTTTTGCAGTCCATAACAACATCTCACTGGCTTCCTGGCATCACGGATTGGAGGCCAGACTGCCTGTCTTGCTATCCATACCTGGAGTTAGACTCAGAAGAACAGTCACTTAATAGTCCCATAGCATCTAAAATGACAAGTTCCAATAACCAGGTTTCAAATATGATTATAATTTCACTTTGGCTAAGGAATATCTTTTGAGGCAAGTCTTAAGTGGCTTACTTGCCTTTCTATACATGTTCTAGTTCCTGATTAAATGGCAGTCATAGAATCAAATTTACCATGAAAACCTTGTCTTTTCCATCAATGCCAAATTTTACCTGAGGTTACCTTCCTCTAGGAAATTTAGACTGAAATTCTTTTCCCCAAACTAAAGATGTCATTGATTTATTCTCAGTAATTAATTCAGTCAATTGTTTAATACTAATTACTTTTACCTCACTTTGTAACATGTCTGATTTTTCTCCCCATCACTCCCCTTCCCCCACTTCCTAATACCTTGCATTCTGATTACTCCTTCTCTCAATGTACCCTCCCTTCTGTCACACCCCACCCCTGTCCTATCCCCATCTTCTCTGTTTTCTTGTAGGGCAAGACAAATTTCTATACCCCATTCTCTGTATTTCTTATTTACCGATTATATGCAAGAAAAATTCTCAACATTTGTTGTTAATACTTTGAATTCCAACTTCTCTGCCTCCCCCTTCTCTCCCCAGCCCCACTGAGAAAGCAAGCAATTCAATACAGACTAAATATGTGTTGTTTTGCAAAAGACTTTCATAGTAATCATGTTGTGTAATACTCATTATATTGCCCTTTGTCCTACTCCATTCCCCCTTAATTTTTCCCCCCACAATTAACCTTGTCCCTTCTCGAAAGTGTTTATTTCTAGTGACTCCTTTCTCCCATTTGCCCTCCCTTCTAACATTCCCCTCACTCCACGTGTCACCTCCTCTCCTACTTTCCTGTGGTGTAATATAAATTTTCATATCAAATTTAGTGAGCATGTTATTCTCTCCTTCAGCCCCGTGTGGAGAGAGTAGCTTCATTTTTCTCCTCTCCTTTTCTCCCTTTTTTCCTCCATTGAACAAGATTTTTCTTATCTCTTTTATGAGTTATAGCCTGTCCCGTTCCTTTTCTCCCTTTCTCTTCCTGGTATTTTCCTCCTTTACCCCTTAATTTTTATTTTATTTTATTTTATTTTGTATGTGTGGATATCATTTCTTCTGATTCAACACACCCTGTACTCTCTATCTGTTGTTAAGCAGTTGAGTGAAACTGGAGTTCTTGGACCCCTAGAATTTGGGGAACATAGTCAGTTGGGTCTTGAGTTAATGGCAGGGATGAGAGATCTCTCTCTCCAGTGTCTTTAAAGGCACAAGAGATCTTGGGGGAAGGGGTGGAAATGTCACATACTTGGCCTTCAGACAGAGAGGGTCAGAGTAGTTATTATTACACTTGATTAGACAGATCCATTGCAAAGACTGGGCAGCTAGGTGATGCAGTGATATAGTCCTGGCCCTTCAGTCAGGAGGACCTGAATTCAAATCCAACTACAGATACTTTACTACCTGTGTGACCCTGGGCAAATCACTTGATCCTATTTGCCTCAGTTTCCTCATCTACAAAATGGTCTGGAGAAGGACATGATAAACCACCTTAATATCTTTGCCAGTAAAACCCCAAATGGGGTCATGAAGAGTTAGACGTGACTAAATCAATGAAACCATAACAAAATTGCAATGACTGAGTCCTGGAATTCTCATGCTGCCATTGGTTACTTGTGCTATTATGTAATCATTCTCAGTGCTTCAAATTCTTCTTTTCCTCTAACCTAAATCCTTCTTGTTTCACTTAATCACATAACCTGTAATATTTTTTCTAGCAGAAATTGATTAAATTAAAATTTTCTAGTAGAGATTAAGCCCTTTAAGAGACTCCACTTTCATTTTTTTTTATCTTTGTATCCAGATGCCTAGCATGCTGCTTGGTACTTAATAGGTGCTTAATAAGTGCCTGTAAATTGGTTTATACTAGTCAACATACTTGGAATAGGAAGAGTCACTCAGACCCTTGGAGAAAGCTACATAGTAGGTACTTGCTCTGTTTTGTTCATTTTCCCATCAGCCTTGGCACTTACAGATGGATGAACCCTAGTTTCTTTGCCTGTCTCCTCATAGGTATTATATTCCATTTCTTACATTCGTATCTTGGCTTTTTTTTATGGGTGAACCCTAGAATCATTTTATTTTGTTTCCCTGGGTTGGAAATGAGGCAGAGTGTATGTGGGTAGCATGAACTACTCACTGCAGATATAATTAGCTGAAACATCAGGACAGTTACAATGGAGATGTCCCTTGTGTACTTCATGGGGATGTTTAGTTCCTGTCCAAGATCTTGCAGGAGTTTTCTCTTCTATTCTGATGTTACCTTTGAAATTGAAAAAGAGAAATTGAAAAAGTAGCTTCTTGTTTGTCCTTCTAGTATCAAATACAAACATCTTTGATATTTAAAGTGCTTCTCAATCGGACTCCAACCTATCTTTCTGGACTGGTTTCTTATGACTCTATCTCATGTACTTCACCTTCCAGACAAAAAGACTTACTTGACATTGTATTTCCTACCTTGGCATCTTTTTTTTTTAAAAATAATTAAATTTATTTATTTAACTTTTAACATTTATTTTCACAAAATTTTGGGTTACAAATTTTCTCCCCTTTTCTCCCCTCCCCCCCCAAACTCCAAGCATTCTAATTGCCCCTATGACCAATCTGATCTCTCTTCTATCATCCCTCTCAGCCCTTGTCTCCGTCTTCTCTTTTGTCCTGTAGGGCCAGATAGCTTTCTATACCCCTTTACCTGTATTTTTTATTTCCTAGTGGCAAGAACATTACTCGACAGTTGATCCTAACACTTTGAGTTCCAACTTCTTTACCTCCCTCCCTCTCCACCCCTTCCCTTTGGAAGGCAAGCAATTCAATATAGGCCAAATCTGTGTAGTTTTGCAAATGACTTCCATAATAGTTGTGTTGTATAGGACTAACTATATTTCCCTCCATCCTATCCTGTCCCCCATTACTTCTATTCTCTTTTGATCCCATCTGTCCCCATGAGTGTCGACCTTGAATTGCACTCTCCTCCCCATGCCCTCCCTTCTATCATCCCCCCCACCCTGCTTGTCCCCTTATCCCCCACTTTCCTGTATTGCGAGATAGGTTTTCCTACCAAAATGAGTGTGCATTTTATTCTTTCCTTTAGTGGAATGTGATGAGAGTAGACTTCATGTTTTTCTCTCACCTCCCCCTCTTTATCTCTCCACTAATGAGTCTTTTGCTTGCCTCTTTTATGAGAGATAATTTGCCCCATTCAATTTCTCCCTTTCTCCTCCCAATATATTTGTCTCTCACTGCTTGATTTCATTTTTTTTTAAGATATGATCCCATCCTCTTCGATTCACTCTGTGCACTCTGTCTCTATGTGTGTGTGTGTGTGTGTGTGTGTGTGTGTGTGCGTGTGCATGTGTGTGTGTGTAACCCCACCTGGTACGCAGATATTGAAATGTTTCAAGAGTTACAAATATTGTCTTTCCATGTAGGAATGTAAACAGTTCAACTTTAGTAAGTCCCTTATGACTTCTCTTTGCTGTTCACCTTTTTATGCTTCTCTTCATTCTTGTGTTTGAAAGTCAAATTTTCTTTTCAGCTCTGGTCTTTTCGTAAAGAATGCTTGAAAATCCTCTATTTCATTGAAAGACCAATTTTTCCCCTGAAGTATTATACTCAGTTTTGCTGGGTAGGTGATTCTTGGTTTTAGTCCTAGTTCCTTTGACTTCTGGAATATCCTATTCCATGCCCTTCGATCCCTTAATGTAGAGGCTGCTAGATCTTGTGTTATCCTGATTGTATTTCCACAATACTCGAATTGTTTCTTTCTAGCTGCTTGCAATATTTTCTCCTTGACCTGGGAACTCTGGAATTTGGCCACAATGTTCCTAGGAGTTTCTCTTTTTGGATCTCTTTCAGGCGGTGTTCTGTGGATTCCTTGAATATTTATTTTGCCCTCTGGTTCTAGAATCTCAGGGCAGTTTTCCTTGATAATTTCATGAAAGATGATGTCTAGGCTCTTCTTTTGATCATGGCTTTCAGGTAGTCCCATAATTTTTAAATTGTCTCTCCTGGATCTATTTTCTAGGTCAGTTGTTTTTCCAATGAAATATTTCACATTATATTCCATTTTTCCATTCTTCTGGCTTTGTTCTGTGATTTCTTGCTTTCTCATAAAGTCCTTAGCCTCCATCTGTGCCATTCTAATTTTTAAAGAAACTATTTTCTTCAGTGAGCTTTTGAATCTCCTTTTCCATTTGGCTAATTCTGCTTTTGAAAGCATTCTTCTCCTCATTGGATTTTTGAACCTCTTTTGCCAACTGAGTTAGGCTAGTTTTCAAGGTGTTATTTTCTTCAACATTTTTTTGGGTCTCCTTTAGCAGGGAGCTGATGTGCTGTTCATGCTTTGACTTCATGTCTCTCACTTCTCTTCCCAGCTTTTCCTCCACCTCTCTAAGTTGATTTTCAAAATTCTTTTTGAGCTCTTCCATGACCTGAGCCCATTGGGTGGGCTGGGACACAGAAGCCTTGATTTCTGTGTCTTTGCCTGATGGTAAGCATTGTTCTTCCTCATCAGAAAGGAAGGGAGGAAATGCCTGTTCACCAAGAAAGTAACCTTCTATAGTCTTATTTCTTTTCCCTTTTCTGGGCATTTTCCCAGCCAGTGACTTGACCTCTGAATATTCTCCTCACACCCACCTCGCCTCCTGGTCCTCCTAGCCAGCCTTTGGGGTCTGAGATTCAAATGCTGCTTCCAGCCTTAGGACTTTTGGCGGGGGAAGGGCTGCTATTCAGTGTGATATTAAGTTCAGGTGCTGAGGTCCGGGCAGGGCCGCCTCTCAGGCTCAGTTCCCTCAGGGGGTTTATGCACAGACCTTCCACAATGGATTCAGGCTCCTGCCCGCTTGGGGAGCCCCAGTCTGCAGCCGCCTCTCAGCTTCTACCTCCCGGGGGG